>NC_037332.1:78553933-78879277 GCF_002263795.3 Bos taurus
ATACATGCTATTATTCATTGGTTGACCACAGAGAGTAAGACACTTTCCCCAAGGTGATTCAAAATCTGCAGTTAGAAATATAGTGAAGGGAACCCAGGTGTTGACTTGATGGCTTTTGGCCTCATTGCTGGAATAACACTTGAGACCACATGTGATATTTTCAGACGAAACGCATGTTGGTGGAGAAGATGGGACACGAAGCAGTGGAACTGGGCCATGGAGAAGCCAACATAACTGGCTTGGAGGAGAACACCCTGATTGCCAGCCTCTGTGACCTGTTGGAAAGGATATGGAGCCACGGCTTGCAAGTCAAGCAGGTAACAGGTTCAAGAAGCCCTGCTGACAGGACCAGTTAGAAGTCCTGTTAAGAAAAGTAACAAAAAGGAAAAAAAAAACATGAAAATGAAAGGATAAGTCCCTTTGTCACAGGATAATGAGAAATATACCACAGACATTTTAATTCCAGAAAAAGAAAATACAACCCATGATTAGCAAGTAGTTTGGGGCTCCTTTCCTGGTAAACAGGAAAAGATAAAAGAACACATTCACTGCAGGGACTGTATTCACTGTAGATTCCATTAAGTATCTACTTTCATCACAGTCTAAGAAAAAAATCTAAATATTAGTCAGAATTAACAGTTCTTTGCCATTTTAAGTTGTCTGGTAATTCAGGGTGAAAAAGTTAGATGCTTTCTCTGCTTTTGTCCCTCTTATCTCCCTTTCTTTTTTTTTTTTTTTCCTGCTGTGTGCATCTTTCTTTCTTCCTCATCTTTTCTGTTTCTCCTCCTACCCCACTTTTCTTCCCTCATTGCTCCTGCATATATCCAAACATGTTTTGCGTACACAAATACATTCTGTGCTGCTAGAGCCTTTAATTCCACACTGACTAATGTGGCCAGTATAGACAGCCCTAGTTACATACAGTGAAGTACCAACCCAGCTGAAGTTGGAAATTTCCATGCCTGCACTTCTGGCCTTTACTTAGCTGACCTTCCCCAGGCTGCTGCCAGCCTTGTCAGTGAGGCAAAGGACCCTCACTACACATGGAGTGGGATGCTCAGGATGTCACACAGCTAGGAATGGATGAACTTCAGTTTCCCAGCTTCATAATCAGCATTTCAATGTCAATGGTTTGATGAGAAGTTATTTTTTAATGAATTGTTTCTTATAAAATGAAAAATTGTATATGCCTTGTACTTTCAGGGGAAGTCAGCTTTGTGGTCACATTTAATTCAGTTTCAGGACAGAGAAGAGAAACAAGAGCACCTTGCAGAGTCACCAGGTGAGAATTAATTGGTTTGATTGTTTCTACAGCACTGGCAGCAGTGGACCATGTCAAAAATCAGTCGCTATGGCTTTGTCTTCACCTCTCTCTCTCAAACTGCCACTCACCCCGTCTTGCCAATAGTGGGTAGAGTAGGAGGAGGAATATTACTAACTCTGAGACCTGCGGAAAGTCCCTTGACCTTTTGATCTTCAGCTTCCTCATCCACAGATTGGGGAAATAATATTAGCCATGCCAAGGCTATAATGTTGATCAAATCAGATAACATTTGAAAACCTCTAATAAGGTGTATAGAATCATATAAGTAGTATTCCTACTCTAACCAGTATTAGGGTATGGTGTATACTGATTTTTTCTTGAATAAAAGTTTTATCACATTGTTAATAATCTTTCAGAGGAGAAAACGTGTGTGTGTGTGTGTGTGTATATATATATATTTCAAAAATTTCAGAAATCATATTCTTCAATTTATGAGACATGTTACACTGTCATGATTCATTAGCTCTTTAATTATATAGGATTCATAGATGCTCTACCTATTGTGTATTTTTCATAAAAAGGAGCTTGTTTTTCTTTAAGCAAAATAAACATCTATTTCATAAAAAGTAGAAGTAATAGTAGAGAGTTAGTAGAGATAAAATGTTTTATACTGAATCAGCTATTTGGGAACATTTTCTAAAATTATAAATTAGATATTGAAAAAATATTTTTTAAAGGCTTATTTTAAAAAAAAGAACTCATAAGCCAACCACTAACTTTAGAAATACAGCACTGCAGAGACTTCGCTGTGGTCCAGTGGCTAGGACTCCATGCCCCTAATGCAAGGGCCTGGGTTCAGTCCCTGCTCAGGGAACTGGATCCCACATGCCACAACTACAGATCCCACATGCAGCAACAAGGATTGACAATCTTATGTGCCACGCCAAAGGCCCCGCACAGCCAAAAAAATAAATATTTTTTGAAAAAGAAGGAAAAGAAAGCATTGCATGATTGAAATACAGTATTTCCATTCCGCTCACTGCCTCTAGAGGGCAATACTACTCTAAAAGTGGTGTTTATTATTGGAAACCTACTTTTTCAATGTATCCAATGAGACAGCTAGGAATAGGAACTGGATACTACATTGCCCTGCTGCTGCTGCTAAGTTACTTCAGTCGTGTCCGACTCTGTGCAACCCAATGGACGGCAGCCCACCAGGCTCCCCCGTCCCTGGGATTCTCCAGGCAAGAACACTGGAGTGGGTTGCCATTTCCTTCTCCAATGCATGAAAGTGAAAAGTGAAAGTGAAGTCGCTCAATCGTGTCCGACCCTCAGCGACCCCATGGACTGCAGCCTTCCAGGCTCTTCCGTCCATGGGATTTTCCAGGCAAGAGTACTGGACCACCTCTAAACAGAATGTCAAAGTTTTAATGTCCCATGATGTAACCATATTTATAATGATTAAGATCAAGTTTAAAAGCATTCTCTAGTGTCCATTTGTCCTTTTTCCTACTGAAAAAGTAAAAATGCATCAGCATATCTGAAATTATCTCTAATATTTACCCAAGTTCATAGAAAATTTAGCAGTTCGGACATAAGACCATATTCAAGGTAGTTTACCCTTATTAGAATAAATTCCTAGGAAGAAATAACCATTTGTAGGATGAAATGTTGCAAAACCAAGCTTTGTTAGGCAGGGAGGCATTTGACTTCTACTAAACAGGCATGCGAGAATGTCCATCTGTTAAGAGTAAGCAGCTACCAGGCAACACCAGGAAGTTCATGGCTTTGAATAACCAAATCATGGGTGGTTGAGCTAGAGACCAGAGACTCAGCCATTTGCAGGGTGCTTCAGGCAGTCAGTAATGACACTAGTAAAACTCAAGTCAGGGCTCAGAAATACGGAATGTGTCAAAGCCTCATGCAATCATTGTACTGCACTGCGAAGTGTCAGTGAAGCGCTGGTGATCTAAGAATAAACATAAGCTAAATATTATACTGATCCTAAGTAGGATTAATGTAAGCTGTGTAGCTTTTGAAATCAAATTTACTGTCTGTTTGGAGGGGTGGATTTGATAAATACTGCTGTAACACTTGTGATGATTCAGCCCATGAAGTTAGGACTTAAAAATATGACAGTGTGAAATGTATATAAAAACATCAGTTTAAAAATAAAATTCATTATTGAGAAACAGTATGTTCTAATTATACAAAAATTAGCAGTTCCCTGACTTTAATGATTTTAAATCTGGTGTTTTGTTTTTTTCCAAAAAAATAGTTTGTTTGCCAACTACTTAGCTTCCTAATTAATGGCAGTAAACAGTATGTGTCTTCATATTATGCAAAGATCCTCCAAGTCCTTAGAGATTCACAATGGATTTGAACACAGCTCTTACTAACATTGAGCCGGGAAGCAGCCCTAAACAAGAATCAGACATTTTAAGGATTGTAGAAGAATGGAAAAAGTCTGTCTTAGCAAGAGGACCATAGCAGGGTAGACTGTCTTAAAATTTTTTGATAGATTTTATTTTTCTAGCAGTTTTAGGTTCATGGCAATATTGAGCAAATGGTTCAGAGATTTCCCCTAAACCCTCTGCCCCGACACGTGCATAACCTCCCTCATTATCCTGCTTCTTCACCAGAGTAGTACCTTTCTTACAGTTGTTGAACCTTTGCCAACACATCAGCACCCTAAGCCCGTAGTTAATTTACATTAGGATTCACTCTTGATGTGTCATACGTACTATGGGTTTAACAGATATGTGTTAATGACATGGATCCACCATTATAGTGTAATATAGAGTAGCTTCACTGTCCTAATAATTGTGTGTTCCACCTATTCATCCATCTCTCTCCTCTAACCCCTGGCAACCACTGATCTTTTTAACAGTCTCCATAGTCTGGCCTTACCTAGAATGTCATTTGGTTGACATCATGTGGTATGAGGCCTTTACACATTGGTTTCTTTCACTTAGTAATATGCACTTAAGTTCCCACCATGTCTTTTAAAACTGTCTTAATTTTGACCTCATTAAATTTTGACCAAGTTACTGTACCTAGTAGTTAGAAGTCCTGTTTTAGAGAGAGGATCTCAGAATGCAGTTGATTCTAGAAAGAGGACCATTCTTAATATATCACCCAAAAGTTTCTACCTTTAAAAATGTGGACCAGCTTACACATGGGTGTTGTCTCCAAACCTTGCATCCTCAGATAAGTTTCAACTAAACTTTAAATGCACTTTTAAAACAGTTGGCAAGGAGTGCGGAAGAATGCAGAAAGGAATAGAAATAGTAGTTTAAATGCTTATTCTAGACCTGGCCAAGAATTTGGAGTCATTCTTTAAAGGTCTTATCCTCATCAAGTTTCTTTAATTACTTACCTGCCCGTGGGTATATTATGACTCTATAAAACAATACATATAGTCTCTATGCTCTGTGTACTTGCTGTCTATGCGGTAGCATTCTTGCAGGCAGAATACAAAGGACATTTTTGTGGCTGAGTATTAAACCAGTGTTTGTATTGAAGGGGAAAGTAACCTGTTACATTTGAGTATAGCGAATTAAGAAATACTAAGAAGAAGTTCCCTTTTGAACTAGTGGTTAGGATTCCAGACTTACACTGCTGTGACCCAGGTTCAATCCCTGGTGGGAACTGAGATCCTGCAAGCTGTGCGGTGTAGCCAGGGGAAAAAAAGAAGAAGAAATACTAATAGAAATATACCTTTGAATAGTTTATAAATTTTTCTTCTGTGTAGAAGAGACTTCATGGAAACTTTCTTAGATTTTAGATCTCTAGATTAAAACTATGGCCTCATTCCTTAATTCCTAATCTGCATTTTTGTTCACAGGCTTCTAAACTTTCCTTCAAAGTTTACTAATAAAATACTGTATTAATTTCCTGCAGTTGCCGTTATATAGGACCACAAATGGGATGACGTAAACAACAGACATTTATTGTAGAAGTACTGGGGGGTTTGGACATCTGCATCTTTTTTTGACAGCTAATGCACTGTTATCATCAATCTATCCCATTAGCAGGTTTTTCATAAATCTCTATCTCCAGCCCTAGTTCTTAGACATCCATAGCCCAGCGGGACCTCAAACTCAACTCATCCTGAAACAAACTCATTACCTTAGCACCTCTCCCTCCTGTCCCAATCATACTTTCTTTTTTTTTTTTTTTTTCATACTTTCTTCCTTCTTGTCAATTTCACTTAATGACATCATAACCCTCTTCTCAGTCAGGCAAGCCAGAAAGTCATCCTTAATGTAACAGTCCACTGGACATGACATCAGAATACTCTACCCCTTTTAATTAATGGAATTCTGGTGGCAGATTTCTTAGCCTCTTTAAGCCTCATTTTTTTCATTTGCAAAATCAAGATTAAATAAAGGAAAGTTATGATTATGGAATACTATATAGTAAAACAGTATATGCTGCTGCAGCTGTTGCTAAGTTGCTTTAGTCGTGTCCTACTCTGTGCGACCCCATGGACGGCAGCCCACCAGGCTCCCCTGTCCCTGGGATTCTCCAGGCAAGAACACTGGAGTGGGTTGCCATTTCCTTCTCCAGTGCATGAAAGTGAAGTTGCTCAGTCGTGTCCGGCTCCCAGCGACCCCATGGACTGCAGCCCACCAGGCTCCTCCATCCATGGGATTTTCCAGGCAAGAGTACTGGAGTGGGGTGCCATTGCCTTCTCCGAAAACAGTGTATATTCATACTTAATATTGTTTTGACTCTTGAGTCTTGCTTACCCTTAATCTAGTTATTTAATTCCCCTGCATATTTCTCCTCTTTGTTTTCACTGGCTGCCACTGTCTTAGTTCATCTACAAGCTGGCCTTCCGGAACAACTTCTAGCTCATCTCCCTTGTAGCATTTGTACCATTACACTGGGCTTCCCTGGCTCAGATGGTAAAGAATCTGCCTGCAGTGCAGGAGACCCAGGTTTGATTCCTCAGTTGGGAAGATCCTCTGCAGAAGGAAATGGCTACCCACTCTAGTATTCTTGCCTGGAGCATCTCATGGGCAGAGGAGCTTGGTGGGCTCCAGTCCATGGGGTCGCAAAGAGTCAGAGGTAACTGAGGGACTAAGTGCACACACACACCATCACACTGTCACTCTACTTAACTGACTAAAAAGCAGTAGGGAACTTCCCTGGAGGTTCAGTAATTGAGACTCTGCACTTCCATTGCAGGGGGTGCAGGTTCAATCCTTGGTCAGGAAGTAAGATCCCACATGCCATAGCATGTGGCCAAAAAAAAAAAGCACTAAGAAACATATCATTTCTTTTCAAAATCTCTTTCCCCTCCCTAGGATTTCTGGATGTTTCCAGCTTGCTTTATTTAAGGTTCTGCCATCTGGCCCTAAATAATCTTATCTTCCTCAATGAGTACTTGCTCAGCCTTTTGAGGGGCCCTCTGGATATTCTAAGAATAGGATATGACCAAGCCTCAAGAGGCATATAATTTAATAATAAGAGTAACAGAAGTGTTAAATTGTGATTGGTTTGTAATAGAGGTTCAGTATTAAAAATCCCACAAGAGAAAGGGAATAACTTCTAACAGTGTGCCTAGGGGAGAAAGTATATTCAGGAAAGATTTCACAGAGGCAAAATTAAAGCTAAATTTCTTTTTTTTTTTTTCTTTTGAGAGTTTACTTTGTGCCAGGCACCATTATAAGTGTTTTACATCTGTTTGAATAAGGTAGGTATTGGGACTGTCCCCAGTTTGCAGGTAATGAAACAGACCATGCTGCTACTGCTGCTAAGTCGCTTCAGTCGTGTCCGACTCTGTGCTACCCCAGAGACGGCAGCCCACCAGGCTCCCCCGTCCCTGGGATTCTCCAGGCAAGAACACTGGAGTGGCTTGCCATTTCCTTCTCCAGTGCATGAAAGTGAAAAGTGAAAGTGAAGTCGCTCAGGTTGTCTACTTGAAAGTTACACAGTCGTGTCCGACTCCTAGCGACCCCATGGACTGCAGTCTACCAGGCTCCTCCGTCCATGGGATTTTCCAGGCAAGAGTACTGGAGTGGGTTGCCATTGCCTTCTCTGAGAACATGCTTAGACCTATGAATGTTCTTTTTGTGGATGCTGCTGCTTTTTTAAATGTCAGGCTCCTCTGTTATTTAGTATCTCACCTGTTCTCTGCCCCCTGGGGCATGATTCCTTCTATTGTCCTGTCTTTCCCTGGTCAAGTTGCTGTTCTCTGCCCCCTGGGGCATGATTCCTTCTATTGCCCTGTCTTTCCCTGGTCAAGTTGCCAGATTATGGTAACTCAGCCCCTTTCTCCTGCCTCATAGTCTTTTTCTTTTTCTCTTCTCAACCCATTTCTTACCACATGTGTGGCCATCTTACATGCTGTCTAATCATTTGGGGTGTAGAGGCATTCTCTGAGGCATTTCACTTTCTCTCCAGTAAGAGGGATGTGCTTTCATTAATTAACACACTTAAGTGGTCGTAGTCTAAAACAGGAAGACAAACAGCATATTGCCTGCAAATCTCTGAAATAGTGTCTTCCGTGTCTATTACCTGTTGGGTATTGAGATCAACTAGTGTTTCCAGTGATCCATCAAAAACTCCCTCCACAGACTGCCAAGACAGATGCCCTATTTTTACCTACTTAGTAGGGCAGGCCCTCAAAAGAACTGCCTTTAGGTTGGTCTGGCTGCATTCTTTTTGTCCTGGCAACTCCATCAGTGTTCACTTATGTTATACCTGCCAAGTATCAGTTGAGCTTCTTGCATCAAGTGCCAAAATCTTGCAGAACCTTATCCACCAAAATGTTCCCTGTCTTCCTTCAGTGCCAGCTTCATATAAACTTATGTGTTCCAATATTGTATCCTAGCCCCCAAAAGTAGAATGTGTCTAAAAACTGAGAAAATGGAAGTTTAATGTACAGTGAAAACCTCATCCTTAGTTCTCATTTTATGATGTATTTGCCAAGTGTGATGTTGCAATTTAGTTTTCCTTTACAGATGAGGAAATAGAAATAAAGGGCACTGAACTCCACAGAATCTCACTTACAGTGAGATTGAGCAATCCAACAATATTGTTGTTATTGTTTAGTCCCTAAGTCGTATCTGACTCTGCAACCCCATGGACTGCAGCCCACCAGGCTCCTCTGTCCATGGGGTTCCTCAGGCAAGAATACTGGAGTGGGCTGCCATTTCCTTTTCCGGGGGATCTTCCTGACCCAGGGAAGATTCTGAATCTCCCACATTGGCACCACTGAGCCACTAGGGAAGCCCAACTACAATATATTAGCCAATAATTGATTGTTTCGCCATTGTTATAAAAAAGAATAATCTTTCCTTCTTACATAAATGTTAGCTCTTCAGGCTTCATAAGAGAATGACTCATAGACATTATACTTCTAACTGTCCATTTAGGTTACTCACTTTGTATGATAAACATATTGTTACTTGGATTCTGAACTTGAAGTAGAAACTTATCAGACTAAAGAATCCAAACTCTTAAAGTTTTCTTTTTAAACGTTTTTTCGAAAGGGAAATTTTATGATTGTAGCTAACGAGACCAGAGATGATTCACGTATTTAGTAGGTTAATTTACAGACACTGCTTTCCTGCAATTATTCAGAGCTATTAGAATGATAACTTTAGAAAATGACTGGCCCTTCTGGCCAAAATGTACACACGTTGTCTTACTTGCTATGTGGGTTCTTATGATTCATTTAAAATTTTCAGATAAAGCCCCATATTAACTAGGAAGAAAATAGCTAGTTTACTGTAATAATAAAGTAGGAATATTTGGGTGAACAAATTTGAGCTTTTCTATTATCTTTAAAATTTGTTCATATCAAAATAGCTTCAAAGTATTTATTTGTGGAATGTGAATCATGTAGATTTTTTTTTAAGTCTCTACTGTTGTTTTTCTAATACTTTGCTGATATTTTTCTACATAGTTGCCCTTGGACCAGAAAGAAGAAAATCTGACTCAGGAGTTATGTTGCCAACCCTCAGGGTCTCTCTTATCCAAGACATGAGGTATTTGTTATATGTGCTAGCATATGGTGATAACTTTTGAAATATTCATGGTTTTCATATAAATTGCTCAAATAACTGTGACTATGGTATTTTTTGCCTATGTATTCTGAAGAAAACATTTTTTATAATCTCATTTATTTTAATTTTGTACTGTTATGATTTTCCTGACATTAAATCCAAAGGCAAAATGCAATTGAGAAGAGTTTTTTAAATATCCCTAAATTATTTTTACATTTTCTTTTGTTCTGTTTTTTCCTTCTTTAGTATCCTTAAATTCTTACTATCCCCAGATATAAACCAAAATATCTGCAAATAATAGCAAGTTACTCAGCAGAAAAATCTCTGTCACTTAGATTTCCTTTGAAGGAAATGCAAATCTGAAAATTATCACATGCAATTACTGGTTTTAAAAGTGATTAGAAGGCATCAACATACCTAAAATAGATTTACTGAATGAGGAAGGCAGAAGTTTTTTCTTTTGAATATTTTGGGTCCTTTTTAGTTAACTTTTAAAATATATGGGTTTAATGTTACAACATTTATTGATGTTTATTTGATTTATCAAAGGCTTACAACTAAAAAGCATAACTCTTATGGGTAGCGTCATAATACTGCAGTGGCACATCCTGACTTCACACAAGCTGTGTGATCCCAGGCACTTTTTGTAACTTCTCTTTGTCTCAGTTTTTCTTTCTCTTGTTGCTGTTCAGTTGCCAAGTTGTGTCCAACTCTTTGTGACCCCATGGATTGCAGCATGCCAGGCTTCCCCCTGTCCCTCACCGTCTCCTGGAGTTTGCCCATATTCTTTCTCTCAAAGATAAAAACAGTTGTCTAGTTCATGAGACCTAAACAAGTTAGTCCATTATACTAAAAAGTTTCAAGAAGTTCTTGGCTTATCCTAAGAGTTCAGTAAATGTTGGATTTTGTTTTCTGAATCCATATTTATATCTTAAATGCTCTTATTGCTTGATAGATGAAATGTAGTTGTCCTCATGTAGCTTATGATTCCTTTTGAGGTCAGCAAGAGATGAATAGTTCTAACTATGAGGGGAATGCACTCCCCCTCTCTTAATGGAAACATAAAACCACATGTGTTAATGCCTTGATTTCACAGTAGCCATCATTTTAAGGTGGTGATTGTTGAGAGCTTTGCAACAGTGACCTCAAGGACCAAACTTCTAAAACCTAATTAGGAGATGATCATGTTACATAAGGCTACCCTACTCCTTCCAGTTTCCTGCATATTTACTTTTATCTCCTTTATGTTGTTGGTTTTGTTTGGGGAGGGGTGTCCGGCCTTGATAAACTCCCTTCATTTGATAAAAGGCAGTCTAGCGTGCTGATTAAGAGCTCAGACTGTGGAACCAGCCCACAAGGGTTGCTGTTTTAACTCTGCCACATACTAGGCTCTGTGGCCAAAGGCAATTGCTCATATTCCCAGTTTCCTCACCTATTAAATAATAGTGTTTCTCTTAAAAATTTTGGTATAAATATTCAATGAGTTAATAAAGGTAAAGCACTCAAAACTGTCCTAGAAATAAATGTATGTTTGTGTACTCATGCATACATACACATCTATACTTACTTCTGTTTCTATATTTATTTATATGTGTGTATGTGTACTTTTATATAATTTTTAAGACCATAAATTCATAATGATATCCCTGATTCCAGTTCTGTACCACAGGGATCATGCTAGCCTTCTCCCTTATTTATAATTTTTTTCTCAAACTATGAGAAACCTGGCTCTCATTATCTGTAATATATTCACTTATTTGTACAACCTGTAAGGTAGTTTTGAAATTGCTGCCTCACACCCCTGTAAGAAACAGAGGTACTAACTAAGCACAGTGTTTGCACAACTCAGTTTTGTCATTAACCTTTCGATACCCAGTCAAAATACTGTTTTCCAAAACTTAGGTTCCTTCTTTTTTTCTCCAGCCCCTTCAGTGTGGTCTTATTATTCATTTGTAACAGTGTTAGGTTTATTTGTTACCTTGTATTTCATTCGGGGTTCCCTTCACATCCTAGTGATTTTTGTTTGGGGTTTTGCTTAAATGTATATACAATGAAATTCATTCTTGGTGTGTAGTCCTATATGTTTTCATAAAAACACAATTGTGATGCATCACCCCCTTGTGCTACTGCTTTTGCATCAGCCCCTCTCCCAGCTTCCTACTCTGTGCAGTCACTGATACATTTCCAGGCTCTTTTCACTGAGAGAGCCTAGAAGTAGTAATACCCCAGCAATAGTGAGCACAGCTAGTGCCCACAGATTGGTTTCTGGATACCATTCTCCAATGAAAGGAACCATGGCTATCTAGAGAAGTGATTGATTCCAGGAACTGAGGAAGGGAAAATACAGAATGAACCAAGTGCATCTTTGGTAAGGGAGTGCTCAGAAAGTGTAGGATCACATAATAAAGACGAGCCAGCCTGAAAGAGCTACAAATGGCCAAAGCTGAAACAATTTGAGCAAAAAAAGTAATTTACAGTAGTAATAAAATGAATATCCAAGAGCCTTTTCCAATATAAATAGTTAAATAAGTGAATACAGTGGAACAGCTTTTTTACAGAAGCACTCCAATTAATAAATATAGAAGAATGAAGTAGAAAAATCAGTGGTTGAAGCATCTAAGCTGAAACAAGAATATTTGCAGTGTCTCAAAAGTATTTTCCCCAAGAATTTATTAATTACAAAGGAAAAAGTATTAAGTTTACAGTAGATTCCCCAGGCAAGAATACTAGAGTGGTTTGCCATTTTCTTCTCCAGGGGATCTTCCAGACCCAAGAATCAAACCCTCATCTCCTGCATTAGCAGGCAGATTCTTCACCACTAAGCCACCAGGGGAGCCCCTTTTTCATAATATATTTACTTATATCTCAGTGGATATGTTTATTTCTGTTTCTAAGTTCTTAGGCAAGAACTTCATTGTAATCTCTAGTTGCAATCTAGATAGTTCATGTGGACCTTTTTCCTTAAAGAGAAATACCTAAGTAATATGCTAAACTTTGACAGATAAACAAAAAATACTTGTTTTCTAAAGATTAGATTACATAGATCTCAGAGTTCACACTCTATTGGCCTCGTGCCCTGCCAGTAACTCCTGTCTCCGAAATTTCTGTCTTGAGGCAAAGACATGGGCAGTTTAGAGACTTTTGAGTCCCTGTAGTTGTCAAGAGTCTTGGTACCAGATTGCTCAGCAGCTGGCATGAGTCCAGGACAGATATGTCTACAGGCTATCCCCTTTATCTTAGTATATCTGACAATTCCCCAGGACTTTCATAGATACTAGGTATCACTGTACTGTCAATAATAGAATGATTTCTTTTCTTCCAAAGAGAAAGGCTTGGGACAATAAATAATTATACAGATTATCTACATATAAAAGAGGAGTATTACAATGCCATTATCATTATTACTAATTTCTTTCCAGAGTAGCTATGCGTATATCATCTAGACATTCAAACCAACTTTTATTGTTAATGACAAAATGTAATTAATAATGAGGGGTATAGTAGAATATTACATGATTGAGGAGATTGTTAGTACTGTTATCTAAGTATAGATATTCTGAATATGTCAACAAATGAGCAGGATGTCTTAAGTATATCCTAGAAGTACTTGGTTTTCCTATAAAGATGGGAATAAATTACTTGACAGTAAACTGGATGGTCACTTTTATCTTTTTATAAATAATGTTTGCATATGTGCTTGTGAGCATCAGCTTTATTCTCCACTAAGGTTAAAATAAGCATGATTAATTTTGTTACCCTAGGAAGGAATATTTGAGGAATTTTTATGACTACAGAGTGTGGGCTTAAACTAAAATTGGCTAATTCCTTAATTTCTCAAATAAATATTCCTTAATTTCTCTAATAAAAATAATTTCTCTGGCTTTCACTGGTGATAAATTAGATCATTGAAGGCTGTCAAGGTCAAGGAAAGCTTTCTAGAAGAAGCTGGGATTTCAGACATGAATAGAATCAAATAAGGAAGCTCAAAGAAAGTAGGTACTTCAGGTAATAAAACACAAGTCTATGAGTTAACTGCTTGGAGTAGAATTTTTTAATAGGAAAATATGTTGAGGCCAAGACTTCATGGGCCTTGAATGCAAGCTTGAGCAATTCAGATGATATCCTGTGAGCGTTTGAAGATTCTGCAATAAAGCAATTAATTACATTAGGAAGCAGTCTTTTAGGCAAAGAAATTTCCCTAGTGCCAGTAAACAAAGGGCTTGAGAAGAGTCTGGTGGCCTCATCTCTTGACGCCCGTGCCTCCTGCCAAAAAAAAAAAAAAAGTGCAAACATTTTTATGAGGGGAATGCTAATAGCCACCTAAAGAAAATACATTTCACTTTATGTATTCCAATCCTGCCCATTTTCCTTAACCATACATTGTTTTTCAAATTATTATGTCCCATTTTGACATTCTTGATCTATTATGTCTCCAGTTTAAGGCCAGCATACGACTAATTTCAGTAGATTTTACTGTGTTAGAGCAGTAAGAATATTTAGGAAAAGATTACCCAACATAAGTACTTACCAGACTTCATGTAGATTCATTTTGGGTGGATACACTTTGAGAGCGTGGTATTCCTGGATCCTGTGAACTCTTATCTGGCACTGAGCTCATGGGGGGACCTTGTAAGTACTGTGGAACGTTAAGTGATAAATACCTGAGCATTTTCCAGTGTTGCTTTTAGTCAGCTGTTTCATCTGGGCAATGTCAGGGTTGAGGAAGAGCCAATGCTGTTTCCTAGGCTCATATTGGCTGTGCCCATGTGGGTTGTCCAGTGCCCACCACTGCTGCCACCACCATAATCAGGGTGTAAATGGGGCTTGCCTGACCCCAGTTTTCTTCATTTGTGACCACGTGTAATGGTCTTAGCCCTTTAAAGATAAATTAAGTCTGTCATAATTTCTGAAAAAAATTCTTAGAGGTGAGGTGAGGTTGGTTAACACGAAAATGTCAACAGAATTTTCTTTTATCTCCTCATTCTGATGTGTTTTTCAGCCACTTCTTTAAGCCTCTCGTGTGATGTGATAATGCTTTATTTTACATTTTGTTTATCAAGAGTGTTTGATCAGACGCATGGGAGTCTGCCCCAGACGGGAAGCTGCAGCTTCGAGCCTCCCTAGCTCTGACCCTGCTGGGGGAATAGCCACCACGAGGCTACCTAATAGGGCTGGTTTGACCTGACCAGCTGACCTTAGCAAGGGGTGGGGGGTGTGCTGAAGAAGGCTGGCCTACAACTGGGATCGAGGGGCGTGATCACACTGCAGAAATGGAACCCTCTGCCCAGGGCACACAAGAAAACCAAACCTCAGGACGAAGGAGGGAGGGACACATGTGAACACATGAGGACTCACAAGGCATCCAGACATGGAAGTGCAGTACTGGGGACCACAGGTGACCTGCAGCCGGGCACCCAGCACAGAGAGCATCATGGCAGAGCAGGTGGCTCTGAGCCAGACACAGACGTGTGGGATACTGTGGGAAGAGCTGTGCCAAAGCTATTGTTTCCATCAATCAGGGACAATATATCTTAATATGTACATATCCTCTTCAAGAGGAATATCTACCCACCATCTGGTAGCTGTTCCAGGATGGCTTCTGCCAAAAGATACCTTCATTGTGGGCTACACCGACTCCCACTTCACAGTGGCCAACATCCGCAAGCAGAGCAAGTCCACCCCAGAGAAGGAGCCCAAGCTGGAGGAGTTCTTTGCCCACAGCTCCTACATGGCCAGCCAGTATGATGACGTGGCTTCCTAGGAGCACCTCAACAGTGGCATGAACGCTCTCCACTAGGGTCCGCAGGCCACTGCCTCTTCTACCTGGCCTTGCTCCCCAGCGGCTACAGGACTGTCACCAAGAACATCTGTGACACCTGCGCGAGCCAGACAGAACCGTATCATCATGGGGAAGCTCTTTGGGAGGGACCTGCGTATTTCCAACCAGCTGTCCGACCACGCAGCCTCCCTGTTTTGTGAGAACTAGATCTACTGCATCGACCACTACCTGGGTAAGGAGGTAGTCCAGAACCTCATGGTGCTGAGGTTTTGTCAACAGGATCTTTAGGCCCCATTTGGAACCGTGACAACATTGCCTGCATGGAGCCTTCAAGGAGCCATTTGGCACTGAGGGCCGGTGGAGCTACCTCATTGAATCTGGGATCATCTGGGAGGTGATGCAAAATCCCCTCCTCCAGATCCTGTGTCTGGTGGCCATGGAGAAGCCCATCTCCACCAACTCAGATAACATCCGTGATGATAAGGTCAGGGTGTTGAAATGTATATCAAAGGTGCAGGTGAGCAATGTGGTCCTGAGCCAATATATGGGGAACCCCACTGAAGAAGGTGAGGCCACCAGAGGGTACCCAGAGGACCCCAGGGTGCCCCATGGGTCCACCACTGACACCTTTGCGGCTTTTATGTTCTCTGTGGGGAATGAGAGGTGGGATAGGCTGCCCTTCATACTGTGCTGCGGCAGAGCCCTGAATTAGCACAAGACCGAGGTGTGTCTGCAGTGCCTAAACATGGCTGGTGATGTCTTCTAGCAGCAATGCAAATGCAACAAACTGGTAATCCATGTGCAGCCCAAGGAGGCTGTGTATGCCAAGATGATGACCAAGGAGCCTGGCATGTTCTTCAACCCTGAGGAGTCAGAGCTGGACCTCACCTACAGTAACAGATACAAGAACGTGAAGCTCTTTGATGCATATGAGCACGCCTCATCCTGGACATCTTCAGTGGAAGCCAGATGCACTTTGTGTGCAGTGACGAGCTTCAGCAGACCGGGTACATCTTTACCCCACTGCTGCACCAGATCAATCGCAAGAATCCCCAGCCCATCCCCTACATCTGTGGTAGCCCAGGCCCCACAGAGGCCGATGAGCTGATGAAGAGAACGGGCTTCCAGTACAGAGGGACCAACAAGTGGGTGAATGCCACATGCTCTGAGCCCTGAGCACCTGGTCCCCACCCCAACCCACCTTGGCCTGTCTCTCTGTCCTTCCCACTGTCTGACCCCATTTCAGGAGGACCTTGAGACCATAACCATCAGCCTCACAATACCGGCTCCAGGCTCTGGCCACACTGTGCCATGGCTGCCTTGGGCCCAGTTACATTCTTCAACCACAAGCACAAGAGAATCACACTGTGACCATCCCCAGCAGCCAGTGAGCCAGCTTCTGTCCACAAAACTGAGCCCCAGTGGAAGAAAGAAGAGTGGCTCTTCATCTGTCCTGGCTCTTTCCAGATGACTGGAGTTAGAGGACCATAGGGAGGGGCAGTGGTAGGCCTCAGTGGGCCATGGCTGTCAGCAGGCTCCTCAGAACTCAGGAGGAAGGCCCAGTTGCTTCTGCACCAGCCTCAGTGCTATTTGATATTCCTGGTCACCCCTGGAAGGAACTTCCAGGCTGCCCAGCACACCCCCCCACCGTCTTGGCTTCCTCAAATGTCCCCCTCGAATGTCCTCCCCACTGGAAACCAAGCAGCAGGTGGGATGCCCGACCTCAGTCCCCTGTCATTAAACCAGCAAATGGAATTAAAAAAGTGTTTGATCATATGTAGGTGCCCTGGATTGAGAGGCTAAATCTTTACATCCAGGGATTGAGAGAGAAAGAAGGAAGAAGAGAAGTAAGAATGTGTGTATTATACCATGGATGGACCTAGAGGGCATTATGCTAAGTGAAGAGAAATCCTGCATGATGTCACTTATATGTGGAATCTAAAAAAGAAAACGAATAAACAAACATAATCAGTCATAGATACAGAAAACAGGTGGCTGCTAAGAGGGCAGGGGCTTCGAGAGAGGAGAGAAATAGAGGGAGATTGAGGTACTGACTTTCAGTTAACAAAATAAATTAGTCACAGGTATGAAATGTAGTGTGGGGAATATAGACAGTAACTATGTAATATTGTTGTATGGTGACAGATGACAGCTAGACTTATCATAGTGATCTTTTTGAAATGTATAGAAATCAAATCACTGTTGTGTAGCAGGAACTAACACAGTGTTGTGGGTCAGTTATACTGCAAAAACAAACAAGTTCATAGAAAAAGAGATCAGGTTTGTGATCACCAGAGGCCAAGGTGGGTTGGAGGGAGATCATCTGAAGGCAGTCAAAAAGTATAAACTCTGAATTTTAAGTACTTAGTAGGGATGTAATGTGTTGTGCAACATGACAAGACAACACTGCTGTACAATGTAAATGAAAGTTGTTAACAGTAAATTGTAAAAATTCTAATCACAAGGAAAAAAACTGTCTTTAATGTATCTATAAGAAATGGTAGATGTTCACTAAACCTATTGTGATCATTATTTCATAATCTATATAAGTCAAATCATTATGTTGTGTACCTTATATGTTGTGTGTCAATTATATCTCAATAAAACTGGGCAGGGGGAAGAGATGTGTTTTACAAGGAGGGTATTCCTTTTTATGAATGCTGGAATCATCAGAATCTGCAATGATTATAACAGCTGAGATAAGTCATTCTGTACTTAAAAAAAAATCAAAGGAAAGATCGTGGGTCACAATCACAAAGACTTTTCAGTGACTCATTGTACTGTTTCTATAATTACCCTGTCCCTTAGATTTGTCCTTCCTGCTCAATCCTTCTTTCCTCCTAGGAGGGGAATAATTTAGGAAGATTAATTCAGTCCTGCTGGGCATAGCATCAACTTCAACACAGAATACTAATTTATACATATATGTAAGTTATGACCAACCTAGATAGCATATTGAAAAGCAGAGACATTACTTTGCCAACAAAGGTTCGTCTAGTCAAGGCTCTGGTTTTTCTGTGGTCATGTATGGATGTGAGAGTTGGACTGTGAAGAAAGCTGAGTGCCGAAGAATTGATGCTTTTGAACTGTGGTGTTAGAGAAGACTCTTGAGAGTCCCTTGGACTGCAAGGAGATCCACCCAGTCCATTCTGAAGGAGATCAGCCCTGGGATTTCTTTGGAAGGAATGATACTAAAGCTGAAACTCCAGTACTTTGGCCACCTCATGCGAAGAGTTGACTCACTGGAAAAGACTCTGATGCTGGGAGGGATTGGGGGCAGGAGGAGAAGGGGACGACAGAGGATGAGATGGCTGGATGTATCACTGACTCGATGGACGTGAGTCTCGGTGAACTCCGAGAGTTGGTGATGGACAGGGAGGCCTGGCGTGCTGCGATTCACGGGGTGGCAAAGGGTTGGACACGACTGAGCGACTGAACTGAATGTTCATTTGGAGGTTGATCACACAATTTTTTTGTGGCCACACAGTATCCTAAGTCTTTCAAATTTTTAAGAATTTTTAATTTATTAGTATAATACAGCTTTTCTTCTAATGCCATAGAAAATGGAACTTCATATTTTCCAGATGTTGTCAGAGCAATTTGAAAAATGATTCAGTGAATTAAAGTTGTAGCAGAGATTTAATTAAACTGTAGAACAATTATTTTGAGTAAGAGCATGAATATACAGCCTGTTTTATTACTTTTATTTTTCTGAGGGTCAGGGATAACTGATTGCCAGTTTATATGTATCTGCAAGCATGAAACAAGAACAAAATAAAACCTGAAAGAGTAAATGAGTGTTAAATGCTTTATCTTAGGATATTGTCTGTTTGGTCATGTTGTAATGGTAATTCTGATGTGGGACTAATTTCATGATTCAGATGGGACACTTGAAGTTTAATCAGCATAAATGGTGTGTGGCCTATTCCCTCTAAGTAGAAAATAACTTTTCTGTGCGAAGTGCTGTAATTCTTCAGTTCTTTTCCAGTTCAAGGTTAGCCTTAGGATTGACATCTTTGCTGTTTTACTATTCTTTAGGCATATTCAAAACATGAGTGAGATCAAGACTGATGTCGGACGAGCTCGAGCATGGATAAGATTGTCTCTAGAAAAGAAGGTCTTGTCCCAGCATCTCAAGCAGTTGCTCTCTAACCAGCTGCTCACAAAGTAAGAGGTGGCCTCGAGGCATTTCTGTTTCTATGACCTATGCCTACAAAATAAGTTGCATAGACTGACAGGCTGCCTTCTTTAGCATGAGTTGTTCACTCCTTGCACATGCACTCTTCCTTTCTAACAGGCACATGTTTCAGAAACTCTGTGTCATGACCTCCTATTTGATTATATATGGGAGGGTACAGATTTCATAGCCAGAGGCAGATGGTGCTACCTTTTTCAGAAAAAAAAAGCTAAGTAGTCCCACAGGTTGATGGTAGCATCCAAAAAGTGAAAGTGGCTCAGTTGTGTCCAGCTCTTTGCGAACCCATGGACTGTACAGTCCAAGGAATTCTCCAGGCCAGAATACTGGAATGGGTAGCCTTTCCCTTCTCCAGGGGGTCTCCCAACCCAGAGATTGAACCCAGGTTTCCCACATTGCAGGTGGATTCTTTACCAGCTGAGCCACAAGGGAAGCTTTACCAGCTGAGCCACAAGGGAAATACCCAAAAGATGGGTTGAATTTGTGTAAACCTTGTATCATATTGTGAAGATCACAACAAAACCAGGAGTAGCAAAAAAAAGGTCCATAGTAAAGAGCTTCTCTGAGAGTCTTACCAATACTTATATTTAGTAGTGTAGAGCCAGTAAACCAGTCAAGAGCATATTAGTTAATTAACTGTTTTGATTGATTCCCTTTACTCCATCAGAAACCTAGATGATAATACATAATAGTAGAATTAATTTGAAAATTAAGGGCTTTGGGGTTCTCTAGAGCAAAGGCATGCAAAGGATTCAGCAGAGACCTCAAACACGAGAGTGTTGGAATCCCACCATAACCCAATTCTTTTTGTGATTTTAAATTTGTATGTATCACTGTAGAGTTAGTTATCCCTTGGAGCATTTTAGGATGACTCTTAATATCCAAAGAATGAGTTAGATAAAGAATATATGATGTGAAGTACAGCCTGTGAACCTGACCGTCTCCTCTTAAAACTGACTACACTCCCCACACCTTATCCCTGCTGATAAGTCTTCTGCCCTTTGTGGCCAGAGTACAAAGCAGAAAATGATAGTCGTTTAAAAATGTTGCTACGTAAAGGTAACTACTAAGTATCTTACATGTTTTCTACTGTACTTCCTTCTATGCATGTTCTCTTAGTTAAGATTATACTGTATTTGCAATTCAGCTCACCCTTTTTTCAGGTTAATATTATACCATAACATTTTCTATGTCATAAAGTCTCTGAAATCTGAATGCCTGTGTTCAAATACTGCCTTTACTATTCACTATTTGAATGGCCTTTTAGGCAAGATCCTTAACTTCATTTTATCACTTTTCCTCATCTGTAAAAGGAGAATGCTAATAGACTTACCTCTCATGTGATCACGAGGATTAGATATATTAATAACTATGAAATACTTGGGAAATGCTTAAATGTAAATGCTTAATAAAAAGTTACTGTTTTAGGGAGCAGTAGTTTTTTTCTTACTCAGTTAAAATTCAATCCTTATTTGAAATGAAACATCTGAAACACAGAGTGGTTTAAATTTTCCAGAAAGATATCTTCCAAACACTATAATATGGATGATTATAACTAGTCAGTATTTTTAAAAATTTATCTTTAGTGAATGTTATGTCCTTCAGCCATGGGATGAGGGAAAAAAAAATCCACCATAGGCTATTAATAGCAGATGTGGGGAGTAGTAGTTTTGTTATTGTTAAAATTCTTCTTAAACTTAATTTTTTTAACAAATTTTTTAAAATTTGTTTTTAGCTGCACTGAGTCTTCACTCTGCATGCTGGCTTTCTCTTGCTGCCATGAGCAGGGGACTACTCTCTAGTTGCGGTGCGTGGCCTTCTCACTGCTGTTGCTTCTCTCGTTGCAGCTTGCAGGCTCTGGAGCTCAGGCTCAGTACTTGTGGCGCCTGGGCTTAGTTGCGCCATGACATGTGAAATTTTCTCAGACCCAGGGATTGAAGCTGTGTTCCCTGCATTGGCGGATGGATTCTTACCCATTGTATCACTAGGAAAGTCCTAAACTTTATTTTAAATTAGTATACTATGATATATTGGGTTGGAAAAACCTGAATGAACTTTTTGGCCAACTCAGTGTTTTTATTTTTTACAAATAATATTCAAGTGGACATTTGTGAGTAAATCTTTGCCATTTCGTATTATATCCTTAGGACTGAGTCCTTAAAATAAAATTAATAAGTCAAAGAATAATTATTTTTAATTACTTAAATATTACCAACAAATTGCTTTTCTGAAATTTTCAGATTACACTTTCTGTTATTCACTGCCACCCCCCACATACACCCCCATCAGCACTGATCATTAATTTTAAATCTTTATTACTTTAATGGACAAAATGAATTCACAGGAGGTTGTTTCTTTAATTACTAAGTAGGTTAAAATATTAACGTATATACATTCATTTTTATGAATTGTCTGTTCTTTCTAGATTGAAGTTTCTACTCATCGTTTGTCTAAGAGGAAGTATTTTTTAGCGGAAGACATAAAGAAAAATACACAATACTATTACTTTGTGTTTGTCTTATCCTTTCCTAGGAAGCTTTATAAACGTTATGCTTTTCTCCGTTGTGAAGAAGAAAGAGAGCAGTTTCTTTACCATCTTCTTTCCCTCAATGCTGTGGACTATTTCTGCTTCACCAGTGTCTTCACCACTATCAGTAAGTCTGGAGAAGTGAATGTTAAGTGAAGTGCTGCTCGGATGACTAATGGAATAAGAGTTTATATTTTTAAAAGTGAGACATACCACAGTTCAGTGAGACAGACACTGTAACATCCACCCCTCCCCCAACCTTCCCTGCCCAACCCCATCTCCATTTAGCAATAAAGGTTACAGCCCAGCAGCCCCACCTCCTGAAGACAACCCTCGGCTATTTGGGGAATGTCTCACCAAAGAAAACTACCATCCCTGAGGCTGTCCGTCCTACTAAAGCCAGCCAGGATCCCTGCCTGATCCCTGGGCTGCCCCAGAACTCACTGTGGTATCAGCTGAGGACTCACAGCATCAGAGCTCAGTTTCTGCCTCAGCCCACCCTTTCTTCCTCACATGTTGAACCCAGAAGCAGCATTCTTCATGCTGATTTCTGACTCAGAGTCTGCTTACCAAAAAACCCATCCTGCAGTAGGAAATGGGGTTGATGTGAAGAGGAATGTTTTATTAAACAAACATTGCAGTGTCTTATCTGAAACACATAAATTCAAAGAATCAGTATATGATAATAATAAACATGTAACTGAACAGCCATGAAATTAAAAGATGCTTGCTCCTTGGAAGAAAAGCTATGACCAACCTAGACAGCATATTAAAAAGCAAAGATATTACTTTGCCAACAAAGGTCTGTCTAGTCAAAGCTATGGTTTTTCCAGTAGTCATGTGTGAATATGAAAATTGAATTATAAAGAAAACTGAGTGCTGAAGAATTGATGCTTTAGAACTGTGGTGAAGACTCTTGAGAGTCTCTGGGACTGCAGGGAGATCAAACCAGTCAACCCTAAAGGAAATCAGTCCTGAATATTCATCTGAAGGACTGATGCTAAAGCTGAAACTCAATACTTTGGCCACCTGTTGTGAAGAACTGACTCACTGAAAAAGACCCTGGTGCTGGGAAAGATTGAAGGCAGGAGGAGAAGGGGACGACAGAGGACAAAATGGTTGGATGACATCACCAACTCGATGGACATAAGTTTGAGCAAGCTCCAGGAGTTGGTGATGGCCAGGGAAGCCTGGTGTGCTGCAGTCCATGGGGTTGCAAAGAGTTGGACAGGACTGAGCAACTGAACTAAACTGAACATCATTAAACTTTGATGATTCAGAAAGACTTCAGAATCTTGCTGAATGTTGAAGATCTTAATGACCCAGATAACCACGATGGTGTGGTCACTTACCTAGAGCCAGACATCATGGAGTGTGAAGTGGACCTTAGGAAATGTGACTACAAACAAAGCTAGTGGAGGTGATGGAATTCCAGCTGAGCTATTTCAGATCCTAAAGGATGATGCTTTGAAAGTGTTGCATTCAATATGCCAGCAAATTTGAAAATTCTGTAGCAGCCACAGGACTGGAAAAGGTCCATTTTCATTCCAACCCCAAAGAATAGCAGTGCCAAAGAATGTTCAAACTACCATACAGTTGCACTCATTTTGAATACTAGTAAGGTTACGCTCAAAACCCTTCAAGCTTGACTTCAGCAGTACGTGAACTGCGAATTTCTAGATGTACAAGCTGGGTTTAGAAAAGGCAGAGGAACCAGAGATCAAATTGCCAATATCCGCTGGATCATAGAGAAAGCAAGGGAATTAAAAAAAAAAAAAATCTGCTTCATTGACTACACTAAAGCCTTTGTGTGGATCACAACAAACTGTGGAAAATACTTCAAGAAATGGTAATACCACACTACCTTACTTGTCTCCTGAGAAACCTGTATGTGGCTTAAGAAGCAATTAGAAACTTACATGGAACAACTGACTGGTTTAAAATTAGGAAAGAAGTAAGACAAGGTTGTAAATTGTCACCCTGTTTATGTAACTTCTATAACTTCTTATATAGCAGTTAATGCCTGACTGGATGAATTGTAAGCTGGAATCAAGATTGCCAGGAGAAATATCAACAAACTCAGATATGCAGATGATACCACTCTAATGGCAGAAAGTAAAGTTAATCTAAAGAGCCTCTTGATGAACGTGAAAGAGGAGAGTGAAGAAGCTGGCATAAAACTCAACATTCAAAAAACTAAAATCATGGCAT
This sequence comes from Bos taurus, assembly GCF_002263795.3. Lineage (NCBI taxonomy): Eukaryota > Metazoa > Chordata > Mammalia > Artiodactyla > Bovidae > Bos > Bos taurus. Next base: position 78,577,931 of record NC_037332.1, read on the forward strand.
CTAGTCCCATCACTTCATGGCAAATAGAAGGGGGGAAAGTGGAAGCAGTGACAGATTTTATTTTCTTGGGTCCAAAATCACCTCACTGAGGACAGTGAATACAGCCATGAAATTAAAGTGCTTGCTCCATGGAAGGAGAGCTGTGACAAACCTAGACAACGTATTCAAAAGCAGAGACATCACTTTGCTGACAAAGGTCCGTATACTCAAAGCTGTGGTTTTTCCAGTAGTCATGTATAGATGTGTGAGTTGGACCGTAAAGAAGGCTGAGCACCAAGGAACTGATGCTTTCAAATTGTGGTGTTAAGAAGCCTCTTGAGAGTTCCTTGGACTGCAAGGAGATCATACCAGTCACTATAAGGAAATTGGCCTTGAATATTCACTGCAAGGACTAATGCTGAAGTTGAAGCTCCAATACTTTGTCCACTTGATGGAGAGCCAACTCATTGAAAAAGACCCTGATGCTGGGAAAGATTGACGTCAAGAGCAAAATGAGAATATGGTGGTTAAATAGACTCTGAATGCTAATGGACATGAATTTGAGCAAACTCTGGGAGATAGTGAAGGACAGGAAAACCTGACATGCTACGGTCCATGGGGGTCAAAAAGAGTCAGACACAGCTTAGCCGCTGAACAACAACAAGAGGGAGGAAATACTGATTGAAGATGTGTTTTTGATAAACTAAATTATAGTATTTATTCTGTCACATTGGTCCCCTTCCCTACTTTGGAGAATTTTTACTTGTATCAGTTAGGAATTGTTTTCAGTTGCAAATATCAGAAAACAGTGGTTTAAACAAATCGGTAGTTTTGTTTTTCTTACACAGTGAGAAGTCTTGAAGTAGGCAGTCTGCAGTGCTATCACAGACCCAAGCCCTGTGACCGCTGCCAGTGTGTGCTAATCACCTCATGATCACAGGATAGCTGTTCTCAGTTTACCCTCCAGCCTGAAGAAGGAAGCAGTGCCAAGGAAGAGGGGTCAGAATCTGTGCCAGAAGAACATAGTTTTCTGAGAAATTTCAATAAATATAACCAGTATTTCACTGGGCAGAGTTGTGTAGGTTTTGGTCTTCTAAGTCTCTGGTAGAGGCAGACAAAGAAAATGGAGTTAGAATGGTTATTAGACTAACCTGTAATATCTGTCAAGATACTGTTAGTTAATTAGAAGCTAAGGTGTTATACACAATTTTGAAAGAAAAGAAATTGCAGAGGGACTCCTAAGCTCTTCCCCATATCTGCAGATTTCTCTTTATCCATGTAACTCTTAAAACCAGGGAATTGAAATACTTCATGAAATAAATATTCTGAGTTTAATACTACTACTCTTTTTCTGCTTTATGAAATCATTGTTGTGTATCTGTGAGCCCTTTGCAGCCAACAGAACTGCTGACCCTAAACAAGCCTTTTTCTGCATCTTTTCTAATCCTATTAGTGAAAGAAATGAGTAGCCTCTGGCACCTAAAATAACATCTTGCACTAACCTCTTCTGCTTTCAGTTTCAAAAATCGTTTGAGTCTCATGATTACTAAGCCATGAAAATATGGCCTTTTTCTCTGACATTTTCCTTTCCTTCAGCCAAAATAAAAGGACAGAAAGGGGAGTTATTCAGCCAACAGAAAGAAAGTCCTCTATGTAAAATTAGAGAAATGAGCCATTTATCCCATTCATTTTGCTCATCTAAGAGCACACTGAAACATGAACCCCTCTTGTGAGGCAGTATCTGAGCCCCTTGTCCAGTGACTGTTTTTAATCCTGCATGTAGTTCTTTCAAAGAGGACTTTTTAATAGTTCTCTTGTGACTGGATGAAGAGAATACCAACCAAAATATTGATTCTACCCTGCTTTAAAAAAAAAAAAAAAAAAGTATGGCTCTGACGGCTAAAAATATGCTAATGTGTCTGAGCCGTCCTCATTTTTTAAAGGAAATGGAGGTGTGTGGAATGCCTAACTGTGGGTTCCACATTTGAGCAAACGATGGTGTTTGGCCAGTGACATCTAGTGGCTTGCCTTTGAAGAGCCTTCAAAGGGACGATTTCACAAATTCCTTTCCACATCCTTATTCTCTCCCTGAGGCATCTCTTGCCCTAGAGCCCCCTTTCCAAGTTGTAGCTAATAGACTTCATATTACAACTGGAATGGAGGTGCTGTTGTCTATTACTGGCTTTGCATATAGGACTGTAACACTGGGGTGAGAAAGTTCTGGAGTGCAGTGTTGTGAAGCATTGCCCAAGAAAATCAGCAACAAGCAGATACTATGCAAGTAGTCACCAACCACTTTCCTTATATGAAACCATGCCAGTAACCATGCTCATTTGTACTCCATTTTGGAACAAAATGAATAAAAACATCAAAGCAATGAAAATACTACACAGTCACTGTCTATGTCCTCAGGTATTCTGGTGCTAATGCCTGACATTGTTTATAAAATGTAGTGCTGATGATAAGCATGCCATGTTATGGGTGTGAGAGTTGGACCATGAGAAGGCTGAGTGCTGAAGAATTGGTGCTTTCGAATTGTGGTGCTGGAAAATACTCTTTTGAGAGTCCCTTGGACTGCATGGAGATAAAATCAGTCAATCCTGAAGGGAATCAACCCTGAATATTTGTTGAAAGGACTGTTGCTGCAGCTGAAGCTCCAATACTTTGGCCACCTGATGCGAATAGCCAACTCATTGAAAAAGACCCTGGTACTGAGAAGGATTGAGGGCAAAAGGATAAGAGGGTGACAGAGGTTGAGATGGTTAGACAGTTATCACTGACTCGATGTATAAGAATTTGAGCAAACTCCAGGTAATAGTGAAGGACAGAGGAGCCTGGTGTGCTGCAGTCCATGGGGGTTGCAAAGAGTCGGACAGAGTTTAGCAACTGAACAACAACAATGCCATGTATACATAATGATGTATAAGTATGGAAACTAGTACAAGTACTGGGACTTGTGGCTTAATACCAGACCTCATCTTTCTAGACTAGAGGAGGTTATGATCTCATCCTGTTGCTTAAGTTTATATCTTGATAGATCATTAAAAAGCAAATTATCTGTGAAAGCCAACAGAATTCTGAACATATATTTGTTTTCTTCAGGAGAACTTCATTGTTATTTTGTATTAATTTCAGCATTTTTCTTTCAGTGATTCCATATAGGTCAGTGATCATTCCCATCAAAAAGCTGAGCAACGCGATCATCACGTCAAACCCTTGGATCTGTGTATCAGGAGAACTAGGAGACACGGGAGTAATGCAGATTCCCAAAAACCTCCTTGAAATGACTTTTGAAGTAGGTTCAACTAATTGCTTTCTTAGCACAAAGTGTCATACATAGTTCTACACAACAATGCCAGTTTCAGTTTTTCATTTTTCCCCGAGTCAAATAATACAAAGGGTAATTAAGCATGCAGGATCATTTAGAAGATTATATACCTAAAGTTGTCTGCTACTGCTGCTGCTGCTAAGTCGCTTCAGTCATGTCCGACTCTGTGCGACCCCATAGATGGCAGCCCATCAGGCTCCCCCATCCCTGGGATTTTCCAGGCAAGAACACTGGAGTGGCTTGCCATTTCCTTCTCCAATGCATGAAAGTGAAAAGTGAAAGTGAAGTCGCTCAGTCGTGTCTGACTCTTAGCGACCCCATGGACTGCAGTCTACCAGGCTCCTCCGTCCATGGAATTTGCCAGGCAAGAGTACTGGAGTGGGGTGCCATTGCCTTCTCCAAAAGTTGTCTGGAACACATGAATTTGTTTTGCATTCTTATTGTTATTTTAATTGTTAAGCTGTGTATTTCTACTTGTAGTGGTGCACTCTGGGGCTTTGCCAGGTCCTTTTCCATAATTCCCAACGCGTGTTGTAAAACCTGGCACGTAGAGAACATTCAGGTGAATGCTTTCCCCACAGTGGTTCTCTTCCAAACTGTAAATTCACCCTGCCTGAACCTGGACAAAGGGAACGGGAGCTGCTTTTCATGCTTTGGCCTTTAGACCACATGGTGATATTTATAAAGTGATCTTGCGAAAATACCTCTCACTATGATAGTCAGTTTTCCGGTCTTACCTGGTGAAGTAGCCCCATACTTTTGAGCCCACATGCTGGTTGATCCTGGCATGCAGAAAGGAGACAAACATCTGTTCTCCTTTCCGAAGGGAAATGGTACTAACTGAACGTTCTCTTCCTGGGGTCTAGGAATGGCAGTTTCCACTCAGAGTCATGACACTGCCCAAGAGCTTATTTTGACACTATTCAGTGGGCTCACAGCTATCTGTATATAAAAGATTAAAATCCTTGGCTTTTCTTTGACTGCTATAAAGCATAAACTGCATTATAAGTCCCATCATTGCTGTTTCCAGACTCTCACATCTGCCTGCTTCTTTCCATCTCTGCTGCCACAACTAATTCAACATGCCCTCCTCCATCACCTAGATCGCTATGATTCAAAGATGTGAAGTGCTTTGAGAACTCATAGCTTTGAGGTTCCCAGCTATACATAGTCAGTTGGGGTCTGTGATCTTTCATCAGAATTTTGTTGACATTTATTTTTACCATTTCTGTTATCATCGCTTTTTTTTTTTATCATCACTTTCTTTTGTACTTACGCACAAAGGGTCAGGAAGAATGCTGATAACTATGTTTTTTTTTTTTAACAGTAGCTTCAGAGACTTCTAGATGATGTTTGAGGTCAGTCTGCCTTAGTATTTATTAAAGCAGAAGAACTTGGTGATTTTTTATGTCTATAATTATTTTTCTGACCTCTCTATAACTAAATAGCATCCTTTCCCATTTTTTGGAATTCTTCTCATCCTTCAAAGGAAAAAAAATCTACGGTGATGTTTCTGGATTCTCCAGTTGGAAATCATTGTTCCTTCCCAAGTGTTCTTCAAGCACCTGTTTACATATCTACTCTCAGACATTATGTAATCCCTCTCATTTAATAATGTTCCTATGTTTCCTGTCTCATTAGAAGGGATCTATTTGGATATTTTTCTCTAGTGCACAACAGAACACATTATGCAGAGTCCTCTGCACTTGTAAATTGTTTGGAACCACTACTAAAGCTGAGAGGTGGCAGGAAAAGATTGGGAACTGAGTACCTTATGATCCTGTCCCTACAGTGCCAGAATCTGGGGAAGCTGACGACTGTCCAGATCGGTCACGATAACTCAGGACTGTTAGCCAAATGGCTAGTGGATTGTGTCATGGTCAGAAATGAAATCACAGGACATACATATAGGTAAGTAAATGTCCTTGGGAGTTCAGACTTCTTTTAATACTTTTTAGACAAGAAAAAGTTTGAGAATTATTTTCATTCTAAAGCTTTCCCACTACCTTTTGAATTTTACTTTAGTTTTTTGGGTTGTCTTGTTTATGTAATAACAAAGTTCTGTTATTTTGTTCCAAATACAAAATTGCCCCCAAAATACTTCTCAAAAAGACTGATTGTGTTTGCTGCTAACACTTAGTCCACAAATATGTTGAAAAAGATTGAAACTCTGGTAAGAAAAGGAAAAAAAGAAACTTAAAAAATAATATCAGTAAGACAAAAGGCTCTTTTGGACACTCCTGATTGCAGCCAGCACTCCTCTTTGAGAACATTCTCCCCTTTTTTCCTGGAACTTAATTCCCCCATTAACATCTAGTTTGAAGATACTCTTGTTGACACTAACTACAGAATTTTGATACAGATGAGGTATGAGAAAATATTTAAAAGTTACTTTAATTTGATAATAATAATTTATGGCTATACAAGAGAGACTTCTTTATTTTTCAGAGATTCACTGAAGTAATTAGTAAAATGTCCTGATGTGTGATTTACTTTAAAATACTTTTAACAAAAAACAAAAATGAAGCATATGGGAGAATGTTATAACTAAGTCATAAGAACATGGGTGTCTATTTTTTTGTCTTCTTTTTTAAGTGTTTGCAATTTTTTATAATGAAAAAATCACCCACAGGCTGAACACCCACTAAAATGATGGGTTTCACCCTTGATGCCATTTAAAAATTCTGATTAAAGCTAGTAACATATTGGAGATTCTGAAGGTTATTTCTGTCCTGCTAGGTTCCCATGTGGGCGGTGGCTGGGGAAAGGCATTGATGATGGAAGTCTGGAGAGAATTCTCATTGGAGAATTGATGACATCAGCAGCAGATGAGGATCTAGTAAAGCAGTGTCGGACTCCACCCCAGCAGAAATCACCCACTGTGGCCAGGAGACTGAGCATCACATCACTGACAGGAAAAACTACCAGTAATTAGTTGTTTTTTAATTTTCCAATGTGTCTTAGATGTTTTAGGCATCATTTGGCCATTTCATAAAAAACTGTTGTGTTAAATGAATTATGGTAAGGAGATTAAAAAGAAAGCTGAGGAAAATTAATTTGTGAGAAAGACTTTAGAGTGGAGAGAGAAAAGGGGGGAAATAAGGCAGGATAATTACAAATAATTAAAAGCCTGAAGAATTTAGATGTTAAAATCCAATAAAAAACCACCTGCTCTATTTCAGTTATGCTCTGAAGGTATGAATAAATAATATTTTGCCTGAAACTTCAAGGAAGAATAAGGACAGTTATAGTACTCTCATATCTAGTTATCCAAAGCCCCTTTGTCTAAGAGTAATTCTAAAAATTCCACTCCCCACCCCACCCCCAAACTTCCTGTAGAAGTGACAAAATATATAAAAAAGTGACTTCTACAGATGGGATATTGTGTTCACATGCCATTTTTAATAGCACAATAAACTTCTAGTTTATACTAATGTGGTCTTTAGTCTCCCAAGGATATCAAATTTTAATCCCTGGGATATGTAAATGTTACTCAATTGAGTAAGTTAAGGATCTTGAGATAGGGAAATTATCTGGGTTATCCAGGTGAACCCTAAATTTAATTACATGTATTGTTATAAGATAGAGGAAATTAGACACACAGAGGAGAAGACAATAAATAGACAGATGGAGGCAGAGACTGGATGATGTGGGCACAGGCCAAGGAATGCCACCTGGGCTTGAAGAGGCAAGGAGCAACTTCTTCCATTGAGCCTCCTGAGGAAGCACAGCCCTGTCCACAACTTGATTTCCACCCATTGATACTGATTTCTGACTTCTCCCTCTGGAATTGTGAGAGAAGAAATTTCTCCCTTTTTTAAGTTACTAAATTTGTGGTCATCTATTACAGGAGCCACAGAAAACTAAAGAGACAGTCAAGTGGTTTTATTTCAATTCATAGACAATAACCATGAGTTATTGGAGGTACCTTATTAATAAGAGGTACCTAAGAGGTCCTTAGTTAACAAAGCAATTTCCTTAGATATTATTATTCTATATCCGTTTGTTAGCATATAGTGATATATTAACTATTAGAATGATACAGTCTTTAACAATCTCCCTTATTCTTTAATAAATGATTCCCTTTATCCATAATTCTTTTCTGCCTCCAAAGTAAACTTAATACCGCACATACACTAGAATAGCTAAAAAGAGGATAGACAATAGTGAATACGCATATATTTCAATGGGAATACAAAAGGAAAAACCATTTGGCAGTTTCTTATAAAGATATATACATGTACTAACCCTACACTTCACCCAGAACTCTCAATCTAGATGTATATATCCTAGAGAAATGAATGCATATATCTATACCAAGACTCATACTCAAATTTTCCAAGCAGCTTTATTCATAATAGCCAGAATGGAAACACTTGCAATATCCACCAGCTGGTAAGTGGATAAGCAGATAGTGATACATCTAGTCGGTGGGATACTATTCAGCAATACTGTTGATATAGCTAACATCATGGATGAATCAAAAGTATTGTGCCAGGTGAGAAAAAGCAGACATTATACAATTCTATTTATTAAATTCTAGAAAAGGCAATATAATAATGATGGAAAGCAGATGAGTAGTTGACAGGGGTTACAAAGTTACAAGCTGGGGAAGGGAATTGACTGAAAAGGGGAACAGCGGAACTTTGGGGGTTGATGGCAATTTTCTGTATTTTGATTATAGTGGTAGTTACATGTCTACACATCTGTCAAAACTCATCAAATTACATACTTAAAATTGGTGACTATAGTTACAGATTTTGAATGGGAAGGCTGGGATTTGAGTCTTGGGGGTCTCTTAGATCCTTTTCCTTTGTGCCAGTATGCCTCACTTGACCAAACTGGCAAGGCAAGTTCCATGGATCCCTGACAAGGCAGCCTGCCCTGGTGAAGTGTTTCCTGTACAGGCAGGCACAGTTGATGTCCTGTAGTACTTGGTTTATTTTCCTTGCCTGAAATTTCCGCCATTATTCATTATTTTTTAGAACCCAATGCAGGACAGATCCAAGAAGGAATTGGAGAAGCTGTGAACAACATTGTGAAACATTTTCACAAACCTGAAAAAGAGGTATGATGGGCTATAAAACTTACTGTGGTAGGATTTTAAAGCTGCTTTTATACATGATACATAGGGCAATAAAAAGGTGCTTTAATTTTTATTTGTAAGCTTGTTAATTAATAGCTGCAAAAACATGTTTCACAGCTACCCTCAGCACTTGCTCCTCTGCTGTTTTCTTAAACGTCGATGCGGGAGCTCATTCTCTGGCACTGTGTGTTGCTCTCCACAGAGAGGAAGCCTCACTGTGCTGCTGTGTGGAGAGAGCGGCTTAGTTGCGGCGCTTGAGCAAGTTTTCCACCATGGCTTCAAATCAGCTCGCATCTTTCACAAGAATGTCTTCATCTGGGACTTCATAGGTAAATTAAAGCTGGTGTGCATTGTTGTAAGGTCATTGAAATGTGTCTTAGAAAACTCAAAAAGCCCAAGAATTTGAGCAAATAAGGGTTGGTATTAAGGGTATATGTTTTTCAAAGTAAATATCAAATAAGCAGTGTCTGTGCTTTTCATTCAGTCAACAAATATCTCTGTGTGTGTGTTCACAATATTCTATTTTAGATGCTCAAGATATACACTTCAAGTTAAAAGTAAACAAGACACAGAAATTCCTATGGTTGACAAACTTACAATCTTGTGGGGTCAGGAGGGCAAACAATACACAAAATCATAACAGATATGTAATTTATCTGATACGTTGGAAGGTCATCATTGATGCAGACAAAAATGGAGCAAGGCAAAAGGAAACGGAGTGGGAGAACTCTTTTAATTAGGAAGGTTATAGACCTTGTTGATAAGGTACTGTTGAGCAAAGACTTTAAGGATGTGAGGAAGTGAGCCTTGTGAATACCAGGAAGAGAGCACCCCAGGCTGAGACAGGTGCCCTTGCAGAGCAGGGTGGGGCTGTGCTTGGCTTTCTGTAGAGCAGCAAGGAGGTGTGACTGGAACAGAATGAGGGAGAGAGGTGGGTATTTGGAGAGAGGATCTTTATTGCTAGAGCCGGGTTGTGGAGGGCCTTCTGTGTCTTTGAAAGCAGTTGGTCTTTATCCTGAATGGAATGGGAAGCCATTGGAAGACTTGGCGCTAAGGTGTGCTTAGTTACTCAGTCGTGTTCGACTCCTTTGCGACCCCATGGACTGTAGCCTGCCAGGCTTCTCTGTCCATGGGGATTGGATTCTCCAGGCAAGAATACTCGAGTGGGTTACCACGCCCTTCTCTAGGGGATCTTCCCAACCCAGGGATCAAACCCAGGTCTCCTGCATTACAGGCAGACTCTGAGCTACCAGGGAGCTGAGGAATAGGATATAATTTGTTTTAAAAAGATTACTCTAGTTCTGTGCTATCCAGTATGGTAACCACTAGTCACATGTGGCTATTTAAATTGACTTAATTTAAATCAAATTTTAAATTGACTCCCTTAGTCATACTGGCCCTACAAGGGGCTATAGAATTGGACCTTGCAGATATAGAATGTTTCCATCTTCAGGAAAGTTCAATTAGATTGTGGTTCTCTAGCTCCCTAAACTTTGCATTCTTTATTTTGCTATGCAGCTCTTCTACAATTCACAGTCTCTTTAACAGGGTGATTAATCGTTTCATGTTTTGTAAATAAGACCTGGATGAAATGGTTGGTTTTATCCAAATTTGAACTTTTAGACAAAGAAAGGAAAGTGGACAGAGCTAGGCCCCTAGAGCGGGGTATTTTTTTCCTTTTGGAATGCACTGAATCTTACTAGCCCTGCTTCTGATATGTGTATTAATAACTCTTCCTCAGATTTACTGAAGCAGTTCTGTTTCAAGGACTTTGCTGCAGAATGTTAGCCAGCCATCCTATAACTGGATCAAAGGGCACCACCTCAGTGGCTACCATGTCTTTGCTACTTACGCCTAGAAGGATCCAGTCTTAACAGACAAGACCATGTGTATTTTTTTGTTGCTATCAATTGCCATTTTTGAAGGTATTCTAAAGAGAGTAAGCTTTCTAAGCATCTAGAGTGTAGTCTAGATTAGAAAATAAATATCTGGGAGCATATGGTTCTACCAGGAAACATGGGCCTTTAGGATTTATTGTGAAACCAATGATAAAATAATGGTTTTGGTTTTAGGAATGGCTATAATGCAAAGCATCTTTAGTATTTCCAGAATAAACTGTTTCATCTTTTTGTATATGAAGTATTAATGTGTATTGTAATATCTCTGATTTCCTTCCCCAGAGAGAGCAGTTGCTTATTTTGAAACCACTGACCAGATTCTAGATAATGAAGATGATGTCCTCATTCAGAAATCATCCTGCAAAACCTTCTGCCACTATGTAAATGCTATTAATACTGCACCCCGGAATATTGGGAAGGATGGCAAATTCCAGATCTTAGTTTGCCTTGGAACACGGTATTAAGCCAGTTCTTGACTTTCCCTATCTTTGTCATGTGTTGAACAAGAATTTAGAAAGGTTTATACCAAACCATGCCCCTTCCAAAGCTCTCCGGTTGGTTTCTTCCATTCCAAGTTTTATGAGACTCCTGTTTATTGGGTATTTGCTGTGTGTTGGGCACTATACTTAGCACTTCCCATGTATTATCTCATTTAACCCTCCTATCACTTCACCACCACCACTGCATGAAGGAGCAAGCAATATCCCCACTGTGTAGGTGAGAAAATAGAAAGTAGAAGAGGCACAGATAAGTTAACAGACTTTCCAAAGGTCACACAGCTAGAAAGAGGCAGAGCCAAGATTTATACCCAGTGTCACCCCAGAGCCCCAAGCTCTGAACCATGACACAGTACTGCACCACAGACAGGTGGAGGTATTGGACACAACAGCACACTCACACATACATATTTTCTGTACAGAGCTTGTATGGTGTGTACACAGTACCATATTGCTTTAAATTTGATGACACTGTAGAATTCTTACTGTGGAAAGTCTCTTTAAGACAGTTTCCTACCCCTTTCTTTTTGTAAAATGACACATAGGAGCTATACAATCCATTAATTTTAAAACAGCTGTCAAAATTGTAAGAAATGAACCACACAGACCCTTAGAAGATTTTTTATCCGTGCAGTGTTTGTTCTCTTCTAAGCCCCAGCACCTCTTGTAGGATGGCCTAGCTGCCTTGTCATGAAGGTATACTGACAGCTGCTCAGCAAGGGTGTCTAAGCAACTTAGCGACAGATACTAATGTCAGTGTAATTAGGAAACATTAAAGATGAGATCCTGTCCTCCTGAAACAGCTAGTTAATTGAGCTAAATTCTATATTTCTTCTTAATAAAAGCTGTCCAACTTCAGCTGTGCTTTTTAAGTTCCTTTTGAGCATGATCCTTATCTCCTTTTCTCTCTTTACTGTTGTGATTTATTAAATCAATGTAACACTTACTTTTTGTAAGATCTACTTAATGTTTTCTGCTTTGATTTTATTCTTACCTTTTTATGTTGTGTAAATTTTTTTTTTAAAGTGCTAGTCCCTACAATTTAATGGAGGCTTTCTTCCCAAAAGATCTACTGTGGCATGTCGTCACAGATGTCTGGATAACATCTCTGTTAAACAATACAAAATGACATTCTGCTTCTTTTTAAAAGAGGTAGAATCAGAATAGAGAATATCTTTACCACATCTAAGTCTTGATGGCCAACTTGTGCAAACTCACTCATAGAATCTGATAGGTTTCCTTTCCCCCTTAGCGTACACTGTTTCATTACCTTATCTTTTTAACCAGTAATTATCCAACTACTTGACTTTGATTTTCTGTCTGGTGACCTCAGAGCTTGGCTAGATTTCGCCCCATTCAGCCTCGCACCTTCTGTCCAAAGCTCCAGTGTGTGTGTAGTTCTGCAGCAGGGCAGCAGTGCTCAGGACTTGTTTCTGTTTGGGTCTGCAGAGATCGCCTGCTCCCACAGTGGATTCCTCTGTTAGCCGAGTGTCCTGCCATCACCCGAATGTATGAGGAGAGCGCCCTCCTGCGAGATCACATGACGGTCAACTCCCTTATCCGCATTCTGCAGACCATCCAGGACTTCACCATAGTCTTAGAAGGCTCGCTCATCAAAGGAGTGGATGTGTAACCCAATTAGCTAGAAACTCAGACCAGAACCCTTGTTCCTGAACCTTCCCCACAACGGGGACGGATTTGGACTTGTCTGACAAGTCAGTGAGTCACTGCAGGGGCGGCACGGCGTGTCCCCCAATGTGAACAGTCCTCACACTGCAGACAAGGCAAAATGCTGTATTGTAGTTCATTTGAACCTGGAATTTAGTATAAAATAGAGTATTTTCATGTGTTAGATGTGTGTAAATATTCTCTCTTCTTTAAGAAATTCTATTACTCTAATAAGATACTTTTCTTAGATTGAATACTCCTGTAACTTAAAATCAGTAGCTTAAAAGTATTGGGAGTTGGGTAGTGGGGAGAGTGGTGCTAGTCAGGAAGAAGCCAGTAAACATGTAAATATAGTACAACCCATTGGGGCTTTTTATTTCCTCCAGGTACCACAAAGGAATCCAGAAAGCATTGTTATGTACTTGCCAGCCATCCTGGTGTCTTACCCTTTATATTGTGAATGTAAACAGTTTACCTGCTGTAGGGGAGAGTAGCCCTCATTTACATCTTTTAAGTTTCAGATGGTTTCATAATTTGAATTGAGCCACTCTTCCAGTCTTGGAAAAATTTTTTCATCAGCACAAGATATAATTCAAATATTTTAAATACTGGACCCCAGGAGCTTGGCTACACTGAAAAGAGAACACACAAAGCCCTGAGAAGTCTGTGAAATTGTGGGATTATATTAACTTCTTTACACTTTGGAAAGATTAGCCTAGACTAACTTCATCCTTGACATTTTTATTCTTGTTATTTGAGGTACTTTGGGGAGATGTGAATTTCAGAGTGTTGGCCTCATAGTCTTAAAAACTGCAAATAGCAGTTTGATTCTATACTTTTAATTTGGCCATCTCAACCCTGCAGTTACCTCTCAAGAATAACCACAAACACTCTTTGTTTGGTTTCAATCACCCGCCTCCCCTCTTCCAGTGCCCATCCCCCCTCAGGAAATGGAAAGAATGTCGAAGGAGGAGGAGGACTCTGTGTGGCTTGGAATGTTTTTGTGAAAGTATTTGTTGACCATGATAATGCAAATACCAGAAGAGAGAAAGAATGAACCCTTTCTGGGTGTTTCAGGGCCAGCTGTATGTTCCTTTGTAAGCAGGGGTGAAAATGTAATACTGCGGGCCCAGGAAGGTAAAAGCCAGTACTGCGCAGACTGGCAAAATGGAAGCCAGACAAGAGGCAACAGTTTGGAAGACCAAACGTTGTGAGAAACTTTGCAATTTGGTGTTTTTTAAGGAAGTTAAATACAGTGTTAGCACGTTACCGTAAGTCTTCATGTTACGGTTGGTCTTGTAAGTAATTTAGACATTTGCACGTTGTTAGCAGTGAAATTGCCTTAGCAGAGCTCCAGGTTTTGTTCCCAGTTGTGACTGAGAAGCAAAGTCATGGCCTCTCAGGACCCTTGTGTCATCTGCGGGTCCTGGGCTTTAGCCAATAGTGTTGCTTCCCTTTTTCTCTTGAGGAAGAAACTAGTGAAATAAGTGCCCCACTCCCGTTATCAAACACTGCATTCAGCCAAGGCACACTCCCTTTTAATATGTGACTGAGTCTTTGAGGAGGTAAGGGAGAACTGAAGGCAGCATTTAGAAACCATGGAAAGGGTTTAAGATGGGTCTGGGTGACCTGGGTAGACCAGAAATTTGTTTGCCTGCAGCTAAAGTTTGCCCACAGTGGTGTGGCTACCCCTGGGACATGGAGAGTCTATTATGGGACATATCCAGAACCTGTTTCACCCAGGTGCTTACTGTTTCAATGATGAGAAACCACAGAATGATCCAATCTAGGGTTTTGTTCTTGTTACCTTTTCCGAAGGCCTTGCTTCTGACACATTCTGGACAAACAGAGAGGTGACTTAGGTTAGCATGCTAGAATTGAGTCGTCTCATCTAGCCTTCTCATTTTACAGATGGGAAGACTTAAGGATCAGAGAGATTAAATACTTACCTGCACACCTGGTCAGTGGCAGCACAGGGTGTAGAATTCATGTTTTTTTAATTATACCAGGCTACATGAGACTGGCCTTCAAGGCATTCATATTAATAATAAGTCTTTCTACCCTTGGATCTTAATTCATCCACCTATATAGGTAGCAGATAATGATTAATATTCATTTATAGTAATAATTTATAGGGATTAATATTCATTTTAACAAATTGACCTTAAGTAATAGAAAATTACACCTGTTGTAAAAAGTAGGAGCAGGAATTCCCTGGCAGTCCAGTGATTAGGATTCCACACTTTTACTGCTGAGGACCTGGGTTTCATCCCTGGTCAGGGAACTAAAATCTCACAAGCCTTATGGCACGGCCAAAAACAAAACTAGGAGCAAAAGTGGATTTCAGACCTGTGAGTAAAACCATTACTTTAGAAAGTAATACCCCCCAAGAGTTTGACCTGAAATTTCATCCCATTTTCTATTATCTGACTACAGTAGTGAAATGACCAATTTCAGAAGAAGAAATCACACCAGAACGGACACATCGTCTAGAATGCTGTGCCCTTTAGTTATCACCGTGGGAGTCTATACACAGTCCAGTCACACAGCCTGTGCTTCACACCCCTCGGACCTCCTTATGAGCTGCCCGAATGCCCTATAGCCCATTCTTTTGAATATTTCTAGTGATGGGTAATGGTGGCTTTTCAGAAGAAATTTTCTATTTGGAAACAAAAAGTTCTTAGAACCCAAGTTGATGAATGAAAAGGATACTTATGCAGAGTTTGGGGTCATGTAAGAGATACAGTAAGACAATTCTTACATGGCTTATAACTGTCTTTGAGTATCAAAGTATTTTGAGCAGGACAGCAGCAAAATTCTTAGAATAAATGTACCTATAAGTGTACACAGCCTTCCGACCTGACTTTGGAAAGTCACTCAGAGGTATACTTTCTGCTGTTAATATATTAGTATATCACTATATCATCATACTTCAAAGTTAAAGTATACAAAAATCAAATTTGACTTTTTTCTTCAAAATAAAAGTTGTGCCTGGAGTCATGATTAGTATTTTCACAAAATAGCTTAAGAAGAAATTATTTTAAAATTAAATTGCCAAAAATGTTACCTCTTGAAATACTTATCTTCCAAGTGTTTTTCAAATGTTCTGAAAGTCCTAACAATCACCTTTTTGATATAGGGCCATTACACCAGTGTTGGTATTATGTGTGAGACCCTGAAGCCCTGTTCTGTTTGGGGGCTCGTCTGCGCCTTAAATGACTGCGGCTCAGTGTGGAGCAGTATAAAGCAGTGTTCTCAGTGGAGAAAATGGGGCTACTGAGAACAGAAGGAAGGCCTCCCGACCTTCCCTTCCTCTTTCCCACTGTGGCAAGAATCTGGTAGAAGAAACCGAAAGCTTGCAAAATTTATGATTTCCCTCTAAATTTTATTTTAAATATTTCATACATTTTGTACCTTTTGTAACCCTGTGGTATTTACTTTAACATGGCTTTTTAAGAAATCATTTTAATGAACTTCTGTCACACTGTATGAATATACAGGGGAAATACTGAATTGCTCATATTTCCTTTTTTGGCAATAAAGCACTGTTATATGTAAATGGGAGTAAAAGAGGGATGGAGACTATACATAACAGTTTGTGTATAGTAAATGCTGACCCCTCAGATACTTTGAAACATGAGGCAACAGACAAGGACCTCAGATTGCCCAGGGAAATATTTATTTGACAGCATTGGGAGTGTAGCTGTTAATTATAAAATAGCTTCTTTCTGCTAAGAATTATGATTTTTCAGTAGATTTTCATTTTGAGAACTGTTGAGTATTTTCTCTGTGAGGTTTATAGAAACTAGTCTATCTTTTTCACCATTTGGAAGGACAATCTGAACCATAGCTATTTATATTTCAGTATTAATACACCTTCATTGATTGAGAATGGAGTCTTGAGATCTTCTCTACTTTTATAAAGTGAATTCTATTTCCACGTCATCCATGTCATTTGAAGTCCGTGTTTCTTATATAAGTACTTGTTATATTACCTTTTAGTGTAAAAGGAGAAACAAATAATAAACTACTAGGTCTCTTATTCCTATTAAAATCCATTTATAAAACTCTTGAATCAAACTGATTTCCAAGCTTTTTGAAGAGGATACCAATGGAGTGTGATCAGAATAATCCAAGGAGAACCTCATCCTTTCAGATCTTAGCAGCCCTGATGTCCTCTCAAGGACAAAATAAAGATTGGATCCAGAAAGGTATCACACTGAGCAATTAATATCAGAGTGAAAAAAAATCATCAAAAACATTCTCCTCATTTGAATGAATCCAGGGTATCCTTGGGTTATGTGGGAGGGAATTACGCTTGACACATTTACCTAAATGTATTTGTGTGTGGCCCAGTCTTTATTCCAAACACCAGACAGATCTTGTTAACAGTAGAGAGGTATGGTGAGAGTTCCTGTTGTCAATCAAATGAGGGTGTTAAACATATAGAAAGAATTCTCTGTGTTACACTTGAACCATGTATAAATGTATCCTGTGTGTCTTTTTTTTAAATAAGCATTTCTGCATTTAAATTATATATTTTTTTCTTTGTATTGTTAACAAAATGCATCAGAACTGGATTTTTTTTTCATCTGAACATAATTAAAATTTAAAAAGTATTGTGATATCAAGCACTTTAACATATGTATCAGAGAAACTGATGTGGGTTTTTCAGGTTTTGGAGTACATTTAAATATGACTTTTCATGCTTTGTTCTTTACAAATAAAACTGTGGGGTTGATACTTTGTTTTGCTTCATTATTGTAGAACCTTAATACTGAGTAGTGCACAGGGCCAGTGACTCCAGAAAGTAGAGCAATAAAGCCATTATGAGAGAAAGCTACATGAAACCATTATGTGGTAGAAATATGAGCTTCCCAGATGGCACAGTGGTAAAGAATCCATCTGCCAGTGCAAGAGGCACAAGTGTAGATGTGGGTTCAATCCCTGGGTCGGGAAGATCTCCTGAAGTAGGAAATGGCAACCTGCTCTAGGATTCTTGCCTGAAGAATTCCACAGAGTGCGTACACACATGCATTCAGGCGCGCGTGCACACACACACACACACACACACACGATAGAAATATAATCTGCTGGGCAACTGGTTATTCCAGAAGTGGTAAAAAGAAAATGTGAACCCTATCTCACACCATACAGAAAAATCAGTTCTTAGCTTAACAATCTAAACATAAACAGCAAAAACAATTTTTGAAAGAAAATGTAGAATGTATTTATGAATTTGGGATAAACAAGACGTTCAAAAATAACTAGCACTGTAGTCCTTACTAAAAGTGAAAGGCAGAGATGCATTGATTATTCACCACATGTTAAGCATTACTTTAGGTTATGACCATGCAGCAGTTTAAACACACACACACATCAGATTCCTGCTTTTATGGAATTTATATTCTAATGGAGCAAATTACCTAATAAACATGACAAGTAATACATATAGTTGATGTTTAGTCGCTGAGTCATGTCCAACACTTTTGTGACCCCATGGACTGTAGCCCACCAGGCTCCTCTGTCCATGGAATTTTCCAGGCAAGAATACTGGAGTGGGTTCCTATTTCTTTCTCCAGGGAATGTTCCTACCCAGGGACCAAACCCACATCTCCCGCATTGGCAGGCAGATTCTTTACCAACTGAGCCACCTGGGAAGCCCAATACATATAATAATTAGATAACAGTAATAGCAAGCAAAGAAGAAGGATTGAAAGTGTGGCTGGGGCTGCTTAAAGATGGACTGCAATTGTAAAGTGGGTTAGCCAGGGAAAGCCTCACTGAAAATGGAGTTGTCTTTAGCTGCGATTGGAAAAAGCGTAAGAGAAACAAGTTTGCAGGAGGAACATCAAGAGCTTACTTTGGGCTGTAAGTTTGGCATGCCTGTTAGACATCCAAGTAAAGATGTTGGATAGTTGCACTATGGATTCTGAGTTCAGGGGAAAATAATGGTGTATTTGTCAGGATCCAAATCAAGAGACAGAAACCACATAGCAATCTGAAGAGAGGTAGTTTAATGTTTAGAACTGTTAGAATTATCCAGAGAAACAGAGCTAAGGATGTATACAGATGTGTGTGTGTGTGTATATGTATAGAGAGAGATTTATTTTAAGGAATCACCTGACAGTTGTGGAGCCATGGTAAATCCAAAATTTGCAGGTTAGGCTGGTGGACTGGAGACCCAAGGAAGGAAATGTAGTTCAAGTTCAAAGATAACTGACTGGCAGAATTTCTTCTTGCTCAAACGAGGTCAGCCTATGCTGAATTGAGGCCTTCAACAGATTGGATACATTATGGAGGATAATCTGCTTTACTCAAAGTCTACCAATGTAAATGTTTGTCTCATCTGAAGAACACCGTCACAGAAACTTCCAGAATAATGTCTGATTAAATATCTGGGTACCACGGCCCAGCTAAGTTAATGCATAAAATTTAACCATCACAGACTACTATAAGAAGAAACTGGAATGATGAAGGATTTGCTACTAAGCAATAAAAAGAACTCTAAAGAATACAAAAATAGCACATATAGGGAGCAGCTACCAACTCTAGGGCTGAGGTAAGGTAAACCTCAAAGAGCCCCCTCCCACTTAGGCTGAGAGTCAGACTTTATTAGAGAGGGCACAGCCATGGCCCGCTGGCTGGCAGAGGAGCTCACTGAGATGCTGCACCAGTGCCACTTGTTTGGAATCTGCTGTCAGGTGCCAGGGAAACATCCTTGGAGAGGTGGCATAGCCCAGAACTTGCTGGAAAGCCACTGGAGAAGGAGGTGCCAGGGAAGCCCTGCATGGAGAGGTGTGATACCAGTAAAGCTCACTACAGAGCCCCCCAAGCCTCCCTACCGCAAGAGGTTAGCCTCTGAGACCACAAGGACTTCCCTTGTGGCTCAGCTGGTAAAGAATCCACCTGCAGTGCAGGAGACCTGGGTTCGATCCCTGGGTTGGGAAGATCCCCTGGAGAAGGGAAAGGCTTCCCACGCCAGAATTCTGGCCTGGAGAATTCCGTGGACCATATTGTCCATGGGGTTGCAAAGAGTCAGACACGACTGAGCGATTTTCACTTTCACTTTCCACAAGAGCCAGGAGCTGCACGCTGGAGGAGCTCACAGAAGAGAGCACAGCAGAAGCTGGAAGAGAAGCTCCCTCCTCCTCTCCAGTGCATTCTATTAACAAAGATTAACACTGTGCCACCTGTCAGAAATGTTTACAAGAAGGTCTAGCTCCATTGTTGCAGAGCAAGATTTTTATTGCTATGGGGCAATAAATTGATAACTGCTCCAGACAGTTTAGTTCCTTATATTCAGTTAAGGAGGAAACAAAGGAGAGGAGTAGGAAAATGCAGGAGAAGATACGAAGATAGTGAGCAAATGTCTCCAAATTTTATGAGGTAATGATTTAGAGCGGACACTGTCTGCCATGTTCATTTGAACTTAGTCCAGATGTATACAATTTTCACCAGTGCTCTTTAAAATATTGACCAACTGCAGTTATTATAATAAGGTCAGGAGGCTTTTGCAGTATAAGGGAAAGAAGACATCAGTGGTCGCAATGGTGAAAAGCATTGGGTATGGGTATATTTTGAAGCTAAAGTCAGAAAGTTTCCTGATGGATTGAATATCGGGGATGAGGAAGAGTCAAAAATGACTCCAAGGGAAACCAACCAGGAGAGCCACTAGAATCGTCACCTGCCTCAAGAATGTCAGGCTAGTGGCATCTTTCACCACCAGAGGCCTCACTCTAATTCTGCCCACACTCAGCTCACGCACTAAGTACACCATCATGATCAACCAGGCCACACCCTACACCTACCTACCCAGTGCTCTTTCAAGACGATGGGAACAGGCCCAACATGCCTAGCCACCCCCAGACCCTCAGAGCGTTGGAATGGCTGAAATGGTGGAAGAACTGTGAGCTCCTCTGTTGACAGGGACAGGGCCCCTCCCCGGTGGCCCCCAATAAAAATGTGAAAACCAAAAACGAAAATGACTCCAAGGATTTTGACCTGAACAAATGGGAAAGGAGAGGCTAGAATTTCTACTAACTGAGATAAGTAAGGATGTGGGGAGAACAGGATTTAAAGACAGATCAGGAGTTCAGTTTTGGACATGTTAAATTTCAGATATTGACTAGACATCCAAGTGAAAATGGTGAACAGGAAATTGAATGTCTGAGTCTGGATCTTCTGGGCTATTGGACTTCTGATATGCATTTTGGAGTTGCTGGCCTGTATAGATAGAATTTAATGTTATAAAATTAGATGAGGACACAAAAGGAGTAAGTTATTAAATAATCTCTCAAAACTTTTAATTTTCCAGTATTGTGACATAATTTACTGTTTGACATTTACATTACTCTCAGTGTTTCACTATTCTGAACAATACTATAATGAACAAACATCCTTGCTTTGTGAGAAATTACCGTTTTTGTAGGTCAAAGACAAATGTCAACTCCATATGATTCAACCTAATGTTTTTGATAATTCTTTTGGTTCTTTATCCTGATATGTGCTTTACTTTGATTAAAATAGATACTGTAACCTAGATGGAGCAATTACTCTCTGAGCAATCTAAAAATAAATCACTCTAGTCAGAGCCAACATGTGGGCCAGATGTTCCTTATACTCAACATAACCTGGAGGCCTTTTACCTACCCATACTACCTACCTACTACTCATACCACCTAGCTACTTGTGTTAAGTGCCCCAAAACTTTTCCTTGATTTCCCTCTTACATCCTGTTCAAAAGCAGCAGAACTTCAAAATGCCTGGACACAAAAACAATGGACTCAATAAGAAATAGACAAAGTCTCAGTTATAGTAAGATAAAGCTCTCCTTTCTCAATAATTGATAAAGAAATGGATAACAGTAGAAACACAGAGGACTTGCACAACAGTACCAACCAACTTGACCTAATTGGTATTATTAGAATGTCCACCACCACCAGAATACAAATTCTTTTCAAGTACACAAAGAACACTTACCAAGATTGCCCATATTCAGGTCAATAAAACATGTCAAATTTAAAAAGATTTAAGTCATGCAAAGTATGTTCTTTGGCCACAAGGGTCAAAAAATGAATCAAAACTGAAAGCAGCAAGTATTTTGAACCAAATGAAAATAAAGCATATAAATATTTGTGGGATACATCAAAAGCAGCTCTTAAAAAGAAATTAATTGCATTGAGCACCTCTGTTGAGAAAAAAAAAAGATCTCAAATCAATGACATATACTTCAACCTTTAAAAACCTAAAAACAATAATAGTAATAAAAATAAAGATCAGAGCAGAAATCAATTAAACAGAAAACAGAAAAAGAAAATCAGTGAAAACAGAAGGTGGTTCTTTAAGAAACCAATAAATTTGATAAAACTTTAGCCAGACTGATTACAGGAAAAAAAAAAAAAGACACAAATTGCCACATAAGAATGAGAGAGGTGATGCAAATACAGACATTACATACATTAAAAAGATAATAAGAGAATATTATGAGAATCTTTTTGGCAAGAAATTCTGTATCTTAGATGGTAGATAAATTTCTTAAAGACATTAACTACCAAAGATCACTTAGGAAACAGATAAAATGAGTAGCCTATATGTATTATATTAAAGAAATTGAATTTGTTATTCAACTTTTTTTATCTTTGTCATCTGAGTTTGTTTCCAAGGCAAAACATTCAACATCACAGTAATCCAAGTCGATGCCCCAACCTAGACTAATGCCAAAGAAGCTGAAGTTGAACGATTCTAGGAAGATCTATAAGACCTCCTAGAACAAACACCAAAAAAAGATGTCCTTTTCATTATAGAGGACTGGAATGCGAAAGTAGGAAGGTAGGAAGAGAAACCTCGAATAAGAGGCAAGTTTGGCCTTGGAGTACAAAATGAAGGCAAAGGCTAACAGAGTTTTGCCAAGAGAACACACAAGTCATAGCAAATACCCTCTTCCAACAGCACAAGAGACGACTGTATGCAGGGACATCACCAGATGGTCAATACTGAATCAGATTTACGATATTCTTTGAAGCCGAAGATGGAGAAGCTCTATACAGTTGACAAAAGAAGACCAGTAGCTGACAGTGGCTCAGATCATGAGCTTCTTATTGCAAAACTCAGACTTACATTGAAGAAAGTAGGGAAAACCACTAGGCCATTCAAGTACGACCTAAGTCAAATCCCTATGATTATACAGTAGAGGTGACAAATAGATTCAAGGGACTAGATCTGTTAGACACAGTGCCTGAAGAAATATGGACAAAGGTTCATAACATTGTACAGAGGGTGGTGACCAAAACCATCCCCAAGAAAAAGAAATGCAAGAAGGCAAGGTGGTTGTCTGAGGAGGCCTTACAAATAGTTGAGAAAAGAAGAGAAATGAAAGGAAAGGAGAAAGGGGAAGATATGCCCAAATGAACGCAGATTTCCAAAGAAGAGCACGGAGAGATAAGAAAGCCTTCCTCCGTGATCACAGCGAAGAGATAGAGGAAAACAATGAGATCATGCTGTGAAAGCGCTGCACTCAATATGCCAGCGAAATTGGAAAACTCAGCAGTGGCCACAGGACTGGAAAAGTCAGTTTTCATTCCAATCCCAAAGAAGGGCAATGCCAAAGAATGTTCAAATTACTGTATAATTGCATTCTTTTCACATGCCAGCAAGATTATGCTCAAAATCCTTCAAGCTAGGCTTCAGCAGTATGTGAATCGAGAACTTCCAGATGTTCAAGTTAGATTTACAAAAGGCAGAGGAACCAGAGATCAAATTGCCAACATATGCCAGACCATCAAAAAAGCAAGGAAATTTAAAAAAAAAAAAAAAAAAAACATCAACTTCTGCTTCACTGACTATGCTCAAGTCTTTGACTGTGTGGATCACAACAAACTGTGGAAGATTCTTAATGAGATGGGAATACCACAACACATTACCTGCCTCCTGAGAAATGTGCGTGCAGACAAGAAGCAACAGTTAGAACTGGACACGGAACAATGGACTGGTTCAAAATTGGGAAAGAAGTACGTCAAGGCTGTATGTTGTCACCCTGCTTATTTAACTTCTATGCAGAGTATATCATGCAAAATGCTGGGCTGGATGAAGCATAGGCTGGAATCAAGATTGCCAGGAGAAATATCAACAACCTCAGATATGTAGGTGATACCATTTTAATGGCAGAAAGTGAAGGGGATCTAAAGAGCCTCTTGATGAAGGTGAAATGGCAAAGTGAAAAAGCTGGCTTAAAACTCGATATTCAAAAAATTAAGATCATGCCATCCGGTCCTATCACTTCAAGGCAAACAGATGAGGAAAATGTGGAAACGGTGTCAGATTTCATTTTCTTGGGCTCCAAAATCACTGCAGACGGTGACTGCAGCCTTGAAATTAAAAGACGCTTGCTTCATAGAAGAACAACTATGACAAACCTATACAGTGTATTAAAAAGGAGACATCACTTTGCAGACAAAGGTACATATAGTCAAAGCTAAGTATGGTACCTTTTCTGCTAGTTGTGTATGGATGTGAGAGTTGGACTATAATGAATGCTGAGTGCCGAAGAAGTGATGCTTTCAACAGACGTGTACCCCAGTGTTCATCGCAGCACTGTTTACAATAGCCAGGAGGACGTGGAAGCAACCTAGATGTCCACTGGCAGATGAATGGATAAGAAAGCTGTGGTACATATACACAATGGAATATTACTCAGTTATTAAAAAGAATGCATTTTAATCAGTTCTAATGAGGTGGATGAAACCGGAGCCTATTATACAGAGTGAAGTAGGTCAGAAAGAAAAACACCAATACAGTATATTAACGCATATATATATGGAATTTAGAAAAATAATAACAAGGATCCTCTATGTGAGACAGCAAGAGACACAGATATAAAGAACAGACTTTTGGACTCTGGGAGAAAGCGAGGGTGGGATGATTTGAGAGAATATAATAACATATATATTATCATATGTGAAATAGATCGCCAGTCCAGGTTTGATGCATGGGCCAGGGTGCTCAGGGCTGGTGCACTGGGATGACCCTGAGGGATGTGATGGAGACAGAGGTGGGAGGGGGGTTCAGGATGGGGAACACATGTACACCCATGGCTGATTCATGTCAATGTATGGCAAAAACCACTACAATATTGTAAAGTAATTAGCCTCCAATTAAAAGAAATAATTAAAAAAAAAAAAGAATTGATGCTTTCCAACTGTGGTCCTGGAGAAGATTCTTGAGAGTCCCTTGGACAATGAGATGAAACCAGTCAATCCTAAAAGAAATCAACCCTGAATATTCATTGGAAGGACTGATGCTGAAGCTGAAACTCCAATACTTTGGCCACCTGATGCAAAGAGCTGACTCATTAGGAAAAAAACTTGATTCTGGGAAAGATCGAGGGCAAGAGGAGAAGAGGGTGACAGAGGATGAGATGGTTGGATAGCATCACTGACTCAATGGACATGAGTTTGAGCAAGTGCCAGGAGATAGTGAAGGACAGGGAAGCCTGGTGTGCTGCAGTTCATGGGTCATAAATAGTCAGACACAACTTAGCACCTGAACAACAACAAATTAACCTTCTCCCAAAGAAAAACTCCAAGTCCAGATAATTTTACTAGTGAATTCTACCCAAAATTTAAGGAATAAATAATGAAAATTCCATACAAAGTCTTCCAGAAAATGGATAAAGAAGTCTGTGTTAGTTTGTTAGGGCTGCCATAACAAAGACTAGTTGGCTTAAGCAACAGAAATTTATTTTCTCAATATTCCAAAGGCTAAAATTCTGAGAGCATGGTGTCAGCAGGACTGGTTTCTTCCGCGGCCTTTCTCTTTGACTTACAGATGGCTGTCCTCTCTCTGTCTTCATATGGTCTTCTCTCAGTGGATGTCTGGTCCTAACTTCCTCTTCCTCTAAGGTCACCAGTCATATTGGATTAGGGCCAACCCTAATGACTTCATTTCAACTTACCTCTTTAAAGACCTTATCTCCAAATACTGTCACAATCTGAGGTACTGGGGGTTAGGATTTCAACACATGAACTCTGAGAGGACACAATTCAGCCCACGACAAGGTAATACTTCCCAACACATCCCATGAGTCAGCACTGCCCTGATACCAATATCAAACAAACTACAAGAAAAGAAAAATACAGACCAAGAACTCTTATGAAGGTAGGTGTTAAAATTCTTAACAAAATATTAATTCAAATTCTATGATATAAATATATGTCATGTCTAATTGGGGTCTATTAGGGAAAACAAGGTTGGGTTAACATTCAATCAAGCAATATAATTCACCATACTTACAGACTAAAAAAATAAAAGCAAATTATAGGCTCATCCCAATACAGGCAAAAAAATTGACAAATTCTAAAAAAGCAAAATGGCTGTCTGGGGAGGCCTTACAAATAGCTGTGAAAAGAAGAGAAGCGAAAAGCAAAGGAGAAAAGGAAAGATATAAACATCTGAATGCAGAGTTCCAAAGAATAGCAAGAAGAGATAAGAAAGCCTTCTTCAGCCATCAATGCAAAGAAATAGAGGAAAACAACAGAATGGGAAAGACTAGGGATGTCTTCAAGAAAATCACAGATACCATAAAGGATAGAAATAGTATGGACCTAACAGAAGCAGAAGATATTAAGAAGAGACGGCAAGAATACACAGAAGAACTGTACAAAAAAGATCTTCACGACCCAGATAATCACGATGGTGTGATCACTGACCTAGAGCCAGACATCCTGGAATGTGAAGTCAAGTGGGCCTTAGAAAGCATCACTACAAACAAAGCTAGTGGAGGTTATGGAATTCCAGTTGAGCTATTTCAAATCCTGAAAGATGATCCTGTAAAAGTGCTGCACTCAATATGCCAGCAAATTTGGAAAACTCAGCAGTGGCCACAGCACTGGAAAAGGTCAGTTTTCATTCCAATCCCAAAGAAAGGCAATGCCAAAGAATGCTCAAACTACCGCACAATTGCACTCGTCTCACACGCTGAAAGTAATGCTCAAAATTCTCCAAGCCAGGCTTCAGCAATACGTGAACCGTGAACTTCCTGATGTTCAAGCTGGTTTTAGAAAAAGCAGAGGAACCAGAGATCAAATTGCCAACATCTGCTGGATCATGGAAAAAGCAAGAGAGTTCCAGAAAAACATCTATTTCTGCTTTATTGACTATGCCAAAGCCTTTGACTGTGTGGATCACAATAAACTGTGGAAAATTCTGAAAGAGATGGGAATACCAGACCACCTGATCTGCCTCTTGAGAAATCTGTATGCACGTCAGGAAGCAACAGTTAGAACTGGACATGGAACAACAGACTGGTTCCAAATAGGAAACGGAGTACGTCAAGACTGTATATTGTCACCCTGTTTATTTAACTTCTATGCAGAGTACATCATGAGAAACGCTGGACTGGAAGAAACACAAGCTGGAATCAAGATTGCCAGGAGAAATATCAATAACCTCAGATATGCAGATAACACCATCCTTATGGGAGAAAATGAAGAGGAACTCAAAAGCCTCTTGATGAAAGTGAAAGAGGAGAGTGAAAAAGTTGGCTTAAAGCTCAACCTTCAGAAAACAAAGATCATAGCATCCGGTCCCACCACTTCATGGGAAATAGATGGGGAAACAGTGGAAACAGTGTCAGACTTTATTTTTCGGGGCTCCAAAATCACTACAGATGGTGACTGCAACCAAGAAATTAAAAGACGCTTGCTCCTTGGAAAGAAAGTTATGACCAACCTAGACACCATATTCAAAAGCAGAGACATTACTTTGCCAACAAAGGTTCATCTAGTTAAGGCTATGGTTTTTCCTGTGGTCATGTATGGATGCAAGAGTTGGACTATGAGGAAGGCTGAGCGCCGAAGAAATGATGCTTTTGAACTGTGGTGTTGGAGAAGACTCTTGAGAGTCCCTTGGACTGCAAGGAGATCCAACCAGTCTATTCTGAAGGAGATCAGCCCCGGGATTTCTTTGGAAGGAATGATGCTAAAGCTGAAACTCCAGTACTTTGGCCACCTCATGCGAAGAGTTGACTCATTGGAAAAGACTCTGATGCTGGGAGGGATTGGGGGCAAGAGGAGAAGGGGATGACAAAGGATGAGATGGCTGGATGGCATCACTGACTCGATGGACTTGAGTCTCAGTGAACTCCGGGAGTTTGTGATGGACAGGGAGACCTGGCGTGCTGCGATTCATGGGGTCGCAAAGAGTCAGATACGACTGAGCGATTGATCTGATCTGATCTGATCTGACTGTTCATTCAAGATTTAGGAAAAAAACCTGAAAGTCTTCCTCACATCTTCCTCATATCAGATATACTGGGTTCATGGCTTAGAAAATGCTTAAAGTCATCTGCAAAAATCTACAGCTAACATCATCCTTTATGTAAATACTGAGTGCTTCCCCCATAAGATCAAGAACAGGCAAAGACATCCACTCTTAACACTTCTATTCAACACTGTACTGTAGTTTCTAATCAGTGCAATAAAATAAGAAAAAGAAAAGGCATAAAGATCGGAAAGAAAGAAGTAAAATTGTCTTTATTCACAGATGATTAATGATTGTCCATTTATCAATGGACAATCCTATGGGATTTACTAAAAACTTACTGATGCTAGTGAGTGAGATTAGCAAGGTCGGAAGATATATAGTCAAGGTACAAAAATTAATTGCATTTCTATATGCAACAGCATTACAAATCTGAGATACCTGGGGATAAATTTGACAAAAAATAGGCAAGACTCACTCACTGAAAACTACTGAGGAAAGCTAAAGTCCTAAATACATGTAGAACTCTAGTGTGGTCCTAGATCAGAAGACTCAATATTATTAAGATGTCAGTTCTCCCCAAATTGATCTATAGAGTCAACGCAACCTAATTCAAACTCCCAGCAATCGTTTTCACAGAACTTAACAAACTGTTCCTAAAATTTATGGAATTTGAAAGCCCTAGAAGAGCCTAAATTATATGGAACTAGATTTTAAAAAGAAACTTGGAAGACTTACACTACCTGATTTCAATACAGTGAATCCCCTACATATGAATGAGTTTCATATTAAAAGCACATTCATAAGTCTAATTTGTTTGTAAGTTCAACAAAGTTAGCCTAGGTGCCCAGCTAACACAATTGGCTATATAGCATTATACTGTAATAGGTTTATAATACTTTTAATATAAATACATAAAAACAAAAAATAAAACATTATTAATCTTACAGTACAGTACTTTGAAAAGTACAGTCGTACAGTACAATAGCTGGTATACAGAGGCTGGCATTAAGTGAATAAGCAAGAAGAGTTAGTGACTGTAGGAGGGAGAGAAGGTGGGAGATGGTAAAGCTGAAGGATCATCAGCAATAGGAGAGAAAGGGCAATTTCACTCATGCCTAATGTTGACAGAACATTCTTTCTTTGAAAGTTTGTAACTTGAAGATTCATATGTAGGGGACTTGTGTGTGTGTGTGCTCAATCACTCAGTCATGTCCAACTCTTTGCAGCCCCGTGGACTGTAAACTGCCAGGCTCCTCTGCCCATGGAATTTCCCAGGCAAGAATACTGGAGTGGGGTGCCACTTCCTACTCCAGGGGCTCTTCCAGACCCAGGGATTCATCTCCTGTATTGGCGGGTGGATTCTTTACCACTAGCACCACCTGGGAACCCCTTTAGTGCTTATACTTAAAGCTACAGTGATTAATACAGTGTGGGGGAAATTAAGGTAAAGCTAGACAAATCTAGGTCAACTGAATAAAAAGTCTGGTAACACACCCACATATATAGGCTCAATTGCTCAACAAAGTTATAAGGGTTGTGAAGTGTCAAAAGGATAGTCTTTTCAGTGAATGGTCCTGGAACAATTGAATAACTACATGCAAAAGAAATGAAGTTTGATCCACACCTCACAGCATATATTTTAAATCAACTCAAAATGGATCACAGATATAAATGTAAATTTTAAAATTAAAAAACTGATAGAATATAGAGTAAATGACCTTGGGTTAGGCAAAGATTTCTGATATGACAAATAAATACAGTCCTTAAAACTGATAAATTTGACTAAACAAAAATTAAGAATGTATATATGCTTTTTGTTCAAGTTTCAGACATGTATTAATTAGTGTAAACCCTCAACACAATACACAAGCATGATTTCATGCATTTAAGGGGGAAATATTTCCTGGTTAAATAGAAAATTTTACAAATGACTTCTGGAAGACCTTCATTCTAAGCAGCTTTATAGTCAAACATTTCATTTAGGAGTCTGGACCTTCTTTCTTCGACTTACTGTAATCCACATTCACTGAATAGAACTCACATTGATCACTGGGATTCAGTTTCTTCTGGCTTCTTCTTTCTGTTCCAACTGATTGGACAATGCCAGATACAAGGCATACAGTGCTGCTACAGTACCTCCAGCTCCAACAAACACAAGGAAAGAAACCAACCTTGTATGTTTCTTGGCCTAACCAAGGATCTAGTGGAGCATATTTGATCTGAAAGGAGATGAGAACAAATCTGCCGGGCCCCAGACTAAGTAGTCCCTGCCCAAATGTACACTTTTTGGAAGATACTTTTAGAAGAATGCAAAAATAAGCCACAGGTTAGGAGAACATTAGCAAATCACATATACAATAAAGGACTTGTATCCAACATACATAAAGAACTCTCAGAATGCAATAAAGAGCCCAACAACAAAAAGTGACAATTGATTTGAAAGCATACTTCACCAAAGAAGACATTTTTTGTGTTAATTGCTCAGTCGTGTCCAACTCTTTGCGACCCCATGGACTATAGCCCACCAGGCTCCTCTGTCCATAGAATTCTCCAGGCAAAAATATTGGAGAGGGTTGCCACTCCATTCTCCAGGGGATCTTCCCGACCCAGGGAATGAACCAGGGTCTCCAGAATTGCAGACAGATTCTTTACCATCTGACCCACCAGGAAGCCCTCCTGACATATTGATGGCAAAAAGCACACAAAAAGATGTTCAGCATCATTAACTATCTGAGAAATGCAAATTAAAATAAGATACCATTGCATGCCTCTGAGGATGGCTAAAATCGAAAGGACTGGCCAGATCAAATAATGGTAAAGGATGTATAATAATCAATTTTCATACACTGCTGACGGCAATGTAAAATAGTACAACTACATTGGAAAACAGTTTGACAGTTTCTTAAAAACTTTGACATATACCAATAGTATGATCCAGCCATTCTATTAAGAAGTAATTAATTACTGAAAGGAAATAAAATCATATGTCCACAAAAATACTTGCACATGAATGTTAATCACAGTTTCACCTGTAATAGCCCAAAACTGGAATCAACCATATAATCAACAGATGAGTGGATAAATAATTTGTGATATATCCATACAATGAAATACTACTTAGCAATAAAAAGCAGTAAACTATTAATACATGCAACAACACAGATGCAAACAATTTAAAAAAAAAGAGCCATGCGAATAACCTGTAGTGACAAAAGATAATCAGTTGCTGCTTGGAGAGGGGCCTGGAGGGAGGGGTTGACAGAAGCCCAAGGAAACTTTGGAGGTAACAGATATATTCATAATCTTAACTGCAGTGATAAGTTTCATGAGTACATACTCATGTCAAAATTGCATACTTTAAGTATATGAAACTTGTTGAATGTCAATGACACCTCAAGGTTTTTTTAAAAATATAACTGAAAAGTTGAGAATACACACATTATAATTAAAATGTGATTTTAAACAAAGGAAAAACCCAATAACTTGATTTATCAATCGTTCCCTTCTACCTCATTCTATTAGCTTCTTAGTTTCATCACTTGTTTATCCACAAGCACTGAAGGCATTGATGCCAAAGGCTAGAAGAGGTCAGGTCAATCTAGACAGACCCAACAAGCACTAGCATAAAAGAATTGCAGGCGTACAACTGCAGTCACAGTTATACATTCTTCCAAAAAAGACAACCTGCATTTTTGCTTCTAGGTTTTTTACTTGGCATGTTGTCAGTTCAGTTCAGTTGCTCAGTTGTGTCTAACTCTTTGCAAACCCGTGAACCACAGCATGCCAGGCTTCCCTGTCCATCACCAACTCCCGGAGTCTACCCAAACCCATGTCCATTGAGTCGGTGATGCCATCCAACCATCTCACCCTCTGTTGTCCCCTTCTCCTCCTGCCCTCAATCTTTCCCAGCATCAGGGTCTTTTCAAATGAGTCAGCTCTTCGCATCAGGTGGCCAAAGTACTGGAGTTTCACCTTCAACATGAGTCCTCCCAATGAACACTCAGGACTGATCTTTAGGATGGACTGGTTGGATCTCCTTGCAGTCCAAGGGACTCCCAAAAGTCTTCTCTAACACCACAGCTGAAAAGCATCAATTCTTTGGCACTCAGCTTTCTTGACAGTCCAATTCTCACATCCATACATGACCACTGGAAAAACCATAGCCTTGACTAGATGGGCCTTTGTTGACAAAGTAATGTCTCTGGCATGTTGTAGTGACTCTTTAATCTTCTTTCCTTAAAACCCTTGCAGGACTGTGTCCATTAATCCCAAATTATTGTATCATGATCCTACCCAAACTTAACCAAGCCCCCTTCCCCATGGAAAGTTCTGCCTTAGACCAATCTCCAAAACTTCAGTAAATATCCAAACTCCACCCTTTGCCCTCTGATAGGTTACTAAGACTCTGTCAAGGTAAAGCTCTTCCTTACTGTGCAAGCAATAAACAGAAAGTTTTGATGATAATTCAGGAAGCCAGTATTCAACATTATTGATTATGTATTTCCTCTTCTGAGTTATTTTAGTAACCTTTTCCCATTCATTTTTAATGTGCGGCTTTGACTTATAGTTTAAAAACATTTTGGAGCTATTCTTTGCTCTATATGATGTCAGTATTTTCTCACTTTCCTTTTAGGTTTGGGGATTTTCTGTTGCACAGAAAATTTAAGCTTTCAATTGTTTAAAATTATTAACCATTCCTTAAAAATAAATAAATAAATGAAGCGGTACAGCTTCTGGTGCCATACTGCCTGGTTGCAAATCTCTGCTGCTTACTAGCTGAAGACCCTTGTTTATCACTTAAGTCTCTGGGAACCTGGTTTCCTCATCTGTCTCCCCACAGGAATGCAAGTTCCACAAAGGATACATTTTTGATCGTTTTGTTAATTGCTGTAGCTCTGGGAACAGTGCCTGACACACAGCGCTCAATAAATATTTGTTAAATGAATGAATCTACAAAGCCAGACCAATAATCTTATTTGCCTCATAAGGTTGTTATAAGAACAAACTAATCCTTGTAAATTTTGGTCTAGAACAATGCCTGGCACACAGTAAGAGTGCAAGAAATGTCAGCTCCCCCACCCCCAATACCAGAATCCCGCCTCTTTGTGAAGTCTTACCTGAATACCCCTCTCCTCCATCTTCCCTTCTCCCCTGTCCACTCCCGCCAGATGTGCATCTCTGTTCCTCTTTACTAGCACCCACATGTCACGACACAGATAATCAACATGGTGTGATCACTGACCTAGAGCCAGACATCCTGGAATGTGAAGTCAAGTGGGCCTTAGAAAGCATCACTACGAACAAAGCTAGTGGAGGTGATGGAATTCCAGTTGAGCTATTTCAAATCCTGAAAGATGATCCTGTAAAAGTGCTGCACTCAATATGCCAGCAAATTTGGAAAACTCAGCAGTGGCCACAGCACTGGAAAAGGTCAGTTTTCATTCCAATCCCAAAGAAAGGCAATGCCAAAGAATGCTCAAACTACCACACAATTGCACTCATCTCACACGTAGTAAAGTAATGCTCAAAATTCTCCAAGCCAGGCTTCAGCAATATGTGAACCGTGAACTTCCGGATGTTCAAGCTGGTTTTAGAGAAGGCAGAGGAACCAGAGATCAAATTGCCAACATCCGCTGGATCATGGAAAAAGCAAGAGAGTTCCAGAAAAACATCTATTTCTGCTTTATTGACTATGCCAAAGCCTTTGACTGTGTGGATCACAATAAACTGTGGAAAATTCTGAAAGAGATGGGAATACTAGACCACCTGATCTGCCTCTTGAGAAATCTGTATGCAGGTCAGGAAGCAACAGTTAGAACTGGACATGGAACAACAGACTGGTTCCAAATAGGAAAAGGAGTACGTCAAGGTTGTGTATTGTCACCCTGCTTATTTAACTTCTACGCAGAGTACATCATGAGAAACGCTGGACTGGAAGAAACACAAGCTGGAATCAAGATTGCCGGGAGAAATATCAATAACCTCCCGTGGTGGTTATATCTGCCTTAAGGGTGGTACAGATGACACCACCCTTATGGCAGAAAGTGAAGAGGAACTCAAAAGCCTCTTGATGAAAGTGAAAGTGGAGAGTGAAAAAGTTGGCTTAAAGCTCAACATTCAGAAAACGAAGATCATGGCATCTGGTCCCATCACTTCATGGGAAATAGATGGGGAAACAGTGGAAACAGTGTCAGACTTTATTTTTCTGGGCTCCAAAATCACCGCAGATGGTGACTGCAGCCACAAAATTAAAAGACGCTTACTCCTTGGAAGGAAAGTTATGACCAACCTAGATAGCATATTCAAAAGCAAAGACATTACTTTGCCAACAAAGGTCTGTCTAGTCAAGGCTATGGTTTTTCCTGTGGTCGTGTATGGATGTGAGAGTTGGACTGTGAAGAAGGCTGAGCACCGAAGAATTGATGCTTTTGAACTGTGGTGTTGGAGAAGACTCTTGAGAGTCCCTTGGACTGCAAGGAGATCCAACCAGTCCATTCTGAAGGAGATCAGCCCTGGGATTTCTTTGGAGGGAATGATGCTAAAGCTGAAACTCCAGTACTTTGGCCACCTCATGCGAAGAGCTGACTCATTGGAAAAGACTCTGATGCTGGGAGGGATTGGGGGCAGGAGGAGAAGGGGATGACAGAGGATGAGATGGCTGGATGGCACCATTGACTCGATGGACGTGAGTCTGAGTGAACTCCGGGAGTTGGTGATGGACAGGGAGGCCTGGCGTGCTGTGATTCATGGAGTCGCAAAGAGTCGGACATGACTGAGCGACTGAACTGTACTGAACTGAATATGTCACTTGGAGTTCTTGACCTTTGGGCAGCTGTAAGCCCCTCTGAGAATCCAAGGACCGCTATAAACACTCACCCTAGAAAAATACACCTATGCACAAGCTACTTTTCAGTACAATTTCAAGGAGCTCATAGAATCTAAATTCCTGAATTAAGTAGACCTTAATGTCAAAACTCCGTACTGCTTAGTAGCAACAAAGCTTAACAGGTCACAGGAAATTTCTCAGAGCAGATCTTAAGGGTCAAAGTACAAACTGAGCATCAAGAGCAGAGCTCCTCTGGGTTGCAAATTTCTTTCTCCTTTTGAAGAGATGAGAATTATTCCTTCCTGACTGTCCTTTCAGCACTGACCCTTCACCCTAACCGGACAGGGAAAGGCTGTGGGGTACGAGGGGCCGGGAGGAAGGGGGTTCTTAATGAAAGCAGGGGGCTTCAACAGATTCCAAGATGAGCTGCAAACTTCCTAAATTTCGGCCACCCAGTCTCCCGGTTGGTAGTCAACAAATTCTCACCAACATAATGACCCGAGTTCCAGTCTTCTCAAGCAGGAAAGAGGGGTAAAACGGAAGACTGTCTTACTGCCCTCTCGGGAAAAGAGGCAGACTGGGCAGTATGCAAGTGAAGAGCCCTGGACCCTGCGACTACCCGCGTAACTTCTATCAATTCTGTAAACTTCCTAAGCCTCCGTTTTGCCCTAAGAATGGGAATTAGCAGAATGAACCTCGTACTTTGGTTGTGAGGTAACTAAACCACCGACACACTATCTTGCACCTGGAAGCTCCCAATAATCATGAGCTGTTTTTTTATTAACATTAAATAACAACCGGAAGGAAGGACGTTGCCTGCTTACCAACCTTGTGGGCCTGGAGTCGGCTCAGGCAGGAGAGCGGAGCGCAGAGCGCTGGCCTGGGCGGGGCCTGGGCGGGGCCTGCGCCACCTCCCGGCCTTCCCCAGCCACAGGCCCGCCTACTTCTACACTTTCGCCCCCCTTCCAGGGAGGCGGCCCCTTACCTTGTCGGTGTTCTGGGAACTCCCTAGACAGAAATGCGCAGATCCTCAAGGGGTTCCCTGCCTCCCCCTCCTTTTAGCCACGGGCTGAGACTTCCTCATCTACGGATGGTTCTGTCAGAGTCAAAAATTACTGGACTCCGAGAAAGATGAAGGCCAGCCTTTTATTTTGATTAGAAACAATCCCGGAGGGGAGAATGGATACATGTATATGTAAGGCTGATTTCCTTTGGTGTTCACCTGAAACTATCACAACACTGTTAACCAGCTTATACCCCAATACAAAATAAAAGGTTAAAAAGAAAGAAACAGTCCCAGAGGTGACGTGATTTGCCCAAAGTCGGCAACTTCCTGAAATTAGAAACCAATCGGAAGACTTCCATGTGGGTGTTCTTTCCGCTGTTATCAGGTTACCTCAGAGCCTTAGGATCTGCTTTTGAAAAGGAATTGAAGAGGTCGGTTAGGGAAAGCCACTGAAGGAAAAAATATTCGGATTTGGTAACTGCTTATGGCAGGGGTTGAAAGAGGGGGAGTGATACAGTGTGTAATCGGCTTCCCCCCAAAAAACACAATGTAAACAATTTTAGAATTGTTTTAGATCATGAATTTTAGTTGAGTGTATCTTCGGGCGGGGGCGGGGCGGGGGGGACTTAACCTGTTTTGTTTACCCAGCCAAGTGCCTAATGCAGAGTACCTAGTAAACGTTTGCCACCTGAATGACCGCGTGGCTGGGCGCGCCCCATCCACCATCGAGGTGCTGGAGGGTTTGTGGAGCCAAGCCCCACCTGGGAGGCACGTACGTCTTTCTTTTCCAGTTTTTCTCAGTTATGGCTTTGCCCTGAATATTCTTTGTTCTTAAATCCTTGACTGCATCTCTTGATTATTTCCTTAGGATATTTTCCTAGATGTGGGATTACTGTGAAGGGTATGCACACATTTAAGGCTCTAGATTCAGAACCCCTCCAGCGGTGCAAGAATTAGTCAGCTTCCCAGCGAGCTGGCTCTAACTAGGTATTAACAAGCTTCATTTTATTTATTTACTGCCATCTTGATAAAACAAAAGTATTTTATTTGCCTTTCTTTGTGGACTAATAAGATTGAGATTTAAGTAATTTTAAAGAAATACTATAAGGAGGCCAGAGAAATCCTTGTGTGCGGTGGGAGACCAGTGAAATTAGGCACCTTCTGCCCCAAGAGGGGAAACCTAAGGGCAACCATTGTTTGGAGCAATTTGACCTGAAGATGTAAACATCTGAGCCTTCCTAGAGAGGCTCCCCCTGGGCCAGGGAGGGGAGCTGTGATTAACGCCTTTCCCTCTGCTACTTTCATTTCCTGATGAGTTAATATTTTAAAACTAATGAAAAACCAGTATACGTGTCTTTAAGGACAGCAAGAGAAGGTAGAAGTGAGAAAACTATTTGAAGTTAAAGTCCTGGAGAAAGGGGAGGGGTGAGTTGGTGAACTGTGAAACATGTTTCCACAAGATAGGAGGTAAGTCCTTGGGGGCCTGCTGCCAGTCTGGAGGGGCCCAAGGTGGGGTCTAGAGAGTTTGTATGTGAAAGGCTGCTCTTTGGTTGTGGAACTTATGAGGACAGGGGTCCCCAAAGGACCTGGAAGGGGCTTTTAATGCACTTTGGAGGCTCACAGTTAAATCTCCAGGGACAAAGGAAAGCAGTAAGGAAGTGGAGGGAACCATGCAGCCCAGACTGCTCTCAGAGTGCTGAGAAGGGAGCTTGTGGTTTTCCCAGAGAAGAGGCAACCATGAGCTGGGGAGCTTTTCTTGGTTTATGAAACAATGAGGACTTCCCACCCTGCTAGAGCCAGGAACCAGCCCCAGCTCTTCTGAGGTCCACTGGGTTCTTTTACAAACCATACGGAGGAGGAGAACTATTTTACAAATGTTTACAGGCAGTTTTATTTACTAAACTAGCTCTCATTTACTCTCAACTAAATTTATAGTCTTAATTGCCATCATTACCATTTTTCTTGATAATAAACATACAAGATGTGTTTTATAGTTGGTGGGTTTTTTTTTAATTAGCTTTGTGGGGGAGTTTATTTTCTTGATTGCTTTAAATTTCCTATTAAAGTCTTAAATTTAACAATCAGCTTCTTGCAGTTCAGCAATCTACGAATTTTTCTGTCACTTTAATTCTTCTGAAAGAGCTTAAGCCAAGTATGAACCAGTAGTTCTTAGAGGTTTAAATGAGTGATTTCAAAATCTTGTTACACTTCAAAATCATTTAGCTACTTTTAGAAAAAAAATTACAGTTGCCCCTGCCTCCTTTTTGAGAGACTAATTTTATAGGGTTGGGACCTCCCCTGGAACTGTTTTTTTTGTTGTTTTTAAGCCTCCTTGGCCATCTTTTGGGATTCCCTGGTGGCTCAGACGGTAAAGCATCTGCCCACAATGCGGGAGACCCGGGTTCAATCCCTGGGTCAGGAAGATCCCCTGGAGAAGGAAATGGCAACCCACTCCAGTACTCTTGCCTAGAAAACTCCATGGATGGAGGAGCCTGGTGGGCTACAGTCCATGGGGTCGCAAAGAGTCGGACACGACTGAGCGACTTCACTTGTGACTTTTGTGGTGATCTTTTAGGGAACTGATGCCTAAATGTTTATCTATTTTGTTTGTCTTTTAAAATGGGATTTTGAAATGGCAGCTTTAACTTCTAAAATATTAAATCACTTTGCATTTCTGGAGAACATTCCTTTTCACCTCCCTCCCCACTTGGCCCAGGCTTCAGCTCTCCAGGCTCTGCAGTCCTTGCTTGACACTTACTGCCCTGTGTTCTCTCTGGTTCCTATGGCTCCTGGTTTTCCTTCCTGGCAGCATATTTAGGGTTTTCTGTTGTTCACTGGCCTGTCTTCTTGTACTGTCTTTCAAAGCACTGTTGCTGCTCAAGGTGTCCTGGAAACTCTGGTGGGCATATTATCCACTCCCACGATCGATCATTGATCGCCATTGGGTGCTTACTGTTCTCTAATTTGCATCTCTCACTCTTTCTGTGGGAAGCCCTCCAGATGCCCATGTCAGCTGCCTAGAGAGCACCTACTCTCGGATGTCCCGCAAAGCACCTCACACTCCCTGTTTTTCAAATATTGAGCTCCTCACCATGTTTGTCCCCTGTGTTTCATATCTCAGAGAAAGGCTCTCCCAAATTATTCAAGGAGGAACCTGGGGATACCAGAAACTCTGCTGAACTTGCATACAAGGTGGCAACAGTCAGTCTCTCGGCCTCACGAATTCCAGCTCCTTCGTATCTCTAGACTCTATTTTGTCCCTTCAGTCACTCCCTAGACCAAAATTCCCCAATGGCCTGCCTCATTCTCTCCACAACAGTGTTATCAATTTTAGTCTCCAGCTTTAAGTTCTCCATCCTCCCAGGATAAAGTTCACCTTCACAAATTTGGGTTCAAAGGTTACACACCCTCTGGGCCCTGCTGGTCTCTACCACACTCTCCTCCCAAGGAAGGCACTTTCCCCACAGCCACACTGAGTTACAGCTGCAGCCCACCCTACCAGCCACTGCCCACCCCCTCCTCTTCACCTAGTCAATTTCTCTTCACTCTTCAGGTTCCAGCTGAGACACTGACAGAGAGCCTTTGAGATGGCTTCCTGCTATTCATGCCTTTGAGTGTGAGCTGGACTTCCTGATGTGATTCTGGAGAAGAGAAGATGGCCAAAGTGACAGGCTGCTCCTTTCAGGCACCCTCCCCCACCTTACCTGCTCTGTAGGAAGCTAGTTGCCCTGTTGAAATGCCCTGTGACGGAGGGGAGGGCTCCCGCCAACAACCTGTGAGGAACTGACTCCTGTCAGTAACCGCGAGTGAGCTCAGAACTGGGTTCTCCACCAGTTGAGCCTTCAGCTGAGAGGACGGCCTTGGCCAATGGCAGTAGTGCCCCGCCCCGCCATGAAAGGCCTTCAGCCTGGGGGCACCTGGCTAAGCCACACCTGGATTCCTGACCCCAAGAAACTGAGATAATAAATGAAAGGCCTTCAGCGTGGGGGCACCTGGCTCAGCCACACCTGGATTCCTGACCTGAAGCAGCTCTGCTTTTGTTAATTTATTACAGAGACACAGATAACCAGTACCACCTCTGGACCCCTGCCCTTCCTCCACACCAACTTCAGGGTCCTTCTGAGTTCCAGTTTCCACCTGTCATGATCAGAACTTAGCGTTAGTAATAGAATTAGGATTTGTCCTGATCTCTGCCTCCAAACTGCCGACTATGGGGGAAAGTAGGATAGGAGGGAAGAAGGTCCATTTCCTTCCAGACACCCTGAAGCCCACCCTGCTCCTACCACACCTTGGCACACCACGGCGTCACACAGAGCACGTGCCCCAAGGAAGAGGTTCAGGCAGCAGAGCCACGCCTGCAGTCCCAACCTCCCGGCCAGTACACACTGGCCCCACAGGCCTTTGTGGGCCCACTGCCCTCCCTGAAGAGGAGGGGGAAGAATGGAGTCTCTCTTTGCTCCTTCGCACACAGCCTCAGGCCATGCTTTTTCAAGGGATCAGAGTAGGGGGAGCTGAATGGCAGGTGGGGAAGGACGGCCGCCCAGTTCCTCCAGCCAACTTAACTGTCACACTGTGCCAGGTGTGGTGGGGAGGCCCTGCAAAAAGCGAAACAAAACAAAAACCCCACTAGCCCAGAGTGCTTCCTGCTGCTTTCACTTTCCTGTGACTCCAGGCACAGGTCACTCGCTATCTCAGACCTATTCCTGAGCTCTGAATACAGTTCCTGGTTCCCAGCACCCGCCTCAGGGCAGGTATCAGCACTTCCGGCCCTATGCCTGCGGTACCAGGAAGGTGGCAGCTCCTGAGGCCCCGCCCCCCACCCCTGCTGCCAACCAGCCGACATCTCTATTGTGCCCAAGCTGGATGAATGAATGTTTGAGAGACATGCCTGGGTATGAACACTTCTCTATTTCAGAAGAAAAGATTCTAAAACACTGCACGCGCACATGGCATGGGCTTCTGCCCTGCCCCGCCCCACCCCCAGCAGTTTTCCTCTGGGCCCTTCCTCCTGCAGTGGCTTTCTGCTAGCTGCTGTCTGTGGCTAAAAAGGTTCTGCTCTAGAATGTGGTAGTGTGGTCATGGGAAGCACACAAGTTTGAGGGTGTAGGTCTGCTTTCAAAGCTGGATTCTGTCATTTAGGATATCTGACCCTGATTGTGTTACTAGCCAGCTAGGCCTCATCCTCTGGATGAGGTCAGCTAAAAAGCTGTTTGCCCCGGTACTGTGATTAGGTGAAATAAACCATGAATATGACTATGCAAGGCATCTGTAGTAGTAAGTGTTCAATAATTGCTTCTTGTGTGTTTTAAAAGGACTTTAACCATCCTTGTAATTTTTCCTTGGAAATTAGGCTAAAGAAGATTGTTGATGTCTAGTTGACAAAGTGCCACTTTAGGTTTTTTGTTTGGTTTTTTGGCAGGAGGTGGAGTAGGAAAAGATTGAAGGGTTAGGGGACCACTGTTTTACTGGTTTCTAATCTGACTCTCCCATCTGCTGTTCTGGGCAATACAGTAGAAACAGCTGCTCAAATGCACAAGGAATGGATGTGCCTGAACCTGCCTCCGACTCCCAGGTGGTAAGGTGTTTTTCGTGTTTGTATTCAGGCCCCTGTGCCTCTGCTTTGGCCCTGTCACAGGTGAAAGGGAATTGCTCATGTCACTGAGAGCATACAAACGCACTCAGCCATTAGCCGCAGGTATACAGACTCAATTTCCAGATCAATAAACAGCTTGACTTCAAAAATTAAGTGCATTCGACTTTCTTTTCACTGCCCAGAGTATACACAGGGGGTCAAATAACAAGTCAGTAGTCTTTTCAAATCAGTCCAGTTTAGGTCTAGAGCATGCCAGTGCCTGCGTGATGAGAAGAGTCAGACACACTGTGGTGAGATTTTTAGATATTTAAATCGACTGTAGAAGCATCTACACCCACAGAAAATTCATTGTAATTGTTCATCTTTTTCTCAACAATGTGAAAAGTTACCATAGGGTGGTAAACCTAGGTTTAATCAAAACCAGATCAAAATTTGAGTCCTAAAGTCAACATACTTACTTCCTTGATACCATAAAGAGGAAGGGGAAGTATAACAAGATATTTTAACAGTGGGAGAGATAATCTGGCATTTTTGTATAAAGTCAGCACTTCAAATAATACTCCAAAGGGGCATCTACTCTCACCTAGTCTCTAGCAACTGTGTCTGAACTTGCTCTTCACCACAGCAACTTAGAGTCGTTTGCCATTTAAAATGATAAATACCAGTCATCACGTATAATCATTGGTAAGACACTTAAAGAAAGCAAAATAAAGATGTCAGGGAAGGAGGCTGACAGGATTTGACTGGTTGCTCAGACTGCTCAGGCAGTCAGGACTGCCTGACTTTATTTAAGTCATAATGCCCAGATCCTCAGCTTTGAAGATCCCCAAACTCCCTATTTTGCTGTATTGGAGGTAATCGCTAGGGCTCACAGTGGGAGCTAACAGTAACTAAACTCCTAAGAAACTTATGTACAAAACCAGCTGCCAATTTATAGTTTGATAGTAAGAAACTATAATACCAAGAGGACCAAATGGTCAGCCCAGTCTCCCTTACGGGAATAGACATGAGCAGTGGGCAGCCACGTGTTAGTCTAGGATAATAGAAGCAGAGACCAGGAGCTCACAATCAGGATCTGAGAGGTCAAGAAGCCCTTCACTATCGTGATAAATGAAAGCCCATGTTATAAAACAGTATGTCCAGTGTAACCCCCACTTTGATTATTTGTTTATTTTTCTTTTTGGGGTGTGCTGTGTGGCTTGTGGGATCTTAGTTCCCCAATCAGAAATCGAACCCAGGCCTTCGAGAGTGAAAGCATGACATACTTACCACCGGACCACCAGGGAATTCCCCCACCTTTGTTTAAAAATACAAACAAACCTGGAAAAACATACATCATCATGTTTTAATAGCAGTTATAATTTCTCTGTAATGGCATTATGGGCAATTTTTATTTTTCTTATCTCCATTTTAAATTTTTTCCACAAAGTAATTATGAGTTCCTTTTGAAGACAGAAAATAAAGGATAAGTTAAAAGTTCAACTTTAGAGTCTTTGTTAAGTAAGTCATGAAAATCTACATGGAAAGCTATGCTGTCATTAAATATCATGTTGTGGAAGAGTTTTTTAATGCTTGAGGAAGTATTAATAGCAGTTAACATTTGTGAGGCACTTACCATGTGTTAGGTACATGTGCTTTATGTGTCTGAACTCACTTAATTCTGTACCAAGCTTGCAAGGTAGATGAGGAAGCTGAGGCCGAGAAACGTGAAGAAACTTGCCAGTGTCACCCAGCTGATCCCAAGGTCAATTTTCTCTTCCATAAAATGAGTTCCCTTCCTGACATTAACTCATCAGATTGACATTTGAATTCAAGAAGATAACAAATATAAAGAAAAGAATCCAGCGTCCATAATGGGCGTCAGCAAACTTCAGCCACAGTCTGAATCCAGCCCTGTCACCTGGTTTTGTATTTTGTATGAGCCATGAGCTAAGAATTGTTTTCACGGTTTTAAGTAGTTGGAAAAAATCAAATCAGAAAGATAATAGTATTTCATGACACGTGAAAATTACATGAAATTCAAATTTAAGTGTCCGAAAATAAACTTTTACTGGAACACTATCAAGCTTATTCTTATTTGTCTGTGGATGCTTTTCTGCTCTGCTGGGATGAGTAGTTGAGACAGACCCTGAACCGCAAAGCTTAAAATATTTACTAACTGACCCTTTACAGAGAAAGTTTGCCAAAAGCCCCGGGTGAGGTCTAGCACTGATTATAATAGTTACATGAAGCCTAGTATTAATCAGTTAAAGCAGTGGTCTCTGACTTTGGCCGCACTTCAGAAGCTCCTTGCATGCTCCACTGGTCGCCCTACCCTGCTCCCCTTCACAATTGCAGCTTATCCTGTAGTAAGGTAGTTGGGAAGTTTGTATTTTCATGTGCAAACTGTGTCTCATATGTTTGTGTTTACATATATATATCCTATTTAATTCTGATAATAGTCCAATGACCCCAGTTTTACACATGAGGAAACTGAGGCTCACAAAATGAAGGTAGTTTGCTGAAAAAGTATAGAGTTTAGCAAATGGCAGTAATACCAGTTTTCTGGAGCTGGTTTAGTGAGTATTCCTACTACACATGCTGCCTCTCTGCACCTCTCTTGCTGTTTCACATGCTTTGTTTATTCTCTACAACCATCGTATCACTTCCTATTTGGGGTTGGCACCCCAATCCCACATAAAAATCAAACATCAGTCCACTAAGAGTAGTAGCTAACCCTCTGGCCAACCACAATTTACTAATGGGCAAAAACTAACCTCCTTTCAGCC
This sequence comes from Bos taurus, assembly GCF_002263795.3. Taxonomy (NCBI): domain Eukaryota; kingdom Metazoa; phylum Chordata; class Mammalia; order Artiodactyla; family Bovidae; genus Bos; species Bos taurus. Next base: position 78,621,841 of record NC_037332.1, read on the forward strand.
CCAGGTAACATTTAAATCTCAGTGTATTTGAACCCAGTTCTTCTGAAGCTGACCTTGCTGTCTTTTTGAAGAACACTGTCGGTGGATATTCTCAGTGGAGGCAAGCACAATAGCAGGTTGATGGGGATTTCTGTTTGGACAGGTGTGACTCCATTAAAAACCACACTATGCAGACTTTCACCATTCCACAGGGCACTTGTGTAATCTTGTATGCGCTCATTTTTACAAAGTGAAAATGGCTTTTCCTCTGTACTTTTGCATTTGAGTACCTCATGCTTGCTGGTAATGCCAACTCATAGCAAATGAATGATCCATAAATAATGTTAAATCCAGTGGCAGAATGTTTATTAATGCCAAGTGTATTAGTAAACCTTGATTCTATTTTTTTTTCTTCTTCATGTAGAAGATGTACTTATTTTTTCATTATTTTCATGGTTCTTTATAGACTGTTACTTCGATTCAGTCTTTTTCCTTCTGGAATATTTAATTTCTCCCTCATTGAGTCCATACCCTTGTGGCCACTCAGTAGGGCAGGGCAGGCCAAGGGGAAGAGACTGTTGGGTTCCTTGCCAGCACTGGCTTGGAAGCAATGTTGTCTAGTGACTCTGCTTGCTGAAAGCATGAGCAATACCTCTGGGGCCCAGAATCAGTAGAAGGTGTCGTGCAAAGTTGCTGCTTTCCTGGAAGAGCAAGTCTTAAATAGTTAATGATTGTAAAGAAACTCATTAAGAGAGGCATATTTTACCTCCTTTTCTGTCATCGTTGTAACAGAGGATTCAATCAACTTTAATTTATTCAGCCAGGTGCCTGTGGAAGCTGCCTCGTTTGTTTGGCTTTGTTTTCATGAAATCCCTTGTCAACTGTGTTCCAAGCATCAGTGAGCTAATCCTGCCCCTCTGTCAGATTCACAGTAGACAAAGGCCACTAGCACAGAGTCTCCACAATGAGAACGGCAGAGGATCTATTAATGTGTCAGTTGCCTGTGAATTACAGCCAAGATATTTGCCTAACATATGGCATAAGGTTATCATGTTGTAAAGCATCTCATTGGAAGTCAAGTATCCATGCCCGCTTATAGACGCTCATAACTACTTAGTTGTATAAAAAATTATGCCCAAGGACAAATATCCTTGGGAATTTCATGCAACCACCAAATTACAGTAGAGTTAATCTATTGGGAGCATTTTACTTTTTATAGGATAAAAATAAATCAGAGATGAAATCAGAGCAGCTTTTAGGGATAAAGTGCAAAAACTGCCACATTTAGTTCTAATCCTCAATTAGGACTGAAAGGCAGGGTCCATGGGCAGTAAGAGTGTTATGAGCAGAGTCCATTTTATCCACAAAGACATTCAAATGGAAAAGAATAAGGTAATGTCACAGAGACAGATATCACCTGGTTTTCTGATTGCCCCTCCATATACACCCAAGAGGTTTGGCTTCCACTTTTGCTGATTAGGAATCTTTAATCAGTAGCCCCAAATTAAAAGAACTCAGATACTAACTCACTAACAAAGCTCAAAAACAGGAATGAATAAAAGAGAATGCCAAATTATTCATTTCCAATGAGAAATAGAATGGCCCAACTTAACAGTTACTGAGTCAACCTAATCAAAGATCTCTCTTCTGGCCAGTAAGAGAGGTTGCCTTTTCCTCTTATTAATTTTCCATCCACTGACCATCTCCCCCCCTGATTTCTTGCTATAAATTTCCACTTTTCCTTGTTGTGTTCAAAATCGAGCCCAAGCTCTCTTCCATACTTGCAAAAACCCCCTACTGTGATGGTACCTGAATAAAATCTCCCTCATCATTTTTTAATGATGTTGAGAATAATTCTTATAAGGACACAAGTTATATGAGGTAACGACTCACAGTGTGACACCATCTTAACTACAGCTGAACCTTAAACAACACAGGTTCACACTGCATGGGTCCACAGTACTACATGATCTACAGTCGACTGAGTCCACAGATATGCAACCAAGGATATGGGGGGCAAACTAAGGTTACACGCAGATTTTCAACTGAGTCATTGTCCCTACCCCTCCACCCCCATCCCAACTCCTTTGTTCAAAGATCAACTGTAACACAACTGCAATGACCTTATTTCCAAATAAGGTCACATCTGAGGTCCTGGGGTTTAGGACTTTAGCGTGTCTTTTGGGAAACACAATTCAGCCCATAACAGGCAACTTCTCCAGAATGCATGGTGGGCATTCTGATGTTGCCTCCCACACTCTCATTCTTTCTTCTGGTAGTGCACCACCCTCCTTCTGTCCCCTCATTCCAAACCTGAGATTCCACATCTCTGGCCACACAGGACTCAAGCAAGGCCTGTGGCTGGTCAGCTAACACCCTTCCCTCAGATTACTCTAAGTAGAGTCAGGGTGGGGGAAGCCCTCCCCCACTGGTATGTGGTACTTGGGCATGAAACCTTTAGACCTGCTGTGCTATGTCCCCAAATAAATGGAAAGAACTTATTTACAGGATGACCCAATGAAGCCACCAAAGAGAAGAGGCTGAGATGAGGGGCAGAGAGCCAGAGCTTGGAGTTTCGGCTCCCTGCTTTCCCCAGGCACAGCCTCGGCTCTTCCAGGATCATGAGAATTAATCAGGCCTTCTTTGTGTTCAAACAAGTTTGACTTGGGACCTATGATTTGGAAGGAAAAGAGTCCCAGAAGAAGACAAAAGATAAAGAGCAGTAAGTGGATCCTTGAGGGCTGTGTCATTGGGGAAAACCCTGGAGAGAGCCCCTTGGGAAGGATAACATTCCCCAGAGAAGCAGAGGGGCTGGAACCCTTCTCTTCAAAAGAGAAGGGAACCCTGAGACATACCTGGGGACACTTTGTGGGCTGAGGCAGGTGGCTTGCTACAGAAGAGCCACCGAATCAGAAAACTTGGTGTTAAAACTCTGGTAGACTAAGTTATGACCCTGTGGGACCTGAAGATAGTTGAATTAGAAATGAGAATGCAAGTTATCAAAAGGCTGGTTGACAAGCCTAGAATCCTAGCAAGGGGTATTGACATGAGTTGAATGACTTAACTGTTTACTGGCACCAGGCTTTGATATCTGTTTTCATAACAGAACATACCTGTCAGAAGAATATTAATCTACTCATTATTCAACAAATATTTATTAAGAGCCTTCGATGTCCTAGGCACTGCAGTAAGAATGACTATATACTGAAGATATTTAACAAATAAATATACTACTAAATGTACGAATCGTAGTAAATGTGATGGAAAAGTTATGGGAATTGAGAATTTTAGATCAGAAGGTTAAGAAAGTCCTCTCTGAGACTATTGAGACTTGAAGTTGAATAGAAGTTAGCCAGGTATGGGGAAGGGTGGTAAGGCAGGAGACAAAAGGAGACTCCACATGAAGGAAACAGTGTATGCAAAACCCCTGTGTCCAGAAGGAGCTTGACAAGAAATGAGAGAGAAGCATGGTTGAAGAATAACTAGGGTGGGCATAGAGTGGTCTAAGAAGAGCCTAGAGAGATAGGCAAAGGCCTGATATAAAGATCCTAGAGTCTCTCCCAACTATTTAATGTTCCAAGGCACCTCTCTTAAGATAATCACGATGGTGTGATCACTGACCTAGAGCCAGACATCCTGGAATGTGAAGTCAAGTGGGCCTTAGAAAGCATCACTACGAACAAAGCTAGTGGAGGTGATGGAATTCCAGTTGAGCTCTTCCAAATCCTGAAAGATGATGGTGTGAAAGTGCTGCACTCAATATGCCAGCAAATTTGGAAAACTCAGCAGTGGCCACAGCACTGGAAAAGGTCAGTTTTCATTCCAATCCCAAAGAAAGGCAATGCCAAAGAATGCTCAAACTACCGCACAATTGCACTCGTCTCACACGCTAGTAAAGTAATGCTCAAAATTCTCCAAGCCAGGCTTCAGCAATATGTGAACTGTGAACTTCCGGATGTTCAAGCTGGTTTTAGAGAAGGCAGAGGAACCAGAGATCAAATTGCCAACATCCGCTGGATCATGGAAAAAGCAAGAGAGTTCCAGAAAAACATCTATTTCTGCTTTATTGACTATGCCAAAGCCTTTGACTGTGTGGATCACAATAAACTGTGGAAAATTCTGAAAGAGATGGGAATACCAGACCACCTGATCTGCCTCTTGAGAAACCTGTATGCAGGTCAGGAAGCAACAGTTAGAACTGGACATGGAACAACAGACTGGTTCCAAATAGGAAACGGAGTACGTCAAGGCTGTATATTGTCACCCTGTTTATTTAACTTCTATGCAGAGTACATCATGAGAAACGCTGGACTGGAAGAAACACAAGCTGGAATCAAGATTGCCGGGAGAAATATCAATAACCTCAGATATGCAGATGACACCATGGCAGGTGTGAAGAAAGTGGCAGAAAGTGAAGAGGAACTAAAAAGCCTCTTGATGAAAGTGAAAGTGGAGAGTGAGAAAGTTGGCTTAAAGCTCAACATTCAGAAAACGAAGATCATGGCATCCCGTCCCATCACTTCATAGGAAATAGATGGGGAAACAGTGGAAACAGTGTCAGACTTTATTTTTCTGGGCTCCAAAATCACTGCAGATGGTGACTGCAGCCATGAAATTAAAAGACGCTTACTCCTTGGAAGGAAAGTTATGACCAACCTAGATAGCATATTCAAAAGCAGAGACATTACTTTGCCAACAAAGGTTCATCTAGTCAAGGCTATAGTTTTTCCTGTGGTCATGTATGGATGCTAGAGTTGGACTATGAAGAAGGCTGAGCGCTGAAGAATTGATGCTTTTGAACTGTGGCATTGGAGAAGACTCTTGAGAGTCCCTTGGACTGCAAGGAGGTCCAACCAGTCCATTCTGAAGGAGATCAGCCCTGGGATTTCTTTAGGAACGATGCTAAAGCTGAAACTCCAGTACTTTGGCCACCTCATGCGAAGAGCTGACTCATTGGAAAAGACTCTGATGCTGGGAGGGATTGGGGGCAGGAGGAGAAGGGGATGACAGGATGAGATGGCTGGATGGCATCACTGACTCAATGGACGTGAGTCTCAGTGAACTCTGGGAGTTGGGTGGTGGACAGGGAGGCCTGGCGTGCTGTGATTCATGGGGTCACAAAGAGTCGGACATAACTGAGCGACTGATATGATCTGATCTGAAGAAAGAGAAGTGATTGAAGGACATAGAGAAAAGAGAAACCAATTAGGAGGTTGTTTGCAATAGTTTAGATGAGAGAAGACGATGGGTGACAGCAGAGATGTCTGCATTTGAGACACTTGTTGAAGGCAGATTTTATGGCTCTGGGCCTGGTGTAATATCATAGGTTACATGAGGGAGGGATTGAGAATGGCTTTCAGGTTACTGGCTTGAACTTTTGATGGTTGGTAGTGCCTAACTGAAGTGAGAAATAATAAAGACGGATGTTGCAAAGAGGCAAGCAGCATCAAAGAGTGATTTCAGGTTTAACATGTTCAGTCTAAGATTCTTGGAGGACTTTCAGGTGGAGATAGGAAATACTAGTTGGATAGTCAGTCTCGTGATATAGGGAAGATCTGGACTGCTGGTAGAAATCTGAGAATTACTGGAAAAAAGCAATTGGGATAGGATAGTTATAGTGCCTAAGAACAGAGTATAGAGCAAGAGGAGAACCTAAGGACTGAAGGAACTCTTTGCAATGAGTTGTTGGGTATAAGCCAGTGTGTTAACAAAGGGAACTGAAAAGGCACAACCAAACAGGTGGCAGAAGAACCAAGAGCAGGTAGTGTCACAGATTCCACAAGGAGAGTGTTACAAGGAGCCATTCCTTGTGAAGTCCAGTAGGATGAGGATGGAAAGGTATTTATTGAATTTGGTGGCCTCATCAAAAGCTTCCTCATTGGAGCAGTGGGAGGGTAAGGTAGACTGGAAAGGGTAGAAGAGTCAATGGGATGTGGGCAATGGAGTTAGGAAGAAGTGCTTTCAAAACCTCTATTTAGGGAATTCCCTGACAGTCCAGTGGTTAGGACTCTGTGTTTCCACTGCCGGGAGGCCTGGGTTCAATCTCTCATCAGGGAACTAAGATCCCACAAACTGCATGGCATAGCCAAACAACAATAACAACAAAACCCTCTATGGCTTCCCTGGTGGCTCGGATGGTAGGACGGTAAAGAATCTGCCCGCAATGACGCAGACCCAGGTTTGATCCCTGGGTCAGGAAGATCCCCTGGAGAAGGGAATGGCTAACGACTAACACTTTCACCATGGGAGGCAGAGAAATGGTACTGTGACCAAAGAGAGAATATGGGGTCAATAGGGGCAGGATTTAAATATGAAAGATAATAGAGCGTGTGTGTTAGTCGCTTAGTCATGTCCAACTCTATGGGACCCCATGGACTGTAGCCCACCAGGCTCATCTGTCTATGGGATTTTCCAGGCAAGAATACTGGAGTGAGTTGCCATTTCCTCCTCCATAATAAAGCATATGGATGCAAATGCATTGAATGCAAATGAGAATTATTCCCACTGAGCAGGAGATAAAGCACAGGGGAGGTACAGGCAGGATCCAGGAAGTAGCCTGACAGAAGGCACTCTTTTCTGGGCAGGGTAATACCTGACTCCAGCTGTGTGCTGCTTTTATCGATGACCTTTCCTCCTCATCCTACTCCTTCTGGTTGACAGAAGAATGCTTCATTTTCGTGAATCATTTAACTGTGACTCAGAGTCTACATCTGTCTTTGTGTTGTGTTTTGGTTTTATAGTTTTGTTCTTGGAAAGAATTTCCATTTTCCTTAGATACTATACTAATGAGAAATATTCTGTCCCAAGGTAGCCTGGGTGGTGTGATTGGAATACCTAGTAAAATTTATCCTTGCCCCAAAGTATCATTTAGTAAGAACTAATAATAATTAACTCAAATACAGGAGTTACCTTTAACGAGCATCTTAATTTCACAGATATTACCTCTTTCATCTTTTTTTTTTTTTTTTTCCCAGCCATGCTTCACAGCTTGTGGGATCTTAGTTTCCCAACCAGAGGATGGAGTTCTGGCCCTTGGCAGTGAAAGTGCAGAGCCCTAACCACTGGACCACCCGTGGTCCCTCATTTCATCTTTTATTTTTTTACACTTAAAAAAAATTTTTTTATTGGAGTATAGTTGATTTACAATGTTGTGTTAGTTTCAGGTGGACAGCAAAGTGAATCAGTTATACAGATACATATATTCATGCTTTTTTTTAGATTCTTTTCCCATATAAGTCATTACAGAGTATTGAGTAGAGTTCCCTGTGCTCTAATAAGATAGCAGGTCCTTATTACTTACCTATTTTATAAGAAACTCTGATGTAGTTTTTATTATTATTATCTCCACTAGGAAAATAAGAAATTGAGACCAGGAGAAGTTAAGTAATTCATAACTTTTTAGAGCCGATAAATGGCAGATCCTTGGTAGTTTAAACCCAGAATTCCAAGAAAAGCTCTAACTGTGTCTTTATAGATGTAGCTTCATTGTCCTTGAGATAGATGTAGATGATGAAACAATCACAGATATTCTGACAACAGCCCTCAATTGTCAGCCTCTAAGAACAGGGACAGGGAGCGGGGTTAGAAACAAAAAGCCCACATTTGAAGTTCAGCTCTCAAAGCCCCTTGCGAGTGCCCTGAACCCCATCACCTGGGAATCTTTCACAGATAATCATCATTCCACAGAATTTAGCTCATGTCCTCACAAGCAAAACTGAGATTGAGAAATGATCTGGTTCCTGTGGACAATCAGCCTGGAACCAGGCATGAATTAACTGCAATTAACCAGGAGGAGGCTTATATTGTTACTTTTCTTGTACCAGCACACAAAGTGGAGGGTAGAATAGAGGTTTCTCACAACTTAATTTTCTGAGAATAGTGTTTGCAGTTGGGATGAGATAATAGAAATAAAATCCTCTTGAAAACAGTGCATTCACATTGCTGTGTGATAGTGGTGGGGGAAAGGAACTGGCAGCTCTTGGTATTACCTTAGAGTTCAGGGTCTGTGAGCCAATGACCTTTCCTCCTCCCAGGGAGTGTGGAGCCTACGGAGCCTCCCTGAATCCCCCAACTGTGGTGCTCCATTTACTGATGGGCCCTTAGCTCTTCCAGTACATGGGAAGCCCACGAATACTGGAATGGGAAGCCTATCCCTTCTCCAGCAGATCTTCCCCACCCAGGAATCGAACCAGAGTCTCCTGCATTGCCGGCAGATTCTTTACCAACTGAGTTATGAAGGAATCCCCTCCATCACACCAAAGAGATTCAAAATGGAAGATGGACAGTGTCCTTTAGAAGCTTTAAGGACAATTCAGAAGCCTAAACCAACTCTTTGTTTATGCAAAGTAAACAAAGGTTTTGGAAAATGTCCACCATGTAGTTAAGCTGTAGGACTCCTCCACACACACTTATTGATAGGCAAACTGAGAAAAGCCATCCCTTTTTCAGAAAATGATCCTATATAAACTAAGAAGGTAAAATGATAGGTGCAATATTTGGATTCAAAACGACCAGGGGTGGGATGGGATGGGAGGTGGGAGGGAGGTTCAAGACGGAGGAGACATACATATACCTATGGCTGATTCATGTATGGCAGAAACCAGCACAATATTGTAAAGCAATTATCCTCCAATTGAAAATAAATTTTTTTTAAAAAGGACTAGGGTACAATCTCATTTCTATCACTTATAAGATGTGAGGTCTTACTTTATTTCTCTCAAGCTCACTTTGCTCAGTGATACAATGAGTATGACAACAACAATAATGCTTAGTTCACAGCAACAGAGTAAAGTGAAGAGATAAGGTGACAGACCAGATAAAGTAGGCAGAGTGCTTGGTGTTTTGTGTTATAGCCATTGGTCTATAGCTGACAGGCTACAGTCTATGGGGACACAGAGTCGGACATGACTGAGCGACTTTCACACTGTAGCTGAAATGTAAGAAAGTGGGCTTGTAGACATCTTGAGGAAAGTATAAGGAATCAAGTGAGGTTTTGAGAACAGCTGCTACAGAGTGAAGAAGTGCTGGTCTGGAGAAGTGGGTGGTGGGTGTGCCAGAGGGTTGGCGCTTTGGGGGCTGTAGAAAGTGGTCTGCTGGCTTACTCAGATTTAGACTGGAGGCTATGGAGCGTGTGTCATTTCTGACACATTAAATAAAGTCCTTCGTATTGGCTTCTAAGTTCAAGGTTTTATAGCTCACCTTGGAAGGTAGAAAGCATTTTGCTGCTAGCTTCACTGTTTCTTCTGTGCTTGTTCTCCAACGCAGGTGCTTTCATTTCTGAGAACCAGTTTGTCAAGACTAAAGACTAATGCCTATGCTGTAGGCTTGTCTGGAGAAACGAAAGCCATTAATGACAGTTAACATATTAATTGCAGAAAGCACTTCTTTAGGTTTCTGTTGGCAACAAGTTACCAGTCTAACAGAGTAAGTGAAGTGCATCCAGACTCAATTTAAAACCTGGCCAGGCAGGGCTTTTAATCTCCATGCTTCAGGTTTTCGTTATTACCCTTGCCAAAACGCCAAGCTTATAATTTACAAGTATTACCCGTGTGTCACTTAGAAAGAAACCCAAACCTAAAAATAGAAATGAAACTCAGGAAAACACCAACCCAGATAAATGAATCTCATGTTAAGTGCAGAAAGCTTGTAAACTGTGCTCAAGGTTATACTAATTGTTAAATTTCAATTGATTAAAGCAAGTGCATTAACCAGTCAGTATGTCGCTGCCCAGAGGAAAGTGACAATTCAAGAGAATTACCTCAGAAAATTTTCTCACAGTCATTTCTTGCTCTTTTTACGTCCTGTCCAATTATTCAGTTCTTAGGTAACAGACTGCTCTTTCTGTAACAGCCATGGTAATACTTCCATTGTGATTAGTTTTATTTATAATATTTATTTGGCTGCACCAGACCTTAGTTGCAGCATGTAGGATCTTTAGTTGCAACATATGGGATCTAGTTCACCAGGGATTGAACCCCAGGCCCCCTGCACTGGGAGTGTGGAGTCTTAGCTAGCGGACCACCAGGGAAGTCCCCGTCATAATTGCTTTTACCTAAAGCATCCCAGGGACAGAGGAGCCTGGTGGGCTGCAGTCCAGGGGGTCGCTAAGAGTCGGACACGACTGAGCAACTTCACTTTCACTTTTCCCTTTCATGCATTGGAGAAGGAAATGGCAACCCACTCCAGTGTTCTTGCCTGGAGAATCCCAGGGACGGCGGAGCCTGGTGGGCTGCCGTCTATGGGGTCGCACAGAGTCGGACACGACTGAAGTGACTTAGCAGCAGCAGCAGCAAAGCATTACTCCTATAGGGCCACAATCACTGACCTTCCCTGTGCAGAACTTTGTTACACTGCCACACACTGTGTCCTTAACCCCAATCCTTGTGAGAAATATGTGTGCCATTGTTCAGGGTAGGAAAAGAGATGGAAGTTAAGGGTGGAAACACAGTACTCATTGTTAAGGGTGGGCCAGAAGTGAGGATAGTTGCAAACCACTGCATCCAAGCCTAAAACCTTGGACCTCCTTTGTCTTTAGCCCCCAACCCCACATTCTAGCCAATCACCAAATCCTCCTAATGTTTTCTCAATTTTCTTTTTTTAACATTATCCATCCTTTCTTTCCCTTGTGTGATGGTTTGTTTTATATGTCAACTTGGCTGGGCTATACTACCCAATTATTTAATCATATGCTAATCTAAGTTTGGGTTACAGTGAAGGTATTTTATAGATGTGTTAACATCTTCGATCAATTAACTTTAAGTAAGGGAGATTATCTTGTTAATGTGGGTGGGCCTCATACAATCAACTGAAATTGTAGGGGAAGGAAAACTTTTTATCTGCCCTCTTAGGTTAAGTGAATGGGAGCTGCAAATTAACCTGATAAAGACCAATTAACAGGAAGAGAAAACAGAGTTTATTTATGCAATGTGCATATAGCAGGAGAACTCTGTGAGAACTCAAAGGAGTGGTTAGAATTTGGGATTTACATACCATCTTAATATTAGGTGAAGGGAAGATGGAGAAAGGCATTTATGGAAAGACAAGATAATGGATTTTCAAGAGAACAAACAGGAGATAAGAAAGGTTGTGATGATGTTTGTCTATACAGGTATGAGTAGTCTTTCCTGCTCCTTCAGGACCGTAAGGAAACCTCCTTTGTAGAAGGGGTAGCTCTTTTTCATAGTCTCCCTTCTGGGAATAGATCTACCTTGAAGAAGAATTTATGGTAGCCTAATTTCCCAGAAGTTGCTGCTTTTAGTCAGATAAGATGAGCTCTGAGAACGATTTATCTCCATCTGTTGAATTTCAAATATCTTCAGCTTAAGATAATCTTTATACCAATGTTTGGTTCTGAGTGGACAAAAACTGAGGTTTCCCAGAGAGGAAATGATTTTGTCTCCTCAACTTCTGCCTAAATTCTAAGTCTTCAGCCTGTGGGCCTGCCCTAAACATTTCAGACTTATCAGCCCCCACAAATGATTAAGCCAATTTCTTAAAATCAGTCTCTTTGTATATACATACATACATCGGTTCTGTTTCCCTGGAGAACTCTGAGAGGTACATAGTGCCACTACCACTAATGAAGGATCATATCATCTAATATTTATACTAATGGAAACTTATGTAGTCTTCCTATTTGAAGTATTTCTCTGCTCTAAAGTCTTACACATCAACTTTATCTTTCTTCGGTTGCTCTCTTAAGCCTGCAGAACACAGCACAAATCATTAAGGAGGTAATCTAGGTCCTCAGCATTTGATGCTATGCTATGCTAAGTCACTTCAGTCGTGTCCGACTCTGTGCGACCCCATAGACGGCAGCTCACAAGGTTCCCCCGTCCCTGAGATTCTCCAGGCAAGAACACTGGAGTGGGTTGCCATTTCCTTCTCCAATGCATGAAAGGGAAAAGTGAAAGTGAAGTCGCTCAGTCGTGTCCGACTCCTAGCGACCCCACGGACTGCAGCCTACCAGGCTCCTCCATCAATGGGATTTTCCAGGCAAGAGTACTGGAGTGGACCCCACCAATTCAGCCTCCTTTTCCAGCACACTTTTTCTTCTTGTCTCCTAGTTCCTGAGTACGCTGTGGGCATTGTCAGCTTCTTGCTATCTACATTTTTATCACCCATTTCCCCATTCCCTTGTCTTCATTTATAGATGTCCTACCATCCCTCCAATGTCTAACTTTTCTGACAAGTCTTCTTTTACCACTTATATTAATTTCCTATTTCTACTGTAACAAATTATTACAAATTTAGCGGCTTAAAACAACACAAATTTGTTCTGTTACAGTTCTGGAAGTCAGGGGTCAAAAATCAGTTTCATTAGGCTAAGGTTAAGATGTCAGGAAATTTGGTTTCTTCTGAAGGTGGGAATATATTAACTTGCTTTTTTCAGTTTCTAGCAGTCACCTATATTCTTTGACTTGTGGCCCCTTCATCCATCTTCAAAGCACATCATTTTAATCTCTGCATCTCCCATTGTCAAATGGCTTTCTCTCTCATAGTAAAATCTCCCTCTGCCACCTTCTAAGGATACTTGTGATGAAAGCGCTCTCTCCCACTCCAGTCAGCAATAGTTCCCTCACAATTCTTCTCAGTCCACTCAAGCACTGGACTTTTTCTCTTAAGCTGGCTAACTTGCTTCCATTTCATTAACAGAATCAAGGTCATCAAGCAAAAGATATCTAAACTTCTCCCACTGCTAGAAATGTGGCTTCATTTCCCACCATGGCCACATCCTTCCCATGGTCTCAAAGGATGAGATAGCCTTCTGTTGCTCCAGGCCAACTCATCCACCTCTGCCCTTGGGTTTTCTATCTCTTGTTTTCCCAGGACTTTGATTTATCAGTCATGCTCTCTCTTTATCTTCAATGTCTTCCTCTCAACTCATTCTTTTCATTCTTTCAACAAATAATTTATTGAGTGCTATGCAGCATAAGATGCAATGCTGGGACTCATAGCATGAGCCTACGAGCATGATCAAGTTATTCACACTAAAACATAACAAAATATATAAACAAAAAACTGTCTTTGAACTTTTATTCCTTTCTAGCTTCTACTTTCTCCTTCCCTTCCTCAAATTAGAGCTGTTCATCTATTCCTCTAAACCTGTTGATTTCCCACTTTTCTCAATCTCAGTTCATGTGACTATTATCTAAATTAAAAAAAACAACAACGACCCACTTATTCCAGACCCTATGCTCTCCTTCATATACATCCAATGAATAACCAAGTACTTCTTATTTTTCCTCCTTGAAATCTCCCAATCTGTCCTCTTTGGATAGTTCATTTATATCCAATTATGGCCCTTAATGATATTTCGCCTAAACTACAGCACTATAATCTTAAGTAATCAGGCTGCCTGCGGCCTTATTTCCTTTAATCTGTCCTCCATGCTGCACTTAGATATTTAAAAACATGAATCTAATTATGTCATCCCCCTGCTTAAATGCTTTTAATGGCTCCCACTGCTTAGAGCCTAAGTTCGAGCTCTTCATTAGCATGGCTCACAGGCCCTTCATGACCTGACCAAACTTATCTCCCATAAATCCTAATCATGCACTTGACACTGTAATAATTCTGCATGTCCCTTCAACATGGCATGCTTTTTCCTACTTAAGAGCTTTTGTTTATGCAGTCACTGTAACTTTGAGAGGCCTGCCCATGTTTGCTCATCTGTCAGGCTCACATTCATGCTTCCAGATCTGCTCAAGCAGCATTTTCTCCAAATCTTTGAACAACAAGCTGTGCTAAACATTCCAGCCTTGTGTTTCCCTAGTACCTTGTGCATACTTTATCATGTTATGTTGAAATTATCTATTTACCTATCCAGGATCTTTACAAGCTCCTTAAGGACACGGACCAAATGAACTCATAAAGTAATATGGTGAGTGTATTTCATTTAATACAGAAATTATATTACTTTGTGTATTTGGGTAATTATTTTTTATGTAACTGTTATGTCTCCCTTGTGAGGCTGGAAGCCCATTAAGGGTAGGAATTATATTTTATAATATTGTGTATCCTTATCAAATAGCTAATGTTCTAAAGATATTAATTAATGATTATTATTGTGAATATTATGAAAAACGCCTCAAGGATATACCTACTATTTGTTCAGTTGCCAAGTTGTGTCCAGCTCTTTGCGATCCCATGGACTGTGGCATGCCAGGCTTCCCTGTCCTTCACTATCTCCTGGAGTTTGCTCAATTTCAAGTCCACTGAGTTGGTGATACAATCTAATCATATCATCCTCTGTCACCCTCTCTCCTTTTGCTTTCCATCTTTGCCAGCAGGAGGGTCTTTTCCAATGAGTCTGCTCTTCGCATCAGGTGGCCAAAGTTTTAGAGCTTTAGCTTTAGCATCAGTCCTTCCAATGAATATTCAGGATTGATTTCCTTTAGGATTGACTGGTTTGATCTCATTATTGTCATAGGAACTCTCAAGAGTCTTCTCCAGCACCACAGTTCAAAAGCATCAGTTCTTTGGCATCCAATTTTCTTATGATCCAACTCTCACATACATACATGACTACTGGGAAAACCTTAGCTTTGACTATCTGGACTTTTGTTGGCAAAGTGATGTCTTTGCTTTTAAATATGTTGTCTAGGTTTGTCATAGCTTTTCTTCCAAGGAGCAAGCATCTTTTAATTTCATGGCTGCAGTCACCATTCACAGTGTTTTGGAGCCCAAATCTGTCACTGTTTCCACTTTTCCCCCTTCTGTTTAAATTGAAATGATGGGACCAAATGCCATGATCTTAGGTTTGTTTTATGTTGAGTTTTAAGCCAGTTTTTTTTACTCCTCTTTCACCCTCATCAAGAAGTTCTTTAGTTCCTCTTCACTTTCTGCCATTAGAGTGGTATCATCCGACTATCTGAGGTTGTTGATATTTCACCTGGCAATCTTAACTCTATCATGTAAAGAAAGTAGCCCATTTCAGGGAAAATCTAATTACAGCAGATTCTAACAAGACCTCTAAATTCTTATACTGATTGTTAATATAAAAGATTGACTGAGAAAAGTGAAGCATCAGTTAGTATGTATTATACATACACACAAAAACTTTTTTGTTGTCATAAAAGTATCCAACTGACAGGCAGAGATATCAACAAAATTGGGCTGCTTTAATAGATAACTCCTTAGGTAAGGAACACCATATTTTATGTGGCATTTGTAGTCAGTCCTGTTCAACCACATTCTTGCTGTGGTCCCCTTAAGTCCCCTTCTCCTCCTAGACAAATTCATCCATTTTCAAAGCACTGCCAGCATGTTGTAGTCTTCTTTTGCTTTCTTACAAGTTTAAGGGAGTTTGGGAGAGTCAAGGCAAACTTTTTTTTTTCCATAGAAATATTATTTCCACTTGGTCCACCACTTGTGAGTGGCTCCATGGTGGTCAAAAAGCTATCTTGTACACATAAAAAGATACTAAACATTGCTAATTATTAGAGAAATGAAAATTAAAACTACAATGAGGTACCACCTCACATGGGTCAGAATAGCCATCATCAAAAATCCTACACAATGGGGGCTTCCTTAGTAGCTCAAAGGTAAAGAATCTGCCTGCTAATGCAGAAGACATGGATTTTATCCTGATTCAGGACGATTTTGAGAAAAAAAAAATTCTACAAATAACAAATGCTAGAAGGGTATGGAGAAAAGGGAACCTTCCTACACTGTTGGTGGGAATGTAAATTGGTGCAGACACTATGGAAAATGGTATGGAACTTGCTCAAAAATAGTAAAAATAGAGTTGCCGTAAGATTCAGCAATCCCACTGCTGGGCATATAGCCAGACAAAACTATAATTTGAAAGATGATGCACCCCAATATTCATAGCAGCACTCTTTATAATAATCAAGACATGGAAACAACCTAAATGTCCACCAACAGATGACTGGATAAAGAAGATGTGTTATATATACAGCAGAATATTATTCAGCCATATAAAGAATAAAATAATGCCATTTGCAGCAATATGGATGGACTTAGAGATTATCATACTAAGTGAAATAAATCAGAAAGAGAAAGATAGATACCATACAATGTCACTTACATATGGAATGTAAAATACGACACAAGTGAACTTACCTATAAAACAGAAACAGACTCAGACGTAGAAAACAGACTTACCATTGCCCATGGGGAAGGAAGGTGGCAGAGGAGTGGACTGGAAATTTGGGGTTAGCAGATGCAAACTATTATATGTAGACTGGATGAAAAACAAGGACCTGCTGCATAGCACACGGAACTATATTCAATATAGTTCCTGTGATAAACATAATGGAAAAGAATATGAAAAAGAATGTATATATATGTATAACTAAATCACTTTTCCAAACAGCAGAAATTAACATAACATTGTAAACCAACTATCCTTCAATAAAATAAATTTTTTCAAAAGCTGTTTAGTGGCCGCAGGGAGTCTTCAGGCCAATGCCCTAAAAGCAGGGGGATGCCGGGGCTCCTTAAATGACACTGGGCTCCATTCTAGAGTCTCCTTGGCATGCTTGAAGGTGAGCTCTTTTGAAGAGATACCCGCTTAGCCCAGTCTGGGGGCCTCCAGCCTGTTGAGTTTAGTTAGATAGTGGCCGACTTCTTGATGAGTTTCACCTTTTCATCTAGAAAGTGGCTCTCCAGGAAGTCACAGAGATGGGGGTTTATAAGGGTAGAACCCAGGGCATGCAAATCCAAAAAGCTTGGTTCATGAGATGGTTGTAAACCTAGCATCCTGGGTATAGCCCATTCATCTTGAGAACACTTCTCCTTGTCTTGGAAGAGGGCTCAGCTACTGCATTGGTTCTGCATTCTCAAGAGATACACTTCTCCTTGGCCCATTCATGAAAAAAGCGGCTCATACCCTCCAGAGCCACATCACTGCCTTCAAAATAGAAGCCCAGAGAAAAGTTGGATGGCGATGGCCTGCACCTTGGCAGAATTATTCTTATGAATCTGGAAGTTTATGGTTGATCAGCAGTAAGGAGCTGAGCTCCATACCGTTGGCTGATCCTGGAGTTTGAGGATGGCAGAATGGTTGGTTCTAAAGACCGTGACTGGAAAAAAGGTTGGAGGATGACAGGAGGCTGGAAGAAAGGGTGTCCCTGGGTCTGTTCTGACCAAATACTGTTGAAACAAGAGACACATCTGTGGACCAGGAGTGGAATGAAGGCAAACTCCTTATTCTCCCAAGATAGCATAAACATTTTTATGCATGTGTGATCTGGATAACATAAGGGTGCCTTTCAAAGGAAAACGAAGAGGAAAGCCATCATAAAAGGGCAGTATGTAGCCTGAGTGAAAGTGTTAGTTGCTCAGGCATGTCTGACTCTCTGCGACCCCATGGACTGTAGCCCCCAGGGCCCGGCAGGCTCCTCCGTCCATGGGATATTCCAAGCAAGACTACTGGAGTGGGTTGCCCTTTCCTTCTCCAGTGTAGCCTGAGGGAGTGACCTAATAAGCCTGTTTTCCTTATTCTTTATGGCCGTTTCCATGTTAACATCTAAGATGTGTTTGAGCACACCTTTGTGCCCCAATTGTTTCACCTCTCAACTTCATCGTCCACTACCTCCCTAGAGCTTATGCTATTTTATCTTCACGGTGTTTGTATCACCCAATTTCTTGGACTTTTCTTTCTAGAGATGTATCTCTAATTTTACATTTGAATTTACAAAAATCATTAATGAGTATGAATAACAACGAATATTATTAGGCAACTGCTTTTCACAAAGCACTATGGAAATTCAAAGATGAATAAGGTGTGGATAAGCCTAGCAGTCCTCAACCCTTGGTATGCATCAGAATGGCTTATGTAGTTGTTGTTGTTTTTTAATATGCAAGCATCAACTGCAGAAATTCTAATTCCATTGGTCTGTGGTCTAAACATCTTTTAAAAATTAACACATCTATTAATATCAAAGTCAGACAAAGACACTACAAGAAGAGACTACAGATCAACATCCCTTATGAATGTTGATACAAAAATTCTTAATAAAATACTAGCAAAACAAATATATCAGTATATTAAAAGTATTACATACCATGACCAAGTGGGACTCATTTCTGGAGTAAAACGATGGTTCAATATGCCAAAAAAAAAAAACAACCCTCACTTATATGATTATCTCAATTGAGGCAGAAAAAGCATTTGGTAAATTGAACACTCTAGTATGATAAAAACCCTCAACAACCAAGGAATATAAATAAATTCCCTCAATATAATAAAATCTATGTTGTGAAAATCACAGAGTGAAAATCATACTCAGTGATGAAAGACTGAAAGTATTCTTTCTAAGATGAGGAACAAGGCAAAGATGCTCACGTTGCCACTTCCATTCAACATAGCACTAGAAGTTCTACCCAGAGCAATTAGGCAAGAAAAATGAATACAAAATATCCAAATTGGAAAGGAAGAAATAAAATTATCTCTGCTTGCAGATGCAAAGAACTAAAAGATTTCCCTCAATCCTCTTATCCCTGGTTGCACCTGAAAATTAAATGGGCAAAGACAGAGTAACAGGAGAAAACCATAAAAACTTCGTTGTTTTATGTGGCATGAGAACTTTCATAAAGAAACACAGACCCAAAGAAACAGTTAAACCTAAATATTTTTATGCTAAGTTTGATAAAGTGATGTTGGGGGCCAGAGTGAGGTACTCCACCCGTGACAAAGGTCATGAGGAAGGAGGCTCGACATACGCAAAGGCGGGATCGAGCCTCAGGAGTCCCCCTGGAACTCCTCGAGCATCTACCCCCATAACCAGAGCCTGCCTACTTTACTACTTTGTGCTCTTACCTACACCTCTGACTTTACGGGGGGCTGTCCCCCACCACCTCTTTCGGAGAAGGAGTTAACCTAGAGCTCCAGTCAATAAAAACTCTTGGGTGTGACAAGAGTGTTTTAACCTACAAACTCCTCTGAAGGTTCTCTAGCCTGCCTGAAAGGCTCCTCCGGCCACATGTGATTGCTCACAGCCTCCCAACCGTGAGAGGCACAAGATGCTTTAAACCCTCTAAAAACAGGTTCCTTAGAAAAGTTAGAAAACTATTAGTATAAGTATAATGGGCTGATTAGAAATTGTATTGGTGAAGGGTTTTTCATTTGTTGAGCCAATGTTTGTTGCTAAGTCTCCACATCCCCTGCCCTTACACACATTAATGAATATATAGAAGAAATAAGTATTAACCTTTGATATTAATCACGTTAGACCTTAGGCTAAGTAAATTCTTTCCTTAACTAAAACCCACTACACCCTCACCCTGTAGGAATGTAACTTTATTTGGGTGGCGTCTGTTTTGAGACTAATCAGCCCTGGAGAAATAAGTGTCCTGACTGACTGACCGCTATCACAAGGAGAGGGTCGTAAATTGTCAGCAGGCCCCCCTGGCCAGAAGATGATGTAACACCCCTAAGACCTCTGTATACATTTGTGTGAAGCACCTGACTTTAATAAAAGTCAGGACTGCTGTCCCCACGTGACTTTTGTATAACATCTCAGTGTATAAAAACAGACTCTGGAAAATAAAGAATTGGGATCAGTTTCTCGAAATACTGGTCTCCCCATGTCGCTCTCTCTCTCACTCTGGTTGAGTCTCCATCTGGAGCGCGGAACCCACCATGCTTACTAATTATGCCTGGGCTTCTAAGATCCAACCGGGGAGGCCTCAGTGTCTCCTCTCCTTCGGGAGAACGGAAGGACGCCTGCGGCCTACGTAAGTGGTGCAAACTTCTTGTCTTGAAGTTTTATTGGTCTCCCGCGTAAACCAAGCCACTCAGCCTCTTTTCTCCACTGAATTTTCCTACTGAGCTATCCTCATCCTATTACTCTTTATATCTTTGATAAAATATTTAAATAAATAAATAGGTCGCCGACGCCGTCCCCGCTTCGAATACCCTGGATCAGCCGGGGCAGGACCCCGGCAAAGTATAGAGAGTTATGAAGAAAAATCATTAGTTCAAAAAGTATGAAGTATGTAAACTGAATGAAACTTAGCAAGACCAGTTTGATTAGATTTTCCTTAGTGTAAGTCACTCAGTCATGTCCAACTCTTTGTGACCTCATGGACTATACAGTCCATGGAATTCTCCAGGCTAGAATACTTGAGTGGTCAGCCATTACCCCAACCTAGGAATAGAACTTAGGTCTACCGCATTGCAAGTGGATTCTTTACCAGCTGAGCCACCAGGGAAGCCCTTTGTGACCCTTTATTTGGAGATAAGGATGCTCATTTCCTCTCGGTAAACAGAGGGCATCTCTCACATGACATGAAACAAGGTGACTTGCTTCAGGGGAGAAAGTTTGCGGGGGAAGGTGAAAATGACTTTCCTGTTCATACCATTTTCTCAAACTCCTTTAGCCAAAAATATCCAACATACCAAGGTGCCATATTATGGGGTGAAAGTGTTAGTCGCTCAGTCATGCCCAACTCTTTGCGACCCCATGGACTGCAGCCCATCAGGCTCCTTTGTCTATGGAATTTTCCAGGCAAGGATTCTAGAGTGGTTTGCCATTTTTCTCTCTCCAGGGGATCTTCCCCACCCAGGGATCAAACCCTGGTTTCTTGCACTGCAAGCAGATTCTTTACCAACTGAGCTACCAGGGAAGTCATGTATTATGGGGTAGTATGTCTTAAATCTCATCATAGATATATATCTTATATGTAGAAAACCCTAAAGAGTCCACAAAAAGAACGGTTAGTACTAATGAATTCAGCAAAGTTCAATTCAGTTCAGTTCAGTCGCCCAGTCGTGTCTGACTCTTTACAACCCCAGGGACTGCAGCACGCCAGGCCACCCTGTCCATCACCAACTCCCAGAGTTTACCCAAACTCATGTCCATTGAGTCGGTGATGCCATCCAACCATCTCATCCTCTGTCGTCTGCTTCTCCTCCTGCCCTCAATCTTTGCCAGCATCTGGGTCTTTTCAAATGAGTCAGCTCTTTGCATCAGTTGGCCAAAGTACTGGAGTTTCAGCTTCAACATCAGTCCTTCCAATGAACACTCAGAACCAATCTCCTTTAGGATGGACTGGTTGGATCTCCTTACAGTCCAAGGGACTCTCAAGAGTCTTCTCCAACACCACAGTTCAAAAGCATCAATTCTTCAGCGCTCAGCTTTCTTCACAGTCCAACTCTCACATCCATACATGACCACTGGAAAAACCATAGCCTTGACTAGACAGACCTTTGTTGGCAAAGTAATGTCTCTGCTTTTTAATATGCTGTCTAGGTTGGTCATAACTTTCCTTCCAAGGAGTAAGCATCTTTCAATTTCATGGCTATAATCACCATCTGCTGTGATTTTGGAGCCCAAAAGACTAAAGTCAACAACTGTTTCCACTGTTTCCCCATCTATTTCCCATGAAGTGATGGGACTGGATGCCATGATCTTAGTTTTCTGAATATTGAGCTTTAAGCCAACTTTTCCACTCTCCTCTTTCACTTTTATAAAGAGGCTCTTTAGTTCTTTTTCACTTTCTGTCATAAGGGTGGTATCATCTGCTTATCTGAGGTTATCAGCAAAGTAGCAGGATACAAAATTAACCTGCAAAAATCCATTGTATTTCTATATACAAACAATAAACAATCTGAAAACAAACTTATGAAAATAATTCCATGTACAATAGCATCAGAAAGAATAAAATACTTAGGAATTAACCAGTGACAGAAAACCTGTATAGTGAAAAGTGCAAGACATTGTTGAAACAAATTAAAGAAGATATAAATGAATGGAAATGTACTCCTTGGAAGGAAAGTTATGACCAACCTAGACATGATTCATGGGGTCGCAAAGAGTTGGACATGACTGAGTGACTGAACTGAATGAACCCATGTTTATAGACTGGAAGACTTAATATTGTTAACAGATGTCAATTCTACACAAAGTGATCTACAAATTCAATGCAATCCCTATAAAAATCCCAATGATTTAAAAAATAAATAAATAACTAAGGTCCAAGATAGATGAAAATATTACAGAAGAGAACTGTGCTGAGATGAATGGGATTGCATCTTCTGGCTTCAAAAGTTTATATCTAAGGGCCCTCAAAGTACTTGAAGCTGAGGCTATCATGGTACTGTCAGCACTCTGGGAAGAATGGCAGTGAAGGAAAGATGTGACCAAAGGTTAGAGACAGACAAGTCGGGTTCACTTTTCAACAAAGGAAACACTGGATTCTATAAACTAATAAGGAGGGACCTAATGTCAATATGGAGGCAGATTCTAGAGATGGTCATTAAAGACAAAGCTCTTGTGGTTATTTCTCCTCCAGCCTGACAGGTATTGAGTTGGCCAAAACATTCCTTTGGTTTTTAAGTAGAAATAAAAGGCGCTTTTTTCATTTTCACCAAGAATTTTATTGACCAATATATTCACCATTTTGTCCCTCTACCTTCTTCCATTTTCCAAGCAACTTCATAATTCCATCCTCCCAAAACTATTTTATTTTTTTGAGTGAAGAACTGTTCCAGGTGCCTTTTACAGCCTTCTAGGGAAATTTTTCCATTATGAAAAATTTTTAGAGACTGAAATAAATGGAAATCCAAAAGTGCAATGTCTAGTGAATATGGGAGATGAATCAGAACTTCCCAGTCAAGCTGTAACAGTTTTTGCCTGGCCATCAAAGAAACACATGGTCTTGAGGTATCCAGTGAAATACTAGGCATTTTCTATTGACTAATTCTGGGTGTTTTTTGTCAAGTGCTTCTTTTAGTTTGTCTGGGAGCTGTACTTGTTGGAATTAATCATTTGGTTTTCCTGGAGGAGCTCTTAATAGAAGACTCCCTTTCAATCCCACCATATACACAGCGTCACCTTCTCTGGGTAAAGACCCGCCTTTGGTGTGGTTGGTGGTGGTTAATTTTGGTTGCCCCACAATTGCTTCATTCAACATTATTGTTCAGTATCCACTTTTCATTGCCTGTCACAATTTGTTTCACAAATGGAATGTTTTTATTACATTTAAGTAGAGAATCATATGTAGAAATATGGTCGAGAAGGTTTTTTTCACTTAACTTACATGGAACTCAAATATCAAAGCTATTAACAAAACTAAACTGACGCAAATGATTTTCAATGCTTGATTTTGATATTCGGCTATCTCTTGCACGGTGTAACGTTGATTGCTCTCAATTAATGTCTTGATCTAATTGCTATCAACTTCAACTGGTCTACCCAACCTTGGAGCATTGTCCAGTCAAAAATCTCCAGCATGAAACTGTAAACCACTTTTGACATGCACAGCACAAATCTTTTTTGCATTTCAGTTGCATTTTTATGTTTCTTGTAGCAATAAAGCGTAAAAAAAAAAAAAAAAAATCCCAATGATTTTTTTTTCAGAAGTAGAAAAATCCATACCCAAATTTATATGAAAACATAAAGGATTCTGAATAGCCAAATAATCTTTAAAAAGAACAAAGCTGGAGTATGAAATCATATTTCCTGACTTCAGAACTCATCAGAAAACTATAGCAGTCAAAACAGTTTGGTATTGGCATAAAGACAGACACATATAGACCAGTGAAATAGAATTGACAGCCCAGAAACAAACCGATGCATTTAGTCCATGGCTAAACTATTTTTGACAAGAATGCCAAGACCATTTGATGGGGAAAGGATAATCTTTGCAATAAATGGTGCTGGGAAAACTGGATATCCATATTCAAAAGAATGAAGTTGGAACTTATACAATACTACACATAAAAACTAACTCAAAAGGCATTAAAGACTGTAATACTTTTTTTAAATTTTATTTTATTTTTAAACTTTACATAATTGTATTAGTTTTGCCAAATATCAAAATGAATCCGCCACAGGTATATATGTGTTCCCCATCCTGAACCCTCCTCCCTCCTCCCTCCCCATACCATCCCTCTGGGTCGTCCTAGTGCACTAGCCCCAAGCATCCAATATCGTGCATCGAACCTGGACTGGCATCTCATTTCATACATGATATTTTACATGTTTCAATGCCATTCTCCCAAATCTTCCCACCCTCTCCCTTTCCCACAGAGTCCATAAGACTGTTCTATACATCAGTGTCTCTTTTGCTGTCTCATACACAGGGTTATTGTTACCATCTTTCTAAATTCCATATATATGCGTTAGTATACTGTATTGGTGTTTTTCCTTCTGGCTTACTTCACTCTGTATAATAGGCTCCAGTTTCATCCACCTCATTAGAACTGATTCAAATGTATTCTTTTTAATGGCTGAGTAATACTCCATTGTGTATATGTACCACAGCTTTCTTATCCATTCATCTGCTGATGGACATCTAGGTTGCTTCCATGTCCTGGCTATTATAAACAGTGCTGCGATGAACATTGGGGTACACGTGAAAAGACTGTAATACTTAAAATAATTCCTGAAACTATAAAAACTCTTAGACAAAGGAATTCCAGTGGTTAGGACTCAGCACTTTCACTGCTGTGGCCCAGGTTCAATCCCTGGACAGGGAACTAAGAACCCACAAGCCATGTGGGCCCTCTCCCCCCGCCAATAACAAATGGCCATTAAAAAACCCTTAGATGAAATATAGGGCAAAAGCTTCATAACACTGGATTTAGAGGTGAATTCTTGGATAGGACATCAAAGCACAGGCAACAAAAGAAAAAATAGCCAAATTGCACTTCACAAAAATGAAAACATTTTCTGCATCAAAAGACAATATCAACAAGGTAAAAGGTCAACTCAAAGAATGGGGGAAAACATTTGCATATCATATATGGGGGATTAATATCCAGTACATAAAGAGAACTACTAAAACTAAACAACAAAACAACCTGATTCAAAAATGGGCAAAAACTTTACGTTTTAATTTTTTTTTTTTACTTTTTGGCCACATCAACTGGCATGTGGGACCTTAATTCCCTCACCATGGGATGAACCCGGGCCTCCTGCAATAGAAGCAGAGTCCTAACCACTGGGCCACCAGGGAAGTCCCCC
The DNA here is from genome assembly GCF_002263795.3 of Bos taurus. Lineage (NCBI taxonomy): Eukaryota > Metazoa > Chordata > Mammalia > Artiodactyla > Bovidae > Bos > Bos taurus. The sequence continues at coordinate 78,646,758 of NC_037332.1, forward strand.
CAAAATGGGCAAAAACTTTAAACAGACATTTCCCCAAATAAAATGTACAAATGGCCAATAAGATATGAAAATATGCTCAATAGCACCAATATTCAGGGAAATGAAAATCAAAACTGCAGTGAGATGAGATATCACCTCATACATGTTGGAACAGTTATTGTCTAAAAGGCAGAATATAACGATTGTTGGTGAGGATGTGGAGAAAGTGAAACCCTTATGTGCTATTGGTGGGGATGCAAAACGGTGTATACTATGGGAAACAGTACAATGTTTTCCCCAAAAAATTAAAAATAGAATTACCGTATGATTCTTCTAACAACACAAGAGCGGACTTTACACATGGACAGCACCAGATGGTCAACACTGAAATCAGATTGATTATATTCTTTATAGCCGAAGACGGAGAAACTCCATACTGTCTACAAAAACAAGACCAGGAGCTGACTCTGGCTCAGATCATGAAATCCTTATTGCCAAATTCAGACTTAAATATAAGAAAGTAGGAAAACCCACTGGACCATTCAGATACGACCTAAATCAAATCCCTTATGATTATACAGTGGAAGTGACAAGCAGATTCAAGGGATTAGATCTGATAGAGTACCTGAAAATATGGACGGAGGTTCATGACATTGTACAGGAGAGAGTGATCAAGACCATCCCCAAGAGAAAGAAATGCATAAGGGCAAAATGGTTGTCTGAGGAGGCCTTACAAATAGCTGAGCTGAGACTCTAAAGGCAAAGGAGAAAAGGAAAGATATACCCATCTGAATGCAGAGTTCCAAAGAATAGCAAGGAGAGATAAAAAAGCCTTCCTCAGTGCTCTGGGCTTCCCTTGTGGCTCAGCTGGTAAAGAATCCGCCTGCAATGCAGGAAACACGGTTCAATTCCTGGGTTGGGAAGATCTGCTGGAGAAGGGGTAGGCTACCCAACTCCAGTATTCTTGGGCTTCCCTTGTGGCTCAGCTGGTAAAGAATCTGCCTACAATGTGGGAGACCTGGGTTTTATCCCTGGGTTGGGAAGATTCTCTGGAGAAGGGAATAGCTACCCACTCCAGTATTCTGGCCTGGAGAATTCAATGGACTGTATAGTCCATGGGATCACAAAGAGTTGGACACAACTGAGCGACTTCACTTTCACTTTTCACTTTTCATGCATTAGAGAAGGAAATGGCAACCCACTCCAGTGTTCTTGCCTGGAGAATCCCAGAGATGGCGGAGCCTGGTGGGCTGCTGTCTATGGGGTTGCACGGAGTCGGACACGACTGAAGTGACTTAGCAGCAGCAGCAGAGCAACTTTCACTTTCACTTTTTTCTTTCCTCAGTGATCAGTGCAAAGAAATAGAGGAAAACAATAGAATGGGAAAGACTAGAGATTTCTTCAAGAAAACTAGAGATACCAAGGGAACATTTCATGCAAAGATAGGCACAATAAAGGACAGAAATGGTACGGACCTAACAGAAGAAGATATTAAGAAGAGGTGGCAAGAATACACAGAAGAACTATACAAAAAAATCTTAATGACCCAGATAACTATGATGGTGTGATCAGTCACCTAGAGCCAGACATCCTGGAATGCAAAGTCAAGTGGGCCTTAGGAAGCATCACTATGAACAAAGCTAGTGAAGGTGATGAAATTCCAGCAGAGCTATTTGAAATCCTAAAAGATGATGCTGTGAAAGTACTGCACTCAATATGCCAGCCTATTTGGAAAACAGTGGCCCCAGGCCTGGAAAAGGTCAGTTTTCATTCCAATCCCAAAGAAAGGTCAAGCCAAAGAATGTTCGAACTACCGCACAATTGCACTCATCTCACACACTAGCAAAGTAATGCTCAAAATTCTCCAGGTGAGTCTTCAACAGTATGTGAACCAAGAACTTCCAGATGTTCAAGCTGGATTTAGAAAAGGCAGAGGAACCACAGATCAAATTGCCAACATTCATTGGATCATTGAAAAAGCAAGAAAGTCCCAGAAAAACAGCTACTTCTGCTTTATTGACTATGTGGATCACAACAAACTGTGGAAAATTCTTTATGAGATGGGAATACCAGACTATCTTACTTGCCTCCTGAGAAACCTGTATGTAGGTCGGAAGCAACATTTAGAACCCTGACATAGAACAATGGACTGGTTCAAAGTTGGGTAAGGAATATGTCAAGGCTGTATATTGTCACCTTGTTTATTTAACTTCTACTTAGCGTACATCATGCGAAATGCCCAGCTGGATGAAGCACAAGTTGGTATTAAGTTTGCTGGGAGAAATATCAAGAACATCAGATATACAGATGATACCACTGTTATGGCAGGAAGTGAAGAGGAACTGAAGAGCCTCTTGATGAAAGTGAAAGAGGAAAGTGAAAAATCTGGCTTAAAACTCAACATTCAAAACCTAAGATCATGGCATCCAGTCCCATCATTTCATGGCAAATAAATGGGGAAACAATGGAAACAGTGACAGACTATTTTCTTGGGCTCCAAAATGACTGCAGATGGTGACTTCACCCATGAAATTAAAAGACACTTGCTCCTTGGAAGAAAAGCTAACACCAACCTAGACAGCATATTCAACAGCAGAGACATTACTTTGCTGACAAAGATCCATCTAGTCAAAGCTATGGTTTTTCCAGTAATCATGTATGGTTGTGAGAGTTAGACTATAAAGAAATCTGAGCACTGAAGAATTGATGCTTTTGAACTGCAGTGTTGGAGAAGACTCTTGAGAGTTCCTCGGACTGCAAGGAGATCAAACCAGTCAATCGTAAAAGAGATCAATCCTGAATATTCATCGAAGGACTGATGTTGAAACTGAAGCTCCAATACTTTGGCCACCTGATGTGAAGAACTGACTTATACGAAAAGACCCTGATGCTGGGAAAGATTGAAAGCGGGAGGAGAAGGGGGCAACAGAGGATGAGATGGTTAGATAGCATCCCGACTTGAGGGATATGAGTTTGAGCAAGCTCTGGGAGTTGGTGAAGGACAGGGAAGCCCGGCATGCTGCAGTCCATGGGGTCGCAAAGAGTTAGACGTGACTGAGTGACTGAACTGAACTGAACTGATAATTCAACAATTCAACTTCTGGATATAGATCCAAGATAACTGAAAAGAGGTACTTTAAGAGATATTTGTATGTCCATGTTCATGGCAGCATCATTCACAGCTGCTAAAACAGGGAAGCAACCCAAGTGTCCCTTGAAAGATGAATGGGTAAGCAAAATGTGGTAATATACATATAATGGAATATTATTTACTCTTAAAAAGAAAGAATATTCTGACATATACTGCAATGTGAGTGAACCTGGGGACATTATCCTAAGGGAAACAAACCAGTCATGAAAAGATAAACATGGAATGATTCCACTTATATGAAATACTTACACTAGTCAAAATCATAGACAGGAAGTAGAATGGTGGTTGCCAGGAGCTGTGGGGAAGGAAGAATGGACAGTTACTATTTGAGTATAGAGTTTCAGTTTTACAAGATGAAAATAGTTATGGAGATGGATGCTAGCAATGGTTGCACATTATGAATGTATTTAGTACCACTGAACTGTATACTTAAAATGGTTAAGATAAATTTTATGTTATGTATATTTTAGCACAATAAAAAAACTGAAAAAATATTCTTTGGTGATTTTCACACACTGCAAGGGTTGAACTATTGGAAAATATCACTTGCTGTTTGAGGAATCAGGGTGAAGTCCATGAAGAAGTACAGTGGAATGAATCCAGAATTTCGACCTCAGAGACCTGGTTTCCTCTTTTGCCTTTGCCTCTTTCTATGACATATGAGACACTTAGTAAGCCTCATAACTGCTAAGCCTAGTTTTTACATGCAAATAAAAATGTGACAAAGACTCACATCTGTCACAGAATTTTTATGAAGATTTTAAACAATGAAGAGAGACAAAACATGTGGAAGCACATAGAGTAATGCCAGATCTAGAGCTGGCAATCAATAAATGATAATTATGTCTCAACCTGAGCTGGTATTTGAGTCAGGCCTTGAAGAATGGATAAGATTTAAACATTCAGACCTGAGAGGGAAAATGTTTCCAGTAAAAAAAAGAAGAGTTTTTATGGACTGCATGGTTTTATGGCTATTTATGTGTAGGCACCATACAAAACACTTGGAAGCTTTGGAGCCAAATCAGATACGGATCTTTAGTTCAAGAAGCTAACAGTCACCTTAGTAACTCACTCATTAAACTGATACACTTTTTCTTTTGTAATGTTGCTTGTATTCCTAATGTGCCACGTATGTTTTAATAGGTGTTTTCTACCTTGAAATATTTTACAAGTATCTATAATAGATGTTCATAAAAGTTCAAAGAGGAAAAATTATATAACATAAAAATTACTACCCCCACTTTCTCAATTCTGTTTTCATCAGACGTAACATGTGGTATGTCTACTTAAAATCACTTTTTGTGCACATACAAATGCATTACATATATATTTATTTTTGCCTCTCAAATGAAATCATACCTTACATGCTGTTCTGGAAACTGCTTTTTATCCACTTTAAACAGAGTGCCAGTATCTTACTAAGTCAGTATATATAAAGCAACCTCATTCTTTGAAATAACAGTATAGAATTCCATTTTATGTACATTTCATCATTTCTTCAATTAGTGACCTATTGATAAGCATTTTGGCTATTTCCATTATGAATAATGCTGGAATACATATCCTTAGACATATCTATGTGCTCTGTCTGTATAAATATATCTTAGGGGAAATCCCCAGAAATGGAACCAAACAAAATTTCCACATTTCAATAGATAATGTTAAATTGGTATCTTAATGGAATGAATAATGTATACTCTCAATAAAAGAATATGACAGTTGCTGTTTCCCTACATGTTCATCAACCCTGGACATTATCAAACAAGTTTATAATCAAATCTAGATAAAAAGTGGTTGATTTTCTTTATACTAAAATTATTAATAGTTACTATAAAATTTTTAAATAAACAATCTTATTATAAAGTATGACTAAAGTTCAGCTTCTTTCCATGTGTTTATTTCTATTTATATATTTTTGGGTGAATTATCTTTTTATATTCTTACTCATATTAAGAAATTATTTTTATTTTGCAAGATTTTTTCAGTTTGACTTTTTTTCGTTGGCACCATCATATCTTTCCCCATGTACAAATTTTTAAACTTTATGTAGTTAAATTTATTAATCTTTCAAGTCTTTTGAATTCCTTCATTCCAGGATTAAAAAAAAAAATGACATACGTTTTAAATTCCAGGGCTTCCCTGGTGGCTAGCTGGTAAAGAATCTGCCTGCAATGCAGAAGACCCAGGTTTGATCCCCGGGTTGGGAAGATCCCCTGGAGAAGGAAATGACAACGCACTCCAGTATTCTTGCCTGGAGAATTCCATGGACAGAGAAGCCTGGCAGGCTACACCCTATGGGGTCACAAAGAGTAGGACATGACTGAATAACTAACACTTTCACTTTAAATTCCAGTCTTTAATTGCAACATTCTATTAAAATAATATCATGATATGACAAAAAGAGGGAAAAGTTTATAAATTTTATCTTCTGATTATACTATATCAATTAAGGTAAAAGTTAATGAATATGATTTATGTTCAGTTTTTCAAATCAAGAATTTGGACAAAATTAGTTAATTATTCAAAACATGAAATTTATTTTAGCCCCACTGGCAACTGTTCTGATTTGAAGAAATGACAGGTAAAATTTTAAAGAATGCATTTTTTCAGAAATAGTTTTAAAGATCTGGGAGTCCTGTGTTCTCCTCCACAAAGTATTATTTTGTAAATTATTAGTCTAAGTATAGATTACATTGCTGGCATTATAGTAGTGTTTTAGTTGTCAACAGTTGAGTACTAACACACCCCCTATTTTCAACAAGCTTGAGGGTATGTTTTAATTTTATTATTGTAAAGAAATTTAAATTATGTTCATAGTCTAAACCTTGCCTGCTAGCAAAACAGTATGTAATGTTTTATTCTCTGCTGATACCATCATCTCTAACCATTGCCACAGATGCAATATGGTACATTGATTACCTCTGTTTCATCTGCACCGCTTTGTATTTCCATTTCTGGAACACTAAAGTACTGCCAAATTAGCAATATATCTAGATAAACTACTAATGCTTGCGTCATCTGAAGCCTTGAAACCGGTATCTCTTATTTGCTGAGCTAAGCTAGGAAGTTGCATTTTTTTTTTTAATTCCTGCACAAAAATTCAAATTCTTTAAAATACATATTTAAATGTTTTAAAAAATTAACTGTCAGCAAAATATTAAAATTTTCTAGGTTCCTAGTTTCTAAATTTCTAGGTTCAAAGTTTTTAGAAATGGCATCCCAGCATGAATCTTTTCTGTATTATGTAACTGCTTGTTCACCTGTTCATCTGTTGTAGCATCTGTTGTTCATCTGATGTAGCATATTTGCCTTTAGCAGTGATCTGAATAATTAGAACCAGGATTCTTTCAGGAAGTGGATTCTATGGCTGGGGGATCAATTTCCTATTGATGTTTAGAAAAAAATTTGCAGAAGAAATATATATTGATTATACCAATTGTAATCTAATCACAGGGGTTTGTGTCTGGAGTCTCTGCACTTGAATAGTGCAACTACTTCCAACTCAGTGTAGGTACTTCCAAATCCATAGAGCTTACATTCTGATTTCTACTAGACTCCAACACTTGACATGATCTTTTCCCTCAAACAAGACTCATGTGTGATTTTTATTCAATCAAACTTATGATTCTTTTGGTCATGTCTTTTCTCACCATCCCAAGTACCTGACTGTCTTTAAGAACTTGTTCCTAAAATTGCCATTGGTTCAACAACTCTTACCACCCTCCAATCCGCCATCTAATCCTGCTGATAATTCAACTTTACCTCTTCAAAGATGCTTTTACCTCCAGATTATATCAGATCTCCTTGCTATACATGATTAGGTTCACAGTACTTTTTTCCTTTTATTTCTCATGGTCTGTCATCATATTTGTGCTGTTATTTGGAATGCCTGCCGCATTCCAGGAGAGACTGTTTCTGCATTGCTCACCATTTTACTGTCAGAGCCTGGCAATTAGTAGATACTCACTAAGTATTTGTTGAATGAATCAATGAATTCATGTCCAAACTCAAATCTCATACTCTCCAAAATGACATTCCTCACTTCTCCAGCCACAGTGATGGACAAATTCCTTTCCTGAACTTGTTGATGCCATTCATTTATCCTAAGGAATCACAGATTCACAGAATTCAGTAGGAGTAGGTAGCAAGCTTTCTACTGTAAATAATGTAACTCACTGAAATAAAAAGTCTTGGTTTTATTTTTGTGAACTTCTGAAGTATCATGAACCATCCTTGGACTATTCAAATGTTTAGAAATATTTCTTATATTTAGCAAGACATTCTTGGGCTTTTCAAGATGAATTTGGCTCCTAAGCATAAAAGAATAAGCCCATTTGCTCTTCTAATGATGATCCTTTTCAGGTAGTCAAAGATTGCTCTCTTGCTCAATCAAAACATAGCCCCTTCTTCAATTATTGCTTTTATGCTGTGGTTTCTGGACTCTTTCATCATCCTGATTTCCTCTCCTGTGAACTCATTCCAGTTTGTCAGTGTCCTTCTTGATATAAAATTACTTTTGTTACCAGTAATTTTATTTTAAATTTAAAAACTTTTATTTTTTGAAAGTTAAAGTCACTCAGTCCTGTCCAACTCATGGGATTCTCCAGGCCAGAATACTGGAGTAGTTACCCTTTCCCTTCTCCAGGGGATCGTCCCAACCCAGGGATTGAACGCAGGTCTCCCGCATTGCAGGTAGATTCTTTACCAGCTGAGCCACAAGGGAAACCCAAGAATATTGGAGTGGGTAGCCTATCCCTTCTCCAGCAGATCTTCCCAACCCAGGAATTGAAGGAGGGTCTCCTGCATTGCAGGCAGATTCTTTACCAACTGAGCTCTCAGGGAAGCCTAATTTTTTTTATTATTATTATTAAAAAAATTTTTAAGTATGCTAATATAATATTTAAAATTTCTATAAATTCAGAGGTTGCTCTTTCTAAGAATAAATTTATGACAGTTCTTTAAGTCTAAGTTCAGAAATTTGAAAAGTTAATTTTGATTAAGTAATAGATACCTTTTCTGGCAGCTGTGAACAGTTGCTGGAGGATTGCTTAGATTACACAACCAATTTTATACTTACAGTTTAAAATTATCTGACTTGCTCTGTCCACTTGCTAGTTGAACTTCAAAAGGACTTAAACAAATGAGTAACAAAATACTGTGCTTGTTTAGGTATGAGGAAAAGGTTTAGTTTTATAGCTATTACCTGTTAAGGATCCAAACCCAATGGTTAATAATAATAATCATCTCTTTCCTAGGCTCAACAAAAATGTTTTGATGTGGTTCATACCAGCCTCTGGTGAGGGTATCAGCCTTCATTTAAAAAATCATCATTAGTTTCAGTGGTCATTACGAACCTTACTAAAGTGCTGATGATATCCTTCATTGCCAAGCATGAATTGTCTTTTTCAGTCCTTTATATAGAATTTATCCTCCATTCCAAGATCATAATAAATTGTAAAGTTGCTGATAATAGTTAATCCTCAAAACAAGACAACAAATACTACAGAAGAGAAAGTAGCAAGTAAAATGGAATAAATTAGAAGAGGTAAGAAGAGCTTGAGTCTCTCTACTTCTTAAATGGTTTTACTGTCTGGCACATAGTTATGATCATTAAATGTTTGCTAAATGATTGAAAACATTTGGGCAATAGGCATAATTCTGCAATGGGGACAACACATAAGTAAGGTAGTTGGCTTATCTGGTAGCTTATTTTCAATTTCAATATTTTTGATAACTCAGTATGAGTTGAAAATAGCACTACAGTCATTAAAAATACTCAAATATTTCCCAAACATGGTATAAGTCAATCTCCTATAATCCAAATATAATCTAAACTTATATAAGTTTCTTCCATCCTACCTTCCTTCCTTATGAAAAATTCACTTAGGCTACTTAAGAAATAGTTATTTTAAAAGTAGCTCATAAATGAAGCTATTAGTTGGCCCTGGATAGAGCCAGCTATAACAACGTGTTCAAACAGTGAAAGGAACAAAAGAACCTTTGGAATGCACCAGCTTGTTCAAAAATAGCAGTTTTTTTTTTTTCCCAAGACTCTAAGGAACTGAAATTTCTCTTTAACAATTTTGTTGCTACCTCTCTTACAGAAATTACCTAGATTGCTTCTTGACCTCTACTTTGAGAGTAGAGGAAGTCTTGCTGTATAGTATTAGTTCCATAGCATGACATATCCAAAATACTGTAGTTCCTGCATTTCTTGCACATTTGGACCTATTTCATCCCTGTGTTAAAATATATATCTTTTTTTTTTTGTATTGAGCTATAGTTGATTTACAATATATTAATGTCAGGTGTCGGAGAAGGCATTGGCACCCCACTCCAGTACTGTTGCCCGGAAAATCCCATGGATGGAGGAGCCTGGTAGGCTGCAGTCCATGGGGTCACTAAGAGTCGGACACGACTGAGCGACTTCACTTTCACTTTCATGCATTGGAGAAGGAAATGGCAACCCACCCCAGTATTCCTGCCTGGAGAATCCCATGGACGGAGTAGGCTGGTGGGCTGCAGTCCATGGGGTCGCACAGAGTCGGACACGACTGAAGCGACTTAGCAGCAGCAGCAGCAGCAATGTCAGGTGTACAACATAGCAATTCAATATTTTTGTAGATTATACTCTCTTCAAGTTATTACGAACCAGTGGCTTACAATATATATTCTTTACATAAATTTTCAAGAGAAAAGGCATTGAAAGTACATATATACATTATATATATTAAACATATATATGTATATTAAAATATATAGATATATCCTACAAGCAATAATTGAAATTTGAAAAATATTACTATACTTGTAAGTTCCATACTTTCAGAAATATACATTAATGTGAAATAATTTTTGGACTATCTGTCATAAACCAAATAAGTACTCGAGACAATGTGGGCCACATTTTAAAAATCTTCTTTAAAAAGAAGAAAATAGAAGTTTATGCTTAAGAGTCTAATTTGCCATCAAAGTCCAAAAATGGTTATGAATCTTATTCTGCTTTATTTATTATGATTTAAGGATAGCCATCAAATCAATCGAGGTGATCACCATAACTTTCAAGATCATTTTAGATAAAATACAAAAATTCTAAACTAAAACTGTTTTTATGTGAAATAAATCTACAATAAATTTGAAAACATCCATCGATTTATTATTTACAAGCAGTCTGTCAAAGAATTCATTACATACCATGCACTGTTTTAGGCACTAGGGTACAAAAAAGAATGTAACATAAAATTCTTGCCCTTAGGGAGCTGACATTTTAGTGACAGGTGTCAGCTTTTTTCTCCTTTGTAAGTATTTAGCATATAGTTTTTACAAACAGCTACAGAAATAGTATGCTACAGAACCTAAAGAAAATGAAGAAACATTAGTTGAAGACTTCAGAAGTGAGTTTGTCTTGTTTGTACTAGGAATTGATTTTCACATTAAATTAGCATTTCAGAAGTAGCTATTTAAATCCATATTGTTGACACTACAGTGAAAGCAGTGAAACTAGTCAGCAGATGATTAAGTTTTATGGTTGATGTCCACACTTTTGTATCCTGGGACCAATATCAAGTTTCTGGGAAAAACATCCTTGCTCTCTCCCCATGTCCCTCAATCATTAAGTCAGGGTCTCAGCTTGTTGTTGGTGTTAAATGTGTTCTGGGAATAAAGATGTATCTCAATTATTCTTTCTGCATTTTTCACTTATCAATCTGAGAAGATTTACTTCAGCTTTTCCAGGTTTTTTCCTATCCTGAGGCAAGAAGCATTTAGATTGTTTATTATATATTCCACAAGGGAAAGTCTGCATTTAACTGGCTACTTTTTCAATTCCCAAGACCATCAGTTAGTAGAATCAATATTATTTCTGGGTGAGTGGAACAACCTTTACTAGCAGCTGGAGGTGTATGTACATTTCTAGCTAGATTACTGACTTCCCACTAACTAGTCTATTAGGAAAGCGACACTGTTCCCACGGAAATTAACAACCATTCAATTCAGGCTTGAAATCTTAAGGCTGAAGTGGAGAAAAAAGTGGATTGCCATGGGTTCTGTTACTGTTTGAGGAGGGCAGACAGGAGTTAGTGAATGGATAGTGTCAAAATTGGACTTTACTAAATGACTCATTAAAACTCCAAGACGAACCTCTACTGGCCCCAGAAGAGTAAAACAGAAAAAAGATTAAAAAACCTGTTTTCAAACAAAATTTAGCAAATGTGGGAAACATATAAATTCAGTCTGGATACTTGCAAGACCACCTCCCCTATCACTCAGGCCAGAAACCGGGCACAGGTATGAGAACTTCGCAAAAACAGCTTTCAAAACTATTTTCCAACGCGAAACGGTGTGCCTGAAGAGCTTCGGAGTGGAAACCACTTCACGCAGTCTAGTATTCTCCCTGGGTTGCTAACCTCTCCGCCTTTCCCATCCCGCCACTCCCACTTGGCCGCCGCCTCAAGGCAGAGGGCGTTTGTTTACGTGACGTCAGCCGTAGTAAGCAGCCCCCGCCCCCGTTTCCCTCTGGCCGCCGCGTTTCCCGCGCCACGGCGCTTCTCCCCTTAAAAGGACAATAGAGGCCTCGGGAGCGCGCTCGGCCGCCGGGCCTTTTCCCCTCCCAGCCCTCGACGCGCGCGCGCCCGTATGCAAATAAGTTCGATTCAGGAGAATTTTGTACCGGGAGCCGCGCGTGCGCAGAGGGAAAGCGGAATCTACACCTTCCCCGCCAGCGGTAGCAACTGCAGAACTGCAGGAGACAATCTTTCTAGACAAGGCAGTTGAGGAGGAGGGAGCGATTGAAGGGGGGATTGACTTGGCGTGCACTGTGCCCCTCGGGAACGTTATTGCGCGTGGAACGGCTGCTTTTGGAAGGTGAGTAACTCGAACCATTACTGTGGTGCAAAACTGTCTCACGAGGCTTTGATTTCAGAGTGGTTTCTTTTCTCTTTTCACCTCACCTCACTACCTCCCCCAGTCCTTCTACAGACACACGCACACATTTATACACACAGGAAGTTTTGTCTTGGAGATGGCATTTCGGGGAGCGCTGTTTTCGTGATCTTTACACCCCAGATTCTTTTGTATCTGCATGTTTAGTGTGCCCTTTTTAATTGGGGAGGTTATTTGAGGAAAAGCGAAAGTCTTGGGGTGGGGGAAGTGAATGGAGCCAGGAAAGGGGTGAGGAGTCGCCAGAGTTGAGGGATCCACGTTGAAGGTGACAATGACTTTTCGCAGCCGCAGTGTTCGCTAGCGAAAGGGAGCCCGGTGGCTTAAAGGCCCCAGAGAAAAGGACTTGCTGGCGATTGCAGAGGGGCCCCGGGTCTGTGCACCCGCGTGGGCGCGCGCCCGGGAGTGGCCGGGCGCCGTTGTTGGCCCTCGTGGTTTAGTTTCTTGCGGCCCCTCGGGCGTGTTGTCAGGAGGGTGGACAATGAACGCCCCTTGCTCGGAAACTAAGTTGCCGCCTACTTGCGAGCTGGAGGGCGAAGGGGGTTTAAATCGGCCTTTCGGGTCGGTGCCGGCGTGGCCACAGTGCACGCGGGTGGCGTTGTCCGCCCAACTCCGGAGGGATGCGGATGCGACAATGAGCAACACGCGGCCGCTCGGAAGCGGCCCCGGCTCGCAAACGCCTCTCCTCGGGCCGCGCCCAGACAGCGCGGGCGTCCGGGGTGTCGGTGGAGCCCCAAGTTTGGTTCGCAAATTTATTCACCTGTAGCGTATAAAGTGGGCGCCGCGGAGCTCTCTAGGGCGACGGTGTGCGGCTTAAGATGGCCAGTCGGAGCCGAGTTGACTCCGGGATGGAGGCAGCGGCGTTGTCTGCGCCTGAGGAGTGCGGGAACTCTGGAGGGCACTGCTTTTTGTGGGGAGCGTGACAGACCACGTGCTGGAACTACAACCCGGGTTTGGTCCGGGGTTCGACTGAGTGTCGGGCTCGCGGTTAGCGGGGAGATGCGGGCGCTGTCGGGGCTGGCCGGCCGGACAATGTGACTTGCTGATGATGGCGTCTTGCCAGTTTAAAAAGCAGAGTGAAAGTCGCCAACTCTTGGCCGGTGCGGGGCGGGGGATTCGGGCATTTCTCATCAAGGACATTGCAAAACTTTGATTAAATGGGCCTACTGCTTGGGGAGGACGGCGGGACCAGCCCCAGACTCCCGGGGCGCCGGATCCGGACCCTTCCCCTGGGCGATCGTCAAGTGTCTCCCCCTGGGAAACAATCCCACGCCCCTGATGCTGCACGTAGGCAGCGCCCGGCTGGACAGAAAACAAAGAGCTGCATGTGCCGGTGCGGGCCCGGCCGGCGCTGGAGGCGGCCGCCTTGCAGGCCGGGCCCTCCTAAGTTCGGGCGAGTTTCGGGAGGGGCTTTTGTCCCTCGGCCCCTCGCGGGGAAACTTTGGCGACGCTACTTGTGCGCGGTGCGGTGCCGGAGCGCGTGGGGGAGGCGGCGTGCTTCCTCGCGGCGGGCGGCCGAGGGGCAGCAGTCGGGGCTTGGCGCTGGAGCCGGGGCGCCGGGTGCCGCGACGGCCGAGGGCCCGGGAGAGAGCAGCCGCGAGGGCTCGGCCCGCTCCCCGGGGCCGGAGCCTGCGTCTGGGAGGTCTGTGGATCCGCCTTTGAAGTCGAACTGTTGCCATGTTTGAATTACGTCAGGGCAAAGCCATGAGGAGGAACAAGCCCCGGCAGCACGGCGTGCGGGAGGCGCGGCCTGCGGGAGGCGCCGGGCCGGCCGGGTGGGCGGGCGCGGGGCCCGTTGTTCCGGCGCAGGTGAGGGAGGCGGCGGAGAGGGACGCGCTTGCCTCTCGCCGCCACCCCCCTCCCCTGCGGGCAGCTCTCCACTGGAACTTTCCTCCCGACCCCAGCTGCTGTATTTACCCACGGGTCCGCCGGGGAGCTGTTCTGTTTGCTGCCTGGGTGTTTCTCTCTCGGCCGTCGCCGCGTGCCCGGGGGGAAGCGCAGCCTGGGGCCACCGCGGAGGACTGGGGCGGGACGGGGAGGCATTTTGCTGCTTTCGGGGAAACCGGCGAGCACCCCTTCCCCCGAGCCGAGCCGCGCCCCGCACGTTCAGGGGACCCAGCCCCGACGACACCCAAAAAGCAACCGCAGGGAACTTCGGGGCTCCCGTTGTCCTACAAAGGGAAGTGAGGACTGTGGGCAAACCGTGCGTGCAGCTCTGGTCTTTGTGTGTTTACGTGTGGGAGGGGGGGCCGGCTGTGGTCAGGGCTGTTTTGGTTGGGGAGGTGCTACTTGGGGTGGTCGCGCGGTGCAGAGTTTGTTCTGGTAACTCTGACCCCTACTTGGTTTCTTTGTTTTTATTTTCTCTCTCTAATCTTCGATTACTCCAGGCACCCGGAAGACCAGGAATTACTGTGTAGCCAAACATGAACCCAGTGCTAAACAGTTTCTCCCCATCCGTCCTTCCGCGCACTCCTCACTCAAATTATCCTAAGGAAGCTTAAGAAAAGTGCCCCCGCCCCAACCCCGCCTTTCTCCTAATAATTTTTTTAAAAAATGAATTTGACCTTGTCATTAAAAGTACTCAAAGCACCTGTTTTTTAACTGGAGTTTGTCACTCTTGAGCGTTTTCATAATTGATGTTACAAAACCGAAAACGTTTATTAGTTGCTCAATCTGAATAAACTTCTGGGACTTTGTTTCTGGTGGGCTATGGCATTTAAAGTATTTACGTAATGGTTTGGGCAAGGGGGAATCTTTTGGCCTAAAGGTGTGCTCAGCTCAGGTTCCTGCGTTATCTTTGGACGACCTTGAAGAAGCTAGCACGTAGGAGTTAGGCCTTTCTAGGAGATTTTCTGTGGGGGCTGGGGAGGAAGCTGCTCAAGGGGATGATATAAGGTAACGGTTAGCTGTCCCTGCTAGCTCTTCCTAGTTCCTGTGAACTGGGCTTGACCTGCTGGTTACCCCTCTTAGATTTTCTTTTCAAGCTAACTTTTTTTTGGTATGTGGCCCCAGGCACAGCTCAGAAATTATGCTGGTTTGACACATGGATGCTTCTTTGGTATTTGGGGTTTGCTTGCAGTCTAGACATCCGATAAGCAGCACCGTGTCTGTTGTTTCTTTCCTTATTGCTCCTGTATTTTGATCATGTTTAAGGGTTAGAATCTAAAAGTGGCGTTTACTGAAAAATAAAAATATCCTTTGAGGGCCACGCCCACACACACCAGACTATCCATACAAATTGAAACCAGTTTTGTGCTTTCGTTGTTTTGCTATTCAGTATACTCTTTTCGCCCAAGTTTTGGTTGACCGAATGACAAATACCTAAAGGCTGCCAATATTAGTACATTTCTGAAATGAACAGAAACATCTTGTCAAGAGAATGAGAAACTTCAGATTTAATAACCTTATGGCTTTCCTTTGGGGAGTTATTTCTCTGGGTCAGGTATTTATTAATAAGTTTTGCATATGAGCTTTGCCAATACACTGAGATTCTTTAATTTGTTTTCTTAATTAGTATTTCATAGCCGAGTTACAGCTAGATTTCAATGTTCTGAGAAATTTCAAGTGTATCTAGAGTTTAAGGCTTCTGTTTTAAATATCAGATGATATGTGCAGCAGAGATTTGGTTTATCAAGGTAAATGAGTTGAGAGTGGGAAAGACACAGACAAGGTCTGTGCTGCCTTCTCGTTTTGCATTACTTTTGTAAGAGATTGGAGATAAAAAGTTCAATACATAGTATGTTCTAGAATCTTGGGTGGGCCTCAAGACTGCTTGTGCACAGTACTATTCTGTATATCTGGAACCTGAATGATCAGTTTTTTCTCTAGAGTTGGCAGTCAGACCCTGGGAAAACCTGGCTCATAAGCTCACAGTCAGGCAGATTTATGTCACAAAAGCATTTTGAGAATGATTTTCCATGTAAAATAAGTTTCTCATTGGGAAAAACTTAAAAGCTAATTTGAAATGTAGACCAACGTCATAAGCTGTTGCAAGGACACATTAATTTACTGTGCTAGGCACATAGTAGGTTGCTTTAAAAGTATTACATTTTCTTTTTCTCCCTAAGCAGTGCTAGGCATGTAATTGGCTAAGAAGGAGGGAAGTACATTTGTTGAGGCCCTAGGTTAGTGTTCAGAAGTCTATGGGGTTGAAAAGACGTGATCCAAAGACACTTGGTTTCCAAAGATGTGATCATCTTAAGCAAGTCGCTTTGTTTGTAGTCAGATTTTGTCATCTGCAAAATAGCAATAATCATATCTGGTTCTCGGGGATGTAAATAAGTAAATCATGTGCTTGGTAATACAACCTGTTGTCCTCACAACTTTGGAAAGTAGATATTTTGCAGAAGACAAAACAGGTTTGGATCAGTTTCCTTGCTGGAATACATAATTTAGTAAATGAGAAGTGGAAAGAATAATTGTTTTTGGCCCCATCCCCCACCTTCAGAAACTGTTTCTGGGAAGGCACTGCCTTAAACTCCTGGTTGCCAATCTAATTCTGATTCAACCAGGTAACATCAGAAAGTCCAGTGGAAATCTAGAAAATACCATCTTCTTTCTGATTTGTCCACAAGAGTGTCCTGTTATAAATTGAAAATATTTTGTTATCTTTTGGTTCTCCAGTTTCTCTTTTTCAGTTTCCCTTTTAATTGAATCTGCAACTGAGTGGTTTTCTGTATTATGGAAATGCAGCTAATCCAAAAGAAGGGAGTTTATTTTCAAGGGAGAGTTTTCTTTTTGTACTAGAAATATAGAAGTCACAGACACATTTGCTATTACATATTCAAGTAAAAAAGTTGCAGTTTAACTAAAATAATTTTTTTAGCTTCATATTTAGCTGTTTCCACCTACTATAAGTTTGCTTTGGCTTAATGTTATTTTAATTTGGTTGATGTTAATGTATGCTGAGTTTAAATAGCTCTCATTTTGAGATTCATTTCTACACACATTGTTCTCTTAATCCTCCCTTCCTCTACACATGCCTGCTTGAAATCAGCAAGAAATATTTTTTCTACCAATTGTTATGAAAACGTTGACTTGTTTACTATTAGTCTTTTCTGATTAAAGTCATTCATTTGGTTTATATTTCTTGGAAATCTTTAAAGCCCACTTTTTTGGGGGGGGGTGCAAAAGTTTAGAAACTAAATGTTAAAGAAAAATGACATTGTTCACAACATCAGTTTTGTTTTTTGTTTTTTTTTTAATGCCCGTCTTTATTGTGGACACCATTCCTATTTCATGCCCTTACAAACACTGTTCAACTCCATTTTGTCTACCCCACACTTCTTAGCAAGTTCCGTGCAGTTCTGTATACGATGTACAGTCAGCACCTGGTTGTAATGTAAGACTTATTAATAGTTTCTGTCCTGTAACAGTTTATCATTGAGTATAGGGAGCAATCCCCTGGAGGAAGGCATGGCAACCCACTCCAGTATTCTTGCTTGGAGAATCTCCACGGACAGAGGAGCCTGGTGGGCTACAGTCCATGGGGTTGCAGAGTCTGACACCAGTGAGTGACTAAGCACAGAGGGAACAATACCTTAAACAAGTACGTGAAATCCAGTGTGTTTGTTAGGAATGGAAAGGTTTTATAAAAAATGTAATTCTCAAGTAATTTCTTAGGTTAAGAGGATGAAGGAGAAACCATTTGGACAGAAATAGCAGCCTTAAGTATTGATATGGCTAGTTATTAAGGTTGATTTGACACTCCTGGAATATCAGAATTCTATGTTGGGAGTAGCTGGTAGACGGGACTAGATCCTGAAAAGCTTTGAATTTCTTGCCAAGGAGTTTGGATATTATCCTGATATCCAAGTGTTTGTACCTTGGAAGGAATATTAATAGTTGAACTTTTTAGGACGATACTACCTATTTGAAGGGTGCAGCCTTATAAGTCAGTTATGAGGCTCTGACAGAAGTTCAAACACCATAATGAGGGACAAACAGACAATGGGAATGGAAGGAACATGAACCAGAGAAGTGAAAGTAGAAGCAGATTCTCTAAGGACTTCATCATGGAGATGGTAGAGATCTTGCAGAAGAAGAGAAGGGAGCACCTGGTTGACTTTCAGATTTTTTATGTGATTATATGGATTAAAGCCAGGTTAGGTGAACACAAAAAGAATATGTTTGGAAGAGAAGACTATATAATCAGGAGGGCATTTAAAGGTTAGGACTGCCAGTCCTTGTGCTTCAGAGAGCTTTAGGAACTTTGCTGAGATTTGGGTTAGACCAGGTATGTACTTTCTTAACATTTTTGTCAAGTTTGAAAATGGAGAACAACCTTCATGGAAAGGAATATGGTCATTTCATAAACTTAAAATCTCTGGAAATTAAGTTCCTCCTTCCCCACAAACTTGTTCTTAAAACCTTCAGAAATCAGGATTCTACCCTCATTTTAGTTAGTTGGGTGTGTCTTGGGACAGACAAGAGTTTATATTTCTATAATGTGCAAGTCATAAATTTAAGGAAATAAATGGTATACATACACTGATGTTTTCATATTCTTGCTCCACAGCATTCCTGGAAAGTAGAAGTAAGTTTTTACCTAATATTACAGAGGACAAAAAAATTTGAGGTGACTGTCTATTCACTTGTAAAGACACAAGCAGAAATATAGACTCCAGTTTGACTTCTTCATCACACTCAGGGTAGTCACATTTCCTAACTAATAATCATCCTTTAAAAGCAAATAAATACTATCCCCCCAACCTTTAACTTTCTCATTCACTGGAATTTGAAATTGGAATACCCAGTTTTGTTTTGTTTTTACAGTATCAAAATGGGAAGACCTAGTATTTGTTTTTACACTGTCTAAAACTCAGAGACCTGGATTTGTGATTTTTATTTTTAGCCTGTGCTATGTCAGCTGAAGACTTAATTTCTGAGTGTGACCCCTTTCCTGTAGGAGGAGTTCTAGGGTCTTCTACTGAGCGTGGATTCCATAGGCAGCACTGGATAAATATTTTATCATATAATTTCTCAGTCTGGGTACATGTTTGGAGAAGCTTTTGGCAGATAAGTGGGCATCCACCACCTCTTTCTGTTTTTCTCCAGGCAAGTTTAAATTTTTAAATTTCACTTGGAAAAAGTGAATTAATAAATTCAGAAACTTTGGTGTTGGGATGTGGGTAGGTATCTACTAGAAGCAGGTAAAAGGAAATAGTAGTGTTTGATTGCCCCATGGTTTTCCTTAAGCACTGCTGAAACATCTTTTTGTAGGGGAATACTGCAACCAAGTGGCCTGGCAGTGGGAGAACACAAAACAATCCTATTTGACGCTTTGTGAAGAGTGTTGCTACAGTTACACTGTTAGTGTTTACTAGAACCTGTACTTACATGTGATTAAAGACAGCATACCGGTGACTAAAATGGTGTCGAAGGTGGCATTACCAGTTTCAGGCACTCGAGATGGCACTTAACTTTGGATCATAAGTGCTTTTTCGTATTTATTTCTCTTCCTTTCCCATAATCATGCCGTTTAAAGTTCAGCTCTAAAAAATGCATCTCCTTCCCTTCAGAGTTGTCTTTGGTTGCTTGGTTCCTTTCCTCTTTGTTCACTGCTGTTTCCTTCCCACTTTACAAATCTTTTGCTTGTCTCGTCTCTGCAGTTTCCTTCCCATTCTGTTCTGTCTGTTCTGATTTTACTAGTCTATTCTGTATGCTCTCTTGTGGAATGTATTTGCTAATGTGTATCTCTTCATCTGTATGTCTTTGAGGAAGTTTATTTAAGTTCTTTGGGCTTTTTCAGATTCCTCTTTAGTTAAGTCAAGATATGTGATGATGACTAAAAGTTTTGGGGTATGGTGCTCTTGATTAAAAAAAAAAAATAGTATAGAAGGGAGTAAAGTGAAAGTAAACCTCCTTCATTCTTGCACCCCTCAGAGACCATTGCTAGTTATTGGTTCTTAAATGTCTATTTTAAAAAGCCAGGTTGTGTATTCAAGATCTCATTAAAAACATACTATATAACAAGATATCTTAAAAAACTTCCCTCCCTGCACATGTTGTAGATCTCTACTGCCTTCTTTTAAGGGCTGAAAGGGTATCCTGTAGTATGAAGACACCATACTTTAACCAGTCTGAGAATCCATGGACATTTACATTGTGGCGCAGTGGTAAAGAATCTGCCTGGCAGTGCAGGGGATGCAGGAGATGTGGGGTCGATCCCTGGGTCAGGAAGATTCCCTGGAGGAGGAAATGGCAACTCACTCTAGTATTTTTTCCCAGAAAATTCCACGGACAGAGAAGACTGGTGGGCTATAGTCCAAGGGGTCACAAAGAGCTGGACACAGTACCTGAGCATGTATGCAGGCACACTATTTAGAAAAGAAGTCTAGGTCATTTGGTTTTTTAGAGAAAATGATTAGAAGCTATAGGGTTTGGTCTCTTGAAAATGAAGGACAATTGAGAAATGTTTTAATTTGGGAGGTTGCACCCCTAATTTGTGCATCAGAATTTCACTTCTCAAGATGGTATGGGCAAGTTACAACGTTAACTATAAAAGCTGATTTATCATCATCTTTGGCATATTTACTTCTGTTTTCTTCTACCTGGTCCATCCAGTGCATTTTGAATTTTGAAAAAACGATTTTAAAACATTTGTTTATTTTGTTTCTTGGATGTGTTGAGTCGTCTTTGCTGCACTGGAACTTTCTCTGGTGCAGCAAGCTGGGGCTGCTCTCTAGGTGTGGTGCGCGAGCTTCTCACTGCAGTGGCCTCTCTCGTTGTGGAGCGTGGACTTTAGGCAGGGCGTGCGGCCTCAGTAGCTGTGGCACAGGGCACGTGGAATCTTCTTGGACGAGGGATGGAACCCATGTCCTCTGCGTTGGCAGGCGAATTTTTAACCACTGGACCACCAGGGAAGCCCCTGAAAGGTATTTTTGAATATAAGAAAAACAACTACCCAGAAGGAATCTAGAAAATGGAATTGGGGAAGTTATTACATTGGAGGAGCTATTGGTGTCCTTCAAAGCATACCAACTGAGGTGAACCTAATAGATGTTACATATATCATAATAAGAACCCTTATAAGATTTGAAAGATAAGAAAATACTCTGCAGAATTAAGATCTTCATCTCACTGTCTCCTAATTCCATGTTAGAAAGGGTACTAAAAGCTCTAAAATTAGCATTTTTCAAGATTCTTCATACTGTTCCTTAGTTGATACCAAATCAAGTATTTGGTATTACTAAAAATTAAAAGAGATCATCTTTAAGCTTGGAACTATCAGAAAACTTCTTATACAGCCTTTGTATAAGGTTGTGAAGATTACTTCACCCTCATGTTATTCTGTGCTCGGTAAACTTACATTATGTGTGCTATATTAAGTGTACTAAGACATCATCCTGCTCTTTGGGTTCATAGTCTCATTAAATCAGATTAGAATTGGCTCTTTTGTATCTTGATAAACAGTGGTTACTTCACGCTTTCCTTGCTTCAGCACTAAGGATGCATTTCCCCATCCTTTCATTAAGTTGATCATTGAATTTTTATGAAATTTACAGTTTTAAAGTAGATGAAACCCCAATAAGTCAATCAAAACAAATGTTCAAAATTGATTGTTGTATTTTAAAAACTCACATTGCTGTCTCTGTATGCTATTTGTTCATGTAATTACAGTTATTTCTCTTATGGCTTTTGCTGACTTAGCTATTAACTTTAATTTTTGAGATTGAATTAAATTGGACAGAACAGTAATTTCAGCATGGTTGGTTTGTCTTTAACTGTTATAATGTTTTTTAACAATTGTGGCTTTTTGGCTGACAGTAGGTAAAGAAATGTCAGTGAAAGTGCTTTATCAAACATGAAGTACTGTACAAATGATGGTTTTTTAAAAAAGTTTAATCCACACATTTATTGAGTACATATTACATGATTGACAATATTGAGGTGCTGAGGTTACAAAGATGAATAAAGTCAAGAGACTTCCAAACCCAATCTTTTTATTTTTAGAAACAAGCTTATTGTAATAATTTATATATCATAAAATTCACTCTCAAAGTATACAATTCAGTAGCTTTTAGTATATTTAGAGTTTTGCAACCACCGCTACTGTCTTATTTTTAGAAGGCAAATGGCAGTTTTTAAATCAGCATTTTAAGTCTTTTATTTTTGCCTTTATTTCAAAGGTAAAATTTTTTCTGATTCTGCAAATACTTAAGGGTGATATTATATGGAGTCTACTCTCATCTGTAACTATTCATCAATTAGGAAGCAGATGGCATTGGCTTCCTTCTATTAAAGCACTGCTGAGTGATGTGACATCTGTAAGAATACATGCAAAAATCACTAATAATTTGAACAAATAGGTTGTTCTGGAGGAATCATTTAATATTGTACAAATGTGAGCTTAGGAAAGAAATACTCTTTTAAAAACTGAAGTTGATTCAGTTTTATTATGTTACTTTTTATTATGTTAATTTCAGGTATACAAAACAACATAGTGATTCAGTGTTTTATAGGGAAGAAGTATTCTAAAGACCACTTCGTTTGTTGAGATAATAGAAATCCCAAGTTTAAAATCAAATTGTGCCATGCTCACTCACAACCTTCTCTCAAATATATAAAGTAACTTGGTTTCAGAGCCATTTTGTGTCTTAGTTTTTTCCCAGAGATTAGATAAGGTTTTTTATTTTTTAAAACATTAGTGGGTCTGTAGGTTTTGTGAAAACTTTGAGTTACTCTCTGGCCTCCCCAAAGCTCAAAATGGTTAAACACCAATCACTGCTTAAGTGGGTTGCTTGTAAACAAAGCCCAAAATGAAACCCCTGTGTATTTACTGCAGATTCCCAGGTGCCTCTCAAGTGCAGGAATAAGCTCAGAAAAGGTTTACTAGGTTTATTAAGTAATCATCCATTAAAAGGCTCATGTGCTACTTGTGTGTTGCATCAGGACAGGTGCCTGCCCCCTTACTGCACTTAGCACTGAAAGAGGGTGAACCCTAGAATTCAGACTCCCCACTCAGCTGTTTAGGCAGAATTTTGTCAGGAAAAACAAGGTTGCAGAGCTACATAAAAGATATCAGTCAGAAGACATCAGGCTATTAGATTTTCTCTGATGTCTAAGAAGAACATTTCTCAAGCAGAAGAGTGGATTGTTTCACTTACTATTGGGTAAGTTTTGTGGCGATTCCTACCACCAACAAAAATTGATTCGCAATCGCTGCTGATGAAAAGGAAAGTAATATTTAGCTATAGCCTTAATATTCCCTAGGAGCTTGCCAGCATGATAACTGGCACAAACTATGACTTCTTGGTCAAATCCAGCCTCAGTGAAGGTAGTAGTTCATATCTTGGAGATGACCCGAATTTTTTATAGTTTTGATAGTATGTTTATTATTTGTGGTAGGAAGGGGATTGTGAGGGTAGAACAGTCTGTCCTGTAATGGGATTTGGCCTGTGTATTAATGGAATGAACTGGCCTTTCTTGCTGTACTTCCTCTGTCCTTGCTGAGAAGGGAGAAGGGAGGTTGAAGTTTCCTGGAGCTATTGATGAAGCTGGCGACTGCAGGAGGATCTGTGGACTTTTGACCTTGATGATAATGGGAAGGTATTAGGGGAATTTGGAGAGGCCGCAGGTTGGTGTAATGACTAGAAAGAGTTGTGTTACATTTTTGCCTCAAAACAGGAATATACAAATTAAAGCAGTAGCTTCTACTTTCTTAGTACTTCTTTTAAAGTTTGTATAAACCTGTGTCGTTTGACATTGTTTTTTCCAAAGCAGTGCATGGCCGTTTTCTTCAGGAGGCAATTTTCTTTTCATTTATCATGTGAATTTTTGTTAGACTGAAAAAAAAATCTACCTCATTTCACAGGTCTATGCCTTTTCCTACTATATATTGAGCACCTTCCTCATTTTTTTCCTTTCAAAAAAGTCTCACTTAATGAAAACAATTACCTTAATCAACTAGAAACATTATGTTCTTGTTTGTTTTAACAATTCTTAAACTAACTTTTAGTTTAGAATTAACTATTGAAATGCATCAGTGGCCTTCTGATCCATCACATCTTTCTTTTACTTGCCTCTCAAAAACATCAAAGAACACTAGTCCCTGTTTAAAAGGAAAACTTAAGTGTTTGGCTAATTATTTGCTGATAAATTATTTTCTTGAAAGCAAATTTTAAATCCTTTGTATTTCAGAATTGCTTCATCTCAAACACACACACGCACACACACAGAGTCTAATTATTTGGTTATTTTTCTAAATCACTTTCATAAATAATTACTGTGGTATGGCTAACCAGAATTGGAGTGGAAAGAGGTTAGGGAAGAGGTCATTCAAAGACAAACACCAAGGCTTTTGTTTTACTCATATATTTGAGTGTATTTCTAAAAGAACTTTAAAAAGGATGGCATTCCTTTTAAAACATGGTTATAACTCCTAAAACTGTGGGTACAAATCTAGTTCATTTTAATCATTTTCTCTTATGCTTTATGTGATGTTTGTGTGTGTGTGTGTGTGTGCATGCGCACCCACACGCCCACACACACAGAGGCCCTGCTCTGGATTTGTCCTTTGGGGTTTAGTTTCTGTTCATTACATTTTCATCACCTCTTAGTCCAGATGTTTTGTGAAGTTGGTCCTTGGTTTGGATATTCTAAATTATTTATAAGGTATATGTTTACTACCAGCTGCCTTTTTGTTGCAACCAGCCCTGGAGTTCTTTCTTCCTTCCTTGATGGATGTTGAGGGTTTTTTTGATCATGGAAATCACAGTTTATCTCACTCTACATTTTTGAACATCTGCCTCCCACTATTATAGCTCTCAGGCACAGCACCTCATTGAAGAACTTCAAAAACCTTTGTAACGACTGAGGGGCAGACCACTGGTCAGGCAACATGAGCTCACTCTTAATCTGTCTTAATGATTTATGAAATTAGCATTCTTAAACTATAACACTAGTTTTTTGTATGTTTTACATCCTCCTTTCCGTAGTTTCAATTCAAGGATAACTTGCCTGCTTAGAACTTCCCGTTTATCACAGAAGAAAGCCCCTCTGATTTCCCATAGGGCAAAGTAGTGTGGGTTGATGCATTGAGCTACTTCTGTGCTTAGTATCAGATTATAGTCCTGTGGTAAATGCTCAGAACTTTCCAAGAGGGGAATCACAGTAATGCAAACATGCAGAGTAAAAAGGGGTACCTTTAATTTTAGGACGTGTCCTCCACTATGTATAATTCCGGTGTTTCCCAGGATAGTGGAGAGAGAATTTGTTGTATTCTCTACTTTGTTGTTGGGCAGTCAGTCAGTTGTATTTGACTCTTTGCAACCCCATGGACTGCAGCACGCTAGTCTTCTCTGTCCTCTTCTTAGAAAATTGAATTTTAGAAAATGCCTGCTTCCTGCAGTTTTAGAGTGAGTTTTTGCCAGGATAGTAGAAGGAGGTAGGAGAAGCCTTGTTATATATCAGAACTGTTCTGTTTGTTTTAGACACTTGGCGTGCTCGTGTGCCAAGAATTGAGGTAGATTCAAGAGGTCTTCACCAGAGCCCTCCTGTCTGGCTTGGTCATGTAATACCGTGTGGCAGGGGGAGGGGTGGAGCAGAGAGCTTGCTTTTAATGGTTTCTTGTTATAGCCCTCAACAACACTGTGTCAATTCCCTTGGCTTTACAGGCTATTGCCCAGAAGAAAAGATGTTTGGTTTTCACAAGCCAAAGATGTACCGAAGTATAGAGGGCTGCTGTATTTGCAGAGCTAAATCCTCCAGTTCTCGATTCACTGACAGTAAACGCTATGAAAAGGATTTCCAGAGCTGTTTTGGGTAAGATCATGTGATGTTTGTACCATTTTTAGAGTGAAAAAGATCACAATATAAGGAAATATTTCTAAGCAAAGGGATTGGAACAGTGCAATAATAATTAAAATCACTCATATTCTAATCTAGGTTGTTTCAAGGCACTTGCTCTTAAATCCAAACAATACTGAAAGCATACCTTACTTTTTTTTCTAGATTATGAGGAACTACCAAGTTTATTGTGAAGCCCTTAATCATGGGGGAGTTGAGAGGGAGGCTCAAAAGGGAGGAGATACATGTATACTGATAGCTGATTCATGTTGTACAGTAGAAACCAAAACAACATTGTAAAGCAGTTATCCACCAATTAAAAATATATTTTAAAAAAGTTATAATAGAACCTTTCATTGTTAACTTCAAGATGTATAAAGAGATTAAAAAAATAACCCTTATTCTCAGAGTAATTGTCCTCCACTAGTACTTTGTATTGTTTTTCTAAGTTATACAAATAAATTTTAACCCAATCTGCTGAGGATCCTAACAGGGTTTAATGTTCTGCCCTGAAACCTGTCAGGGTCCATTAGTTTTATTTTATAATTTTGTTCTTTATCTTTTGACAGTAAACCTCTGCTTAATAACATGGAATTTACTTTTCAAAAAATAGAAACAAAATACTTAATGTTGAGCCATTTTTGATGTTAGAAATTAATTTCACCCCTGTATTTTCTTATCAAAACATTCTGTTGATTAGTTATTGTTAATCCTAGACTGTATTTATTTTGAAGGTTGTCAAAGAGTTTCCACCAACCAACGTTGCCATCTGAAGTCACATTTTTCTCTTAATGTCTTTATTTCCAATTGTATATATAATAAACGCTATTAGTATTTTTCTGTATATATTTGTAATATAGAAATATGTGTAATAGATGAAAAATTCCTCAGACAATTAAAAAATAACTTGGAAACTGTATATTTATTTCCTCTTATGCAGATACATTCATTAAAATAATATTACAGTGCCTCTCTGGTTTTGTTTGTTGTGAAACTAGAATATCATGGCACATTATTTTACTTAAAGGGTAGAGTTTTATTGCTTACGCATCTATACATTTCAAGAAAGATTAATTGGACATCATTGTTTAAAACCATGGTGACCAGGATCTTTTCTAGGTCTTAAATTTTACCATTGTTTAATTAAAAAAACATTCTTTATTTTAAAATGACCAAATTGCAGCACATAGAAGTTAATTAGACTTCTGAAATATTCTACAGAAACAGTAGAACTGGATCACCCCAGACAATTGGAAATAACATCTATAAACTATAAATAGTGTTTTTTCTAAAAGAAATGTACTTCCATGAATTCTTTTATGTAAAGGAGACGAGTAAAGGTTTGATCGTTTTCTTATCAGGTTACATGAGACTCGTTCAGGAGATATCTGTAATGCCTGTGTCCTGCTTGTGAAAAGATGGAAGAAATTGCCAGCAGGATCAAAAAAAAACTGGAATCATGTGAGTTTATCTTTTCCCCTTTTTCAGTTGTACCTCTGTTATATTTAAAGTAACACTAGTTTTTCCCCTAATTTAGGAAATAATATGTTTCTGGGGTAGAAAAGTCTGAAAAAAATAAAGAAAAATACTAGTTGCTGCTTAGATATAATCATTTAACATTTTGGCCTGTTTGGGAGCAAAATATTAATAGCTTGGTATGGCATTTACCTGAGGTTGTATTGAATATACCCATTTTGGAGATTCACAGTGCACATTTAACATATTTGTAGGTTCAGCCCAGAAATTCCTCCAGTTAATTAGACATGAATCCTTTTTTCATCTCTTAGGACAACAGATTTCCTAAATCATGTTGGTACTAATGAGCACATGAGTTTACATTCAGAACTGGATTTAAACCCTCCTTTTTTACCACTTACTACTTGTGAACTTTGAACATTTATTTATTAAGTGCAAAAGAGAATAATAGCCATGTCACAAAATTGTAGTAAGAACTGAATGAGAGGATATATATTAAGAATAATTAGTAATCACTCAGTTAAATAGAAGCTGTTTTTGTTCTCTATGTTAAATTGAGATTTGCATTTTACTTACTGTCACTAGAATTCTTCAGAAAATATTTTCAGTGACCAGAACAACACTATTAAGTTTTTTCTATATGCTAGCTTTCAGAAGATTTATGACATTTATATAACATACTTGTTTTTAAGCAGGCAGGCATTTCTTCACATTTTTTCTTATGCTACCCTTGCAAGCTGTTCTTTGGTGACAATGTTACGTTATTATAATAGGTTTCTGTGTGTCTGTTAACTTATAAAATTGTGAGTTTTTCTTTAATGAATAGCTTATGTGGGGAAGATCCAAATTGTGATTTTGAAGGTGATGTCAACCTTTTTACATCAGGATACACACATGCTAAGTCGCTTCAGTTATGTCCTTCAGTTGTGTCTGACACTTTGCGACCCCATGGACTGTAACCCGCCAGGCTCCTCTGTCCATTACATAAGGATAGAAGTCTGCAAATAGTAAATGTGAATGAAGACATGAGAAATGAGACCATATGGGTCTAGACCAGTGGCCTTACCAGGCTGTGGGAGAACATGCCATTTCCGCACGTGGCTGACCTCAGGCTTAAGGGTGTGTAGTAAAAAGAGCATAAAGCAGAGGTCTGAAAACCCTGATTTGAGTCTGGGCGCCTTCTCTACCTACCTTTGCCTATTTACTAGTTCAGTGAAATAAGGCAAAATACATAGTTTAATATCTCTTGGTTTTCTTTACCCTAAAACTGGAGTAACAAATTACTGCCTACTGCCTTGTGGTGAAGTTAGAATCAAAAGTATATGAAAACGTTTTGTAAACTGCAGACATCATCCAGTAGGAATGTTAATTGTTGTAAGGTCTGGTTTTTCTTAACCTCCTTGGCTCATTTTCACCATATATAAAACCTATATAAATTTTTTGTCCAGCTACTCTTGCTGTTACTACTTCAAAGTAAAAAAACCCTAGATAAACTGTTTTTAATATCATGTGATGATTCAAAGTGCTCATGAGCTCTTAAACACTGAGTAGAAAACTATGGTTCTCAAATTTGGCTCCTTCAAATAAGCACTCATCTGAACTAAGGGAGTACAGAGGTGTCATTTTTAAAATGGTATTAAATATTCAGTATTTTCTTCCAGGTGGTAGATGCAAGGGCAGGACCCAGTCTAAAGACTACACTGAAACCAAAGAAAGTGAAAACTCTATCTGGAAACAGGATAAAAAGTAACCAGATCAGTAAACTGCAGAAGGAATTTAAGCGCCACAGTAAGTTGGATATTGAGACATGAGAATTTAAGAATGGATGTTTTGTTTCTGTCTGCCGGTGGCACATGGCATATGTAGACCATGTTTTCTTTTGTTGCTTTTTTAAAAAAGAGTGGGAAGCAATGTTGACTTGGTAGAAATATTTTATTTCTAGGAAATCTTGAAATTTTATCTTTGATTTTGATGTCTTAAAAGTACTTTCATTAGCCACTTCTTCAAACTGTACTTCAGAACACTTGGACCATTCTCATCTCTTTATTGACATCTTTTCTAAAAGATTAATGTTTCAAGTTTGTTTACTTGATTTTTATCCTTAAGGAGATTGAGACCTGAAGATATGCAGAAAGGTATGTAAATAATTCAGTTCAGTTCCGTCGCTCAGTCGTGTCCGACTCTTTGCGACCCCATGAATCACAGCACGCCAGGCCTCCCTGTCCATCACCAACTCCCGGAGTTCACTCAGACTCACGTCCATCGAGTCAGTGATGCCATCCAGCCATCTCATCCTTTGTCGTCCCCTTCTCCTCCTGCCCCCAATCCCTCCCAGCATCAGAGTCTTTTCATCAATGAGTCAGCTCTTCACATGAGGTGGCCAAAGTACTGGAGTTTCAGCTTCAGCATCATTCCCTCCAAAGAAATCCCAGGGCTGATCTCCCTCAGAATGGACTGGTTTTAGAAAAGGCAGAGGAACCAGAGATCAGATTGTCAGCATCCACTGGATCATCGAAAAAGCAAGAGAGTTCCAGAAAAGCATCTATTTCTGCTTTATTGACTATGCCAAAGCCTTTGACTGTGTGGATCACAATAAACTGTGGAAAATTCTGAAAGAGATGGGAATACCAGACCACCTGATCTGCCTCTTGAGAAATCTGTATGCAGGTCAGGAAGCAACAGTTAGAACTGGACATGGAACAACAGACTGGTTCCAAATAGGAAAAGGAGTACGTCAAGGCTGTATGTTGTCACCCTGCTTATTTAACTTCTATGCAGAGTACATCATGAGAAACGCTGGACTGGAAGAAACACAAGCTGGAATCAAGATTGCCGGGAGAAATATCAGTAACCTCAGATATGCAGATGACACCACCCTTATGGCAGAAAGTGAAGAGGAACTCAAAAGCCTCTTGATGAAAGTGAAAGTGGAGAGTGAAAAAGTTGGCTTAAAGCTCAACATTCAGAAAACGAAGATCATGGCATCCGGTCCCATCACTTCATGGGAAATAGATGGGGAAACAGTGGAAACAGTGTAAATAATTAGTGGGCAACCTAAGACTTAAAACCCAGGTTTTCTGGAGAGTAATTTTGGAAATCATAACTCACATATTGCAGCCTCAAGATTTTTAGGTTTAAAGGGGCTTGGTGTGTTGGGTCAGAGGATGGGAAAGAAATGATAAATTAACAAGTTCATCTACTTTTATGGGAAGTAACTGGGGGCAGGGGACCTGTTGTAGTACTTCTGTATTTAGTAATTTAAATTTTGAAAAGGAAATCCACTGTATATAATGTTATTACCTCCGGGGGTTTGAGGCAGCACTATTGAGTCCAACACAGTAGTGTTTCTGCAGGGGAAATGTAGACATATTTACATCGGTGGAATAAACTAACTGTAAATAAACTAGTCATGTTTGCCCACCTGATTATGGCCCAGATCAGGCCAGATTTTGTGGCCAAATGGGTTAGAGATAAACGTTTGTTTTGAGAACATTTTCAGAATTGTGGATGGACCTATATTGGAGTTTTCAGGATTAAAAAAGATATGGGGACTTCCCTGGCGGTCTGATGGTTAGGACACCACTGCATGGGGCATGAGGTGTGGCTAAAAAAAAAGATCTGTAGGCCCTTGTTAGACAAAATATTATCAATCAATGTTTGTTTTAGAGTAATGGAGAAAGACAGTTAAATTTACTGATCAGACAGAAGGAAAGGAAGGAAGAACTATCATCTCTGGAGCATTTTGGTGTATATTCCAAGCACTTTACAATTATGCCAGTGATTTCAGTTTTAGAGATTAGGATAGGAAGTACAAGCTAGTGGTTTCACCGTGATCTGGCATCACTTAATAAGTAGCAGAGATGAACTTGACCTGGGGTTTGTCTAATCTCAAAACCCTGCGCCCTTTGCACAATCATCCTGCTCTTTTGGATAGCATAGCTTATGCCCCAGGACCCCAAAGTCTTTCCAGATCTGCTACTAACTCCATGCTCTAAGTTGGTGTTACTAGTAAGTTGTTGGTGTTACTAGTCCATAGTTATTTTGAAAATACATTTAATTTAATTAATTATATATTTAATTAATATATATTTAATCTTTGGCTAAACTTTTATAATATATCGGTAGTAAAATATTTAGACAACATCAAATATGTGTATATTTTAATCATAGATTTTTTTTCTTAACCAGCTATCACCAAGGGGCAAACAAAACTGACTCTACCCTTTATTCTCAGTAAATGTTTGAGTGAACGTTTAGAAAACAGTAATTTTCTTATCATTTGAGGAGTAGAGAAATTGAAAGTTTGTATGTATATTCTTAGCATCTTTAATTATAGGGAAGGTGACACCTAACTTTTGCCTTACCTAAGGGAATATGTCCAGTGTAATTTTAGATTTTTGTGATAAAGCTATGTTGTGGAGGGGTTGGAGATTGAAAAATAATGGGTTTGGAGACTCAGTGAAACAAGATTTCCTAGGTGCATTGTGAATTGCTTGCAGCTGTGTGCAATGTAACAGTTTTGAGATATTTGAATTTTGATACATCACCCACTAAATGGTTTCTCTGCCTCTAGTTACAGATTTACTTCTGTGCATCTTGCCTGTACCTGACATGTATTCCTCTTCTTGGAATGTTCTTTCTTTTGTGATGTACTGGAAAGGCATTGGATCTAAGGCTTGAAGATCTGGATTTGAGTTATAGTTCTTGAACAAATATATGACCCTGGTGTTGCTTAACATTAAACCACAGTTTCCTAATCAAGAGAAATGAGGATAAGCAAGTAAAAAGGGCTTTTGTAAAACAAAACAAAGAAAAATAAAGTCCTCTAGAAATGCTAGCTTTTTTTTTTTTTTTTGGTCATTTTCCCTAAAGTCTGCCATGATTCTGGTTTCTGTAGAATAAAATTGAAAATCCCTAGCAAGTCTTTGGATGTCTCCTTTAGGGTAAGGGTCGGTTCCCTTAATGTGCATGATGTATTCTGTTTCCATCACTTTGCTCATCATCCCCATCTATCCCATGTGGGGGATGGGATTTCCAAATCCTACCTAATGTTTAAGATTTTAAAAATTTCAGTTCTTTGAAGAATTTCCAGATTTACATTCTAGAAGAGTTTTTTCCCCCCAACTGCATTTCTATGTGTAGTTAATTGTATCCTGTTGTCCCAGGTATTATTAGATTAAGCCATATAAAAAATTTATCACTTTTATATTTAGAAACGGACAAATATAATTGCAATTTCAAATGGTTCATAGATATTAAGCACTTACTAGGATAGTGTATTTTCTTCAGAAGCATAGCACTGCTATTGCTGTTAATTATTAGGAAAGTCTTTTAAGTATTCCCATAGCCTTACTCCTTTAAAGCCTGCTACTTTTTTTTACATTAAAAAAAATATATTCTTTTACCATTATGGTTTATCATAGGTATTGAATATAGTTCTCTGTGCTATACAACAGGACCTTGTTGTTTATCCATTCTAAATGTAAAAGCTTCCATCTGCTAAGCTCACCCTCCCACTTCATCCCACGCCAACCTCCCCGCCTTGGCAACCACAAGTCTCTTCTCTACGTTCATGACTGTGTTTCCGTTTCATAGGTTCATCTGTGTCATCTTTTAGATTCCGTGTATAAGTGGTATCGTATGGTATTTGTCTTTCTCTATCTGACTTATTTCACTAGTATGATAATCTCTAGTTGTATCCATGTTGTTGCAAATGGTATTATTTTGTTCTTTTTTATGTGAAGCCTGCTGTTCTTAAGGATTTTGTTTGGTTGTTTTTTTCCATGAAGTTAAGCTATTCATAGATTGGGAAGTAAATGAACATATTAAAAACACCAATGGTGCTTTCTTTGTTTTAGATACTTAATATTAAATGCTATTTTATGTAAAATTTTGATAATAGAAAACACTTGTGAGCGCTGTTCAAAAAAGCTTTCTTTAGTCTTGTTTCTCCCCATACAGGATGTGACACAGGGTTGGTTGTCTAGTGGATACTTCATGAATATTTGATTGGTTCTCTAAATTGGAGGATTGTTCTATCCACCTGTCCTGGGAGGGGGGTAGTCTTCAGATAAAGGTGAGGTGTGTAGTAGACTCAGCCCCTGTCTGATATTTCTGTTGCTGGGAATAGCAGTAGGATGGCTTTATAGCTCACTGACTATTAACCAAAAGATTTATATTCTGGTTTGTAAATGTATGTGATATCTTCTGAGGGCAAAAATACTAAATCATGTGTAGCTTGTATCTGATTAACTGCCTTTATTCCTTACTAAGTTAGAATCTATTGTTTCTGCTTTATAGGTAAGGTTTCATTTTTCTTTGGATGCTTTCAAGATTTTTCTCTTTTTCTTCAGTTTTCAGGAGTTTAATTATAGTGTGTTTTGTGGCAAAGACGGTGAAGAACCTGCCTGCAGTGCAGGAGACCCAGGTTCGATCTCTGGTTTGGGAAGATCCCTGGAGAAGGGAATGGCACCCCACTCCAGTATTCTTGCCTGGAGAATCCCACGGACAGAGGAGCCTGGTGGGCTACAGTCCATGGGGTCGCAAAGAGTCAGACATGACTGAGTGACTAACACTTTCACTTCGGCATTGGTTGCTTGGGGTATATCCTGTGTGACGTTAGCTCAGCTTTAATCTGTAGGTTTGTCTCTTGCCAAGTTTGGCACATTTTCCGCCATTATATTTGAGTACATTTTTACCTACGCCTTCTTTGTCCTCTTCCTTCAGGACTGCAGTCACTTGGACGTAGATTTTTTGTCGTAGTTACGCAGGTCACTTAAGGCTCTTCATTTGTTTTCTTGGTGTTGTACAGGTTGGCTGATTTCTGCTGATCTTTCTTCCGATTCACTGACTGTTTCCTCTGTCCCCTCCCTTCTGAGCCTGTCCACTGCCCTGTCATTTATTGTATTTTTTTCAGTTTGGATTTGGTTCTTTATACCTTTTTTTTTTTTTTTTTTAAACTGAGACCTGCTTATTGAGTTTATGTTTCCATTTATTTTAAGCTTGTTTATAAAGGCTCACTGAAGCAATTTTGTCATGGCTGCTTTAAAATCTGTCAGATAATTCTAACATCTCTGTCATCTTGGCATTAATATATACTTGACTTTTCATTCTATTTGAGATTTCCCTGGTTCTGGATATGATGTGATTTTTTTTTTTTTTTTGAAACCTAGACATTCAAAAATTGTGTGATGAGACTCTGAGTTTTATTTAAACCTTCTGTTTTAACTGGCTTTTTTTTTTTTTTTTTTGGTCAGAGGGGGAAATGGGAGAGGGACACAGCCTTGTTACTGCCAGGTGGTGTTACAGTCGGGTTCCCCACCCAACCTCTATAGATAGCTGAAGTGGGAGTGGCTCCTGACTGCAGCTGAGTGGGGCTGGGATGGGAATTAAGGCTCCCACGTGGTTGGGGTCCTCCTGTTCTTGGTGGGCCATAGTGAAAGCCCAGACTCTTTAGTAGGCTTCCATGGCCATCACCCTGGTGAAGGTGTTGGGGAGGCCTCATAACATTCTTGACTGGATGGAAATCTAGGCTTTCCTGTTGGCCTTTGCTAGGGTCGGTGGGGGTAGGGACATGTTTTTTCTGTTCGGCTGCAGTAAAGTGATTATTGTGTTGTAAAGATTTCCTGTCTTGCTAGACTGCCCCTTTCTTAGTCCTCTGGCTAGAGAGAGCCGACTTTCGTTGGGGGTGTGTGTGCGTGGGTGTCTGTGTGTACCCACTGGCTTTTCTGAATTACTGGCTTCTTCAGCTTCAAGACTGGGATTTATAAGGCAAAAATAAAACCCGTAAAAGCTAGGGTGCTCACCTTCACATCCTTCCTTAAGTGTTGAGCCCTCTAGCTGTTGCCAACTTTTGGAGTCTTTAGTTTTGTTTTATATGTTATATCCTTATGTTTTTAGTTGTACTTACTAGCAGAAGAGAGGAAAGTATGTCTACTCTTAGTCTTACCAGAAGCTCATTTTCTTTTAGATACACT
The DNA here is from genome assembly GCF_002263795.3 of Bos taurus. Taxonomy (NCBI): domain Eukaryota; kingdom Metazoa; phylum Chordata; class Mammalia; order Artiodactyla; family Bovidae; genus Bos; species Bos taurus. The sequence continues at coordinate 78,682,065 of NC_037332.1, forward strand.
TTAGTACAAATACAGTAGAATAGAAAATAATTTTTTTCCATTTTTGACTGTCTCATTCACTGTGTTTTGTCCTGAGGCTTAGTTGCGATGGCATATAATGAAATTATCATTTTTGTTTTCTCTTCACTTCAGATTCTGATGCTCACAGTACAACCTCAAGTGCCTCTCCAGCTCAGTCTCCCTGTTACAGTAACCAGTCAGATGATGGCTCAGATACAGAGATGGCTTCTGGCTCCAACAGAACGCCAGTGTTTTCCTTTTTAGATCTCACATACTGGAAAAGGTAAAAGCAACAGAAAATATCTCTCTAACCAGCAAACCTTCTTAATTACAGGCAACTGTTTCCCACTTCCTTAGCAATTACATGGCATTTGGCAAACCGCTGGTAGCATGTGTGGTTGGAGGTGGATTAGGCAAGAATGGAGCTGAGAGTTTGGATTTTGTGTGTTTTTCCTATTAAAATTGATTTAAAATAAAAACCATGTTAAGGAATCTAAATTTGCTATAATGGAGTATACGTAGATATTCAATGTGATCAACTCTCCCACTGAAAAAAGTAAAAAGATTAGAAGTATATATATATATATATATATATTATGTCTTTAAAAATGGCATTAACAAGTAGACAAGTTAATGAGAAATATATATGCATGCTCAGTCACTCAGTCATGTCTGACTCTTTGTGACCCCCATGGACTGTAGCCTGCCAGGCTCCTCTGTTCATGGGATTACCTTGGCAAAAATATTGGAGTGGGCTGTCATTTCCTCCTCTAGGGGATCTTCTCGACGCAGGTATCGAACTTGTGACTCCTGCTGCCCCTGCATTGGCAGGTGGATTCTTTACCCCTTAGCAGCCTGGGAAGCCCCTAATAAGGAATAACCAGAGGCCAAAAGCCATGTGAATGAGAAACCCCAAAGTCAAAAAAGAGATAATAGACTAGGAAAGAGAATATTGAAAGTGGTTAAGGATTTTCTAGTGCACAGATTTGGGAAGACTAACAAGTAAAAGCAGGGTAATAAGCAGTTATCGTATGGGTGAGGAAAATTCACCCATATGACACATTATATGCAAACTGTGGAACACGGGAGGCAAAACAGTTAGTGAGAAAATAAAGACTTTATTTTTCGAGGAACAACAAACACACAAGCTGAGTTCTCAGCATGAACAAAGGATGCCGTAAAACCATAGATTTAACACCTTCAGTGGCCCCAGAGATAATAGCTGGGAGATAATTCTCCCAGGCAAGAATACTGGAGCGGGTTGCCGTGCCCTTCTCCGGGAGATCATCTTCCTGACGCAGGGGTTGAACACACGTCTCTTAGGTCTCCTGCATTGGCAGCCGGGCTCTTTACCACTAGCACCACCTGGGAAGCCCTTACATGACAATAACATGTAAATCAAAGTAGTAGAAGTAATGGGAGTGAAAGTGTCCTAATGTCTTTGTACTGTTGAGAATAAATATATTGAATAACTTTAAAGTTTGATTAATGAGCTGTGTAACCACTAAAAAAATAAAAATAAGAATGTAAAACCTCCAGAGAAAAAGAGAAAGACCAGGAATTTAAAAATATACCTAGCAGGATAAAAATGATGAAAAACTTCTATGTATTTGTAAATTGAGAACCCTTGGGTCAAGAAGAAAGTGTAAGTTAGAACATCCGTATAACTGAAAAATACCACAAATCAAAATGTGTGGTATGAAGTTAAAGAGGTAAATAGAAGAAAAGTTGCTTTTAGTACTTTTAACACAAAGATTTAAAATAAACGAAGTTATATATATCCAGTTTATAGATTAATGAAGCTCAATATAAAGAAAAATAAAAGCAAGGAAGTCCTAAAGATAGAAGTAGGAATAAATGGAGTAGAAAACCAATATGAATGAATAGTATCAGTAAAGCCAAGAGTTGGTTCTTGAAAAAGATGACCAAAGAAGTTACTAGAGATCAAGTTACTACAGATCAAGAAAAAGAGATGGTACCCTTGTTATTTCTTATTTCTTGGATAAGAAAGTGATATTCAACTCTAGACAAACAGAGGTTTAGAAGTCAAAGGATATTATAAACAACTTTATGCCGGTAAATTTGAACATACAGGTGAAGTGGATACATTAGTAGCTTACCAAAACTGTTTACCAAGACAGTTTACCAAAACTGTGCCAAGACTTGAAGAGTCGCATAATAAAGAAAATGGATTCAGTGGTCAGAAGTCTTCCCACAAAAAACCCCAGGCTGAGATAGACAAGTCCTACTGAATGTTCCAGAAACAAATGAATCTGATCTTGCACTGGATTTTCCAAATTATGGATCAAACAAGGCCTAGGCTCCAAGCATTCTGTGAGGCTGACATACCTTTGATATGTTATAAACAGTTTATCATAAGTATATTAGATTTATTCTAGGGATGTGAGATTGTTTTAAGCATTAGAAAGCCAAGTAACATAATTTGACAGTTCCTAAAGGAGAGGGGAAAATGCCTGTCGTGTTAGTGGTGTATTGAAGATATTTGATAAATTTGAACTTTGCTTCAGGGTTTAAAATAAAATCTTTAGCAAAATAGGAAGAGGAGGCAACCACATTGATAAATACTTTGTATTTTCAGGTAAAATCAAACATGTTCCCATTCCTATATTTCAGCAACATTGCCTTCAGACATGTGCACTGATAATGTGCAGCGTGTTTGTAAAAGCAAAAGTTGTCCCATCAGAAGAAGAGCAGATAGCCCTTTCACTGTTCACCTAAACTATCACAGCAGTGATAATCAGCTGTACCCTAATGCAGAATAAAAAGTTTTAAAAAAGAGAGTCTGCAAACTATGGTATATTCATGTGGTGGAATACCATACATAACTTAAAATGAAAAAAAACTCTAATAGTATAGTATATTTGAACTTCAGTTATTGTTGAGGAAAAAAATTGCAGCATACAGTATGATTCCATATATGTGCATTTCTGTATATATTTTTATTTTATATGTTACATATATGAGATAACAAGCAATATGTTTAGAGATGCAAACATGTATACAAAGAAAAAGGGGAGTGATAAACCTAAAATTTTAAGGAGAGAGTGAGATTGAGTGGAACGGGATTGAGAAGAACGTACAGGGGGATTTCATAGGAAACAATTGTTTTTTTCCTTGGAGTGTATGATCCATGAGTGATTTGCTGGGTTGTCATTTCTGTATGCCTTTATGTGTATTTGATAATATGTGTATATATTTTTTGTCTGATCAATATTAAAACCGCCAGCTGTATCAGCCTGTTCATTGTGGCTATTTTTCTCTAAGATGTGGTGACTTTTGGAGGAAACAGTTAATAACTTTAGGAACAGCCTCTGAAACTGAGGAATACCTTCTCCCCCTTAATATTTACTAAGATTCAGTGTGGGATTTGGGCTTTCCTGGTGGCTCAGCTGGTGAAGAATCCGCCTGCAATGTGGGAGACCTGAGTTTGATCCCTGGGTTGGGAAGATCCCCTGGAGAAGGGAAAGGCTACCCACTCCAGTATTCTGGCCTAGAGAATTCCATGGACTACACAGTCCATGGGATCACAAAGAGTCAGACATGACTGAGTGACCTTCACTCACTCAGTGTGGGATTTAAGGGACTTGGGTAATTCCCATTACCTGGCAAATTGAGGTCACTCTAGGAGACCATTCGTTAGAAATGTGATGATTGTGGAAGTAGAACCTTTCTTTGATCATATTCTACTAGTTATAATGTTTGGTGTGTATGTTAGTTGCTCATTCCTGTCCAACTCTTTGCAACCCCATGGACTGTAGCCCGCCAGGCTCCTCTGTCCATGGGATTCTCCAGGCAAGAATACTGGAATGGGTTGCCAGTTCCTTCTCCAGAGGATCTTCCTGACTCATGAATTGAACCCAAGTCTCCCACAGTGCAGGCAGGTTCTTAACCATCTGAGCCACCATTAAACCAATATAATGATTGGTGGATTGTTCTTTTTTTTTCTGTATTATTATTCTGCCTTATTGATATATTTTGTTCTCTCTCCATTTTTTCTTTTAGACAGAAAATATGCTGTGGCATTATCTATAAAGGCCGTTTTGGGGAAGTCCTCATCGACACACATCTATTCAAGCCTTGCTGCAGCAATAAGAAAGCAGCTGCTGAGAAGCCAGAGGAGCAGGGGCCAGAGCCTCTGCCTATCTCCACTCAGGAGTGGTGACTAAGCTTTATGTAGAAGGGGAGCAAAAACGATTTAAATTTTGGAAAACAAAGCAACAAAATGACCCTCCTATTTTTAATTTGGATACCTGCTATTCTGCCAAAAGATGGATTTGTAGAATAGTTTTGAATGGGTTATTTTTCCTCCAGTTCCACAAACTCTGAAGCCAGTGAAGCTTACTAAGAGATAAAAAAGAAGTGTACATAATATTTAAGATGCTGAGTATTTCATAGGAAAGCTGAATGCTGCTGTAAAGTGCTCTTTAAGTCTTTTTTAAAAATCCCCTTCTAATGAATGAAATTAGGGGAATTTTCAGGGGACAGAGATGGGATTTGTTGTATGATAAACGTATGTAGTTTTAGTCTTTCTATTTTGAGAAGTAGTGGTTGGGGCATTTTTTAAGATGGCTGGCTACACTTGTTTTCCTTCATTATAATAAATTTGTCATAACTCAGTAAACATGGACTTGCCCCTAGAGGTGGTGGTTAATAACTGAAATATTAAGGTCTTGCCAAGGTTCTGGTGATTCAAACCTGTACTACTGAATATTAAGCAGGACAGACAGCTCTCTGGTGCGAGTATCTTGAAGGAGTAATTTCTAAATATGCAGAGGTAACTTGACTGTATATGTTGCATCCTGTGTCACCTCCCTCCATATTGGTATTTGATACAGATTTTAATTTATATGAAACTTAAAAAGCAGAGTCAAAACTTAAAGCAGAATCAAAGTTCCTCTTGGGGAAATGTCAAGTCTTTAGGATAAGCAATCCTACATGAATAGTACCAAAGCATTACCACTTGGTAGAGAACATTCTCTATTAAAAATGTTATATTATCTGAAAAATAACAATGTGCAAGTCTTTGGATGGCACACGAGAAAAACAAAGGTTAATGCTTCTTGGGGCACGTTTCTTAGAGGGCTTGCAAGCGTGTAAATAATTTGTTTATGTTACGTGACTGGTGACTTCACTGAAAATCTGCACAATTCAGTTTTAGCTCTGGATTACTTCAGTTGACCTTTGTGAAGGTTTTATCTGTGTAGAATGGTTGTTTGACTTGTTTTAACCTGTTAGGGTTTTGGGATTTTGGGGTTTTTTTTTCATTCTATATTAAAGTAAAATTCTACTAAAAGAAAAGAGGTGTGTGTGAATGCTGAGTGGGTTGGTTTTGGTTTGGCTTCTGAACATTGGTCAGGCTTTCTGAACATTGAGGTGTTAGATGATACATCCTAAATGTGGAGCTCTTCCATTCTGAAACCTTCATTAAAAGCCTTTTACTTGAACCCAAACCAAAGTACTATCTATTGCCTCTTTTCTAAAAGTACAGGAAAAATATATCACCTGTTTTCATAACGAGGAAGCATTGTTTGCCTCCCTGGTAAAACATGACTCAGTACTTATTTTTAAAACTGGATTTTAAAGATTGGATAGTATACATAACAAGAGAGTGAGCCACTTTTTATGGGCACCCTATAGTTTTATAGTTCTTAATCAAAACTTAAAGTTTTCTATTTCTTCCTTTGGGAAAAACTACAAGCCACCATATGCACAGACTACACAGTGAGTTGGCTCAGTGCTCCCGCAGACTTTGAGGTGTATTACAAGAACCCCAGCCATTATCATCTTCCTCCTGAATTATTTTGAAATTTTGTTTTGTACATTTTGGCTGCAGTATTGGTGGTAGAATATACTATAATATGGATCATCTCTACTTCTGTATTTATTTATTTATTACTAGACCTCAACCACAGTCTTCTTTCCCCCTTCCACCTCTCTTTGCCTGTAGGATGTACTGTATGTAGTCATGCACTTTGTATTAATATATTAGAAATCTACAAATCTGTTTTGTACTTTTTATACTGTTGGATACTTATAATCAAAACTTTTACTAGGGTATTGAATAAATTTAGTCTTATTAGAAAATAAAAGAGGCTGTTTGTGGCTTTGTTTGAAAGGTGTTCTTAAGTAAGAATAACTAATACTTTTGGCCCTCACAGGTGTTACTCAGTATAAGCACTTAGTATTGTAAGAAGCCATAAAGGAAAAAAGTCCTCTTTACCAAGAAATATAGACTTCAAAATACAGATCTTCTCTACTTACCTTAGGATTACACCCCAATAAACACAAGTTGAAACCATTGTAAGTGAAAAATGCATTTAAGTGACTTCCCTTCCTGTGGTCCAATGGTTAGGAATCCCCCTTGCAGTAGGGGGAGAGGTCGGGGAGGGAGTGAGGAACACACAAGTTGGGAACTAAGATCCCACATGCTGCAGAGCCACTGAGCCCTTGTGCAACAAGCAACTAGAGTCAGCTGCAAGGAAAGATCCTGCATGCTAAGTGAAATATTTTAAAAATGTGTTTAATACATTATAGCTTAGCCTAACCTACCTTAAACATACTCAGAACATTTACATTAGCTTACAGTTAGCAAAATGATCTAACACAAAGCCTATTTTTAATTAAATATTGAATGTCTTACGTAATTTATTGAATGTTGCACTGAAAGTGAAAGCCAGAATGGCTAAACATACTGGTAGTTTACCTCAGGATCATGTGGCTGATTGGGAGCTGTGGTTTGCTATTCCCTGCTGCCAGTGCATCACAAGAGTAGCCTACTGTGTATTGCTAGCCTAGAAAGAGATCAAAATTCCAAGCCTGATTTCTACTGAAAGCATGTCTCTTGCACGATCATAAAGTCAAAAAATTAAGTTGAACCATCATTAAGCCAGAGACTGACTATAAAAGACATTTTAATTAATGTGCACAATGAGGTGATTTTAATAATAAAGGACAAAAGTTCTCCAATGATTCAATGACTGCAGTGTTTCTTATTACTGTTGTCTATGTACATATGGGAAGCACCATTGAGATTTTAGAGAGACTAAAAATTGTTTGGAGACAGATTTTGGCATTGGGATCAGACCTGTTCTCTAATTTCTGGTCCTACATTAGCTATGTGAGTCACTTGATTTTGTGAGTCTCCAAACTTTCTCTTAAGGACTTCCCTGGTAGTTCAGATGGTAAAGAATCTGCCTGCAATGCAGGAGACCTGGATTCAGTCCCTGGGTCAGGAAGATGAAGGGAATGGTAACCCACTCCAGTATTCTTGCCTGGAGAATACTATGGACCGAGGAGCCTGGCAGGTCCATTGGGTCGCAAAGAGATGGACATGACTGAGTAACTAACACTTATATAAACTTAACGTTACTTTATTTCACAGAGTTGTTTATAGATTTATGAGGAAACCAAGAGGTATAATTAATACCAAAGGTTTTTGTTTTTTTTTCTGTACCACTCTGCTTGCAGGATTTCAGTTCCCCGACCTAGGGATTGAACCAGGGCCATAGCAGTGAAAGCCCAGAATATTAGCCACTAGGCCACCAGGGAACTCCCATATATCAAAGTTTTAAAAACAGATTGTTACTTGGGCAAGGTATATTCTGTGAGTCAAACCTTTTATACTACAGTTAAATTTGCTTTGGGATAGTCCAGGTGATTTTGCCAGCACCTAACCTAGTTACTGTGAAGCTACTAAGTTAGGTAGTGAAAGATGATAGCACCTACATTATTATCTATTGCTGTTTAATTACCACAAATTTAATGGCTTACAAGAAATTGATTTCAGTTTCCATCTAGGTGCAGTGTGGCTGGGTCCTTTGCTCAGGATCTCATAAGGCTGCAACAGGTGTCAACTTGGTTGCATTCTCATCAGATGAGTATAAATCACTCCAAACTCACTTGGGTTGTTGACAGAATTCTTTCCCTGTGGCTGTGGGATGGTGGGGCCCCCTAGATCCTTACCAGTTGTTCAGTCGCTCAGTTGTGCCCGACTCTTTGTGACCCCATGGACTGCAGCATGCCTGGCTTCCCTGTCCTTCACTATCTTCCAGAGTTTGCCCAAGCTCATGTCCATTGAGTCAGTGATGCTATCCAACTATCTCATCCTCTGTTGCCCCCTTTCCTTCTGCCCTCAGTCTTGCCCCAAATTAGGATCTGTTGAGGTCTCCCAACATGGCACTCACTGCACCAAGCCAGCAGGTCTCCAGAGCCAGTCAGCTGGCAAGAGTCGTCTGGTCCGCATTTAGGTCACAGCACAAGTGGTGGAGTGTGGGAACCATAGGGTTCGGTCTGCCACAGCACCTCTTTCATAATGAACCACTTGAAAGTGTCCTATAATACAAGCATTTGGTGTAGCAAGAAAAAAAGAAGCTCCTCCTATTAGGAAACACACTGTGGTGGGCCTGGCACTTTTAAACTTTGTTCAAACAACCTCACAAGTGAAAAAAAAACAACAAAAAACGTGTTTACAGGTAGTCAGTGAAGGGGTGCAAGGGGGCCATATAATTTAAAATCAGCTTTCCTGATTGCAAAGCCTCTGCTCTTCAGACTGGCCCCTATCCCTGCTCTAACTCGAGTCTCTTCTGAAGGCTGCAGATGAGGCAAGTTTCACCCCTGCAAAGAGGCTGATCATTGTCTAAATCAGTTACTCGAATTCTGATAATTTTGATGTTGAAAATGCATAGTATATACTGTCTTTTCATGGAGAAGAGAGTCTCCAGGAGGTTTAGTAAAACACGGAATCATCTCAATAAAGGAGCCAGAACTAACTGCTTGCTCTGTACTGAAGAATGGAAGATCCCGAGGGAGCCTCTTGATGCGCCGTCCCTAGAGCAGTTTCCCAATCACCCAGATTTAGCATTGTGCTGCCCTGGCAATCACTGTTGTGTGATGTTCAGTGAACTGGGAAGGAGGAGAAAGCCAAACTGGATCAGAGTTAGATATTTCACAGGCTCATGTTCTCAAAGAAAGGGATCTGAGGGTTCTAACAATTTCTCAAGCTATGGAGTTTGGTTACTCATTGTGATCATGAGAATGCTTCGGGTTTCAAATATCTTGCCCCTGGTTAGAAACTGCTTGTTATTTTATGTCGAGTAGGGGGGGTCTTGGACATGCTTAGTTACAGGCTTCAGTGCAAAAGAGCTTAATCTCTCAGTTTGTTTGTTGTTGTTTAGCCACTCAGTCGTGTCCGACTCTTTGCAACCCCATGGACTGCAGCACGCCAGACTCCTCTGTCCATGGGATTTCCCAGGCAAGAATGCTGGAGTGGGTTGAAAAGACTTTGGCAAAGCTTGTCTTTTGTCTCAGTGACTGAAAGAGGGGGAAGTAATTTACTCTGTTTTAGAGCTTTGATTCTCTACACTTCTGTAGCTTACATTAGCTTTAGTATTGTCCAGGTATTGTTTTTTTTGTAACTGCAAGGAAGAGTGGCTGTTTTATGTTTATACTTACACCTCTAAGACAAAAATCTCAAGATTCTTTAGAAAGTCCCTGGAAGAGTTAAAAAGTTAAAATAGGAAACTGAACAGTTGTGTCTCTTTCTGACGCTAACAAGTGTGTTCTTTGCCTTCAACCACCATTACAGTCCACTGAAGTTAATTTTGCCCCCACCACCCCAAGGATGGTTGTCTCATGGGGAATTCCAAGGCCCTCATTTTACTCATCCAGCCTCTCAACAGCACATAATACGATTGTAGTTTCTCTTTTGAAACATTCTTGGCTGATAAGGCTGCTGTTTACAGGTTTCCTACTGCAGATGTTCACTGGCCCAGGGTGCACCTTCAGCCCTCTTCTCAGACCATCTGCATTACTACGGTTCCAAATAACATCTAAAACATGCAGGCATCTCCCAAGTCTATCTCATCAGGGTGCCAGTGGGAAACACATGGCTTTTGAAATTGGATAATTTGAGGAAAGTTTAATAAAGGGACTTTACAAAGCTCTGCGCACGGTATAGGGAAACTCCAAAGTAGGGTGCAATTCTCAGGACTGGTAACGTTGTCGCTAGAAACCTAAGGTTGCTGTTAACTACCCCTGGGTCTGAAGGGTTGGGAGTAGGGCATTATTGATGTAAAAAAGGGTGGGGGACATGGTGAAGCCATAGGAAAAAATATTTTTGTCACTCCATATTGACCTACACCATCATTGATTTACACATACTGTTTGTTCTCTCTGAGCCACTTCCCCACCGTACTATAGCTAGGTAAAACCTACTTATCCATCAGGTTTCAGCTTAGGCACCACCTGAGGAAGGCTTCCAGAACCCTGCCCTTCCCAACACACACACACACACACACACAGAGAATTGTATGCTAAGTGGGTTCCATGAAAGCAGAAACCATGTTTATTTTTTACCACACTAGTTCCCAGAATCTAGTATGGTTGTTATTAGTATATGAAGAGGAGCACAACAAATATTTATTAATTGACTCATTGGTTACAACTTTGTGTTTTCATAAGTCATGATCATAAAAGAGTTGAATTTATGCTAATGGGTCGTGATGAATTTCAAGAATTTTAAAAAATATTTTGACTTTGAAAAATTTTTAAATATCCAGAAAGTTGACCCACAAACTTTTAAATTTTACAAGTACTTTATCTGCATTGCTGAATCATTTGAAATTAAGTTATGACAATTGACACTTCATCCCTGAATACGTAAGCATTCATCTCCTAGGAATTCTACATCCTTAGGTGCCATCACACCTGAGACAAATGGCTCAGTAATACCTAACATGACAGATCTGTATGGACTAATTGCCCCAATCATCTTAGTGTGTCTTTTAAAACTTTTTCCCTCATCCAGAATCTAGTCAAAGTTTATTTATGTGGTTATGTCTCTCCTCTTTTCATTTAATCAAGAATAGCCCTTTCTGTTTTTTTTTTTCTTCATGACACTGAACTTTTTCACATATCCAAATCAGTGTATAATATCCTAAATCTTGAATTTTTTCTAATTGTTTTCTTCGTAGATTTAGATTGCTCATTCTGTGTGGTTCATCTCTTAGCACCTCAATAGAGGTGCTGGTGATGCTAACATGATCACTTGTTTAAGGTAGTGACAGTCAGATCTTTTCAAAGTATATTTTTGCCTTTTGTAAATGAATAATCGGTGAGATGATACTGTAAACCGTTTTAAACACCTTTTAGTTCAAGTGTTCATTGAGCACACGTTTCCAAGACCCCACTAAGTGTCCTAAACAGTCCTTTGATGCTTGAGAAATCATGTAATCCTTAATTCCTTTGAGAATCCTTGCTTGCTAAGGTTCCTTTGCTTATTCTTGCCATTTGACTTTTATTTTCTTGATTTCCCTGTGGGTCCCATTCAGAAGTAAAGGTGTGATGGATGGGAGTAGGGGTTATGTTTGGCGTGTGAGCTTATTAATATCACTGGAGCATAGATGAATAAACAATGGAGTTAAAGTTAGAAGACTTGGATTCAAATTCAGATCTTGATTTTGGTGCTTAATGGCATTATGATCTCTGGTAAATTTTCTCTGAGATCATTTCCTTCTCTGTAAAGTGAAGTAAATAACAGCAACCCGAGTTGTAGTAATACGGAATGAGTAGTGCACAGTGAAGCCAACACTTGTTCTTTTTAGCACTAAGGTCTATTTGGTTATGGAGAAATGAAAACTTTTTTTGTTATCTGTAGTTATGGTGAACATAGGAAAGGTCATCAAGAGTTCACATCAAGACACCTACCTCGTCTAAACCACCCCCTTTAAAAAAACTACAACCCTAAAGCTTTCTTAGGTTTCAGTGCTTTAAGGAGAAAATGTATTCACTGCAGGATAATTACCCTTTGGCAGCACATGAATTCCAGGATTGGGAAATTGTATAGAGGACACAAAGTGATGCCAAATATAATTACACTATCCAAAAGTGTGCTGAGACCCAGGGAGTGGCCAAGATAGGCTTGCAGGATGGTTTTTGAACGGTTAAATTTGGCTGTGCTGTAGCTGTACTGTGGAACCAATTCATAAACATGCTGAAACAGTAGAACATACCTCTTAGCCTCAAGGCCTAAGTCTTCAGTTAGTTTAAGCAAGACCAGTTGCCTGCTTCAGCCAGCCTAACCTCCTGGAACAACTCCAAGGGTGAACCATTCATCCTACAGAAACGCTGTCCCTCCTCCTCGCCCCTCTCCGCTGCACCCCCTTTTATGCTAGCACTGAAGATAATGTCAGTGGAGTGCATGATTTCCGGAATGCTTGTGGCTCTAGCAGCTTGAAATTCTTCCTAAACTCCATGGGACAGAGTTCGGTTCTCTTTGTAATGTTTTCTTTCTTTCCCAAATAAACCAGTGATAAGGGGTAGCTTTGGCTGTTTATAGACCATCCTGGAGATAAAATTCTGTCAATTGTTAAAGAAATCTGACATAATTAAAAGTTCTAATTTTCATTTTCTTCTGAAGTACTTAAACCATTATTGAGGAGGGGGCTGACACTGGGCCACCAAGCTTCCCTTATCATGTTATTACATGAATATCCACAAGGTGGTGCTAGTCACACAATAATTTTAGGGCCATCTAGTTTAGCGCTTTCATTTACAGAAGAAGAAATTTACCAAACGATCACCTAGCTCATTAGTTGAAGAGCTAAAACTGGAGTTAATCCATTGTTGAATCCACAATCAGCTAAACAGTAGTTTTAGTTTAAATGTAAGTCTTAGAAACATATTTAAAATGTCTGGAGAATCTATTTGTATTTCCTTTGACAAGATAACTTAAATCCTTTTTAAGAACTGAAAACCAACCCTTAGTGTTTTCTGCAGTTAAATTATCACAAAGGAGAAATAAAACATGCTTGTGTTTTCCTTCTTCTAATTTCCAATCCCAGAAGACTGCTGTTGTGGATAAACTATGCTACTGGGGGAGTCAATTCTTGAATATCACAGATACTGTGGCCATAGTCCTAAAGGTTTAGGACCGCTGGGGTGTCTGCCCAGTGTACATTTGGCGATTAAACTGGTGCCATACAACAGAGACTAGAAGTTATCAAGCCCCCCGACAGCATGCTTCCGCTGTCTGTACAGGTGTGGTTTCCAAGTAGTGTGCAAGGCTGGTCCTTTTGAAATATGCAAAGTAATTTCTGTTTATTTTTTCTTATTCTTTTTGTCTCTTATTTTTTATTGAAGTATAGTTGACATATAGCATTATATTAGTTTTAGATATTCAATATCATGATTTAGTATATGTATGTTTTGTGAAATGATCATCACAGTAAGTCTAGTTAACATCCATCACTGACATAGAGTTACAGAGTTTTTTTCTTGTGATGAGAACTTTTAAGAACTATTTTTCTTCTATGATTTTTAAAAAAAATTTTAATGTACATAATATTAACACAGTGCTAAATACATATGGAAAAAACATATATGGAGTATATACTCAGTTTTTTTCTTACTAGTTGGAGAGGGATCAGAAAGGTTTGGAGAGAATTGTGTACTTTTCTGCATGTGTATTACATATCAATAAGAAGTTCACTTTTAATATATTTGAAGTTCATTGCTCTAGATACCATACAGTGATGGAGGGTTAGGAGTAGGAGCTATTTATTTTTAAGTCTAAGAGATTCTTTAGTATGAAATATTAGAGAAAGTGGTTTATGGACCTTTCCTAAATTGGATGGGGAAGAAGGAATGACAGTTGCCAGAGCTGGTTTATATTACATGCTTTTCAAACGGTTGTTTCCTCTCCCATGGTGTAATGTTTCCTCCTTCCTGCCTTTATCACCTAGACTGGAGTGTTTTTCAGAATGGGATATCCTCTCTTGGGAGTAAAGTTATTAAGTGTGCCTTGTCATTGGGGGAAACGAAAAAAGAAAAACCTAGTTTTACCTAGGGTTTTCTAGTTTTTTTCCTTTACCTCCCATTCAACTGGATCCCTACAATTTCTAACCCTCAATTATTTTTTTGTAATCGTATTGAAACTCCATAGAAAATGGTAAAAAATGACCATACTGGCTTATTAGTCAAGGATAAGTCTTTACATTTGCCAAATTATTGAAGGCACTGAAATGGATCAGGAAAGATAAAATTATGTGCAAGCCTTTTTAAGGGAGGTTGAGAGTGGAGGGTAGAAAATCAGTTACTTAGATTTTTAGTTGTAAAAGAAAGCTCCACAGCTACCCAACAGGAAGGTAATGTATTCCTTATGAGGAAATAGAAGAAAGAGTTTCTTTTGGAAGAGAATCAAGTTGAAACTTTTGGGGAGAAATTATTAGCGGATGGTGTGTATGTGTGTTCGTTGCTCAGTTGTGTCCGACTTCTTGCAACCCCATGGATTATATAGCCTATGAGGCTCCGACTTCTTGCAACCCCATGGATTATATAGCCTATGAGGCAACCCCTATGGATTATATAGCCTATTGAAACTTTTGGGGAGAAATTATTAGCGGATGGTGTGTATGTGTGTTCGTTGCTCAGTTGTGTCCGACTTCTTGCAACCCCATGGATTATATAGCCTATGAGGCTCCTATGAGCCTATGAGGCCGTGGAATTCACCAGGCAAGAATACTGGAGTGGGTAGTCATTCCCTTCTCCAGGGCATCTTCCTAACCCAGGGATCAAACCTGAGTCTCCTTCATCGCAGGCAGATTCTCTTTACTATATAATATTTCATCATGTGAATGTCCCATAAATTTTCACAGATACTTGGGTAGCTTTAGTGAACATTTTAGTATGTGTCTTCTGGTGAACCTATGGATGTATTTCTGTTGGGTGTATACTAGGAGTGAAATTACTGTCTCATAGGAGATGCATATGTTCAGTTTTAGGAGATGTTGGCAAATGATTTTCCCAAGTGTTCGTACCAATTTGTACTTGACTAGATTTTTGTGAGAACCCCAGTTGTTCATAGCCTTTCTAACACTTGGTGTTTTGCATCTTTTCACTTCAGCCATCTGGTCACATTTTGGTTTTAATCCACATATCCCTGATAATGAATCAATCAGTTGAGTACATTTTTTCACATGTTTATCAGATGTACAATTTCGTATACTCTTATGAAATGTCTGCAGCATCTTTTGTCTTTTTCTATTGGGTTGTATTTTTTTCTTACTGATCTGTAAGAGTTTTATATATATTTGGGATATGAGTCCTTGGAGGGATATGTGTGTCTGTGAATATCTCCTCTCAGTCTAAGTTGCCTTTTAGATTTCTTAGTAGTATCTTTTGAACACATGTTCTTAATTTTTATTTTGGACGGTATATGGGGAAATGTGTCTGACTGAGTCAACTTTTAAGGCACTGAGGCCTGAGAATTGTTGAATCTCATAGTAGTTTTGAACACTTTCATATACATGACTGGGGGGGGGGAATGGTTTTTCCCAGCTTTATTGAGGTATAATTGTAAAATATTTAAAGGGTAGAACATGATGATTTGATATATATATATATGTATTGTGAAAGGATTCCCCAGTTGAGTTAGCACAGATGTTCTTAATTTTAATACAGACTAACATCACCTTTTTCCTTTTTTGGTTAATTTTTTTTTTTTTAGTCCTCTTGAAGAAATCTTTGCTACAAGATATCCTTTTAAATGGATTTTAAATGTAATGGAAAAGGAGGCTTATCATTGATAGGAAGTAGCAGAAAAATAGTATCATGTGGAATGATCTTTTTTCAATCAGAGGAGCTCAGAAAATCATCATTACTTGATATTTATAGAATATAAAGTGAAACTGCAAAGTATGCTGCCTACAGAAGGTACTGACCACTTGACTCTTGCTGCTGCTGCTAAGTCACTTCAGTTGTGTCCGACTCTGTGCGACCCCATAGACGGCAGCCCACGAGGCTCCGCCTTCCCTGGGATTCTCCAGGCAAGAACACTGGAGTGGGTTGCCATTTCCTTCTCCAGTGCATGAAAGTGAAAAGTGAAAGTGAAGTCGCTCAGTCATGTCCGACTCTTAGTGACCCCATGGACTGCAGCCCACCAGGCTCCTCCATCCATGGGATTTTCCAAGCAAGAGTACTGAGTGGGGCGCCATCGCCTTCTCCAACTTGACTTGTATGGTAGTGTACACTCCCAGTGTTGACTGTGCCAGGCAGCTTGTAGAACCAAGCTGCTTAGTTTTTGACTCAGCTAAGGGAGAGAGCTTTTAGACCTCAAATATGTTTAAAGCCCACATTTTATTTATTTTCACATTGTGAGAGAATTCATTTACTACTTGGTTAGATACAGGCTTCTTCTTTTATTGATTAAAAATATATACGTATTAGATGAATAAGTTCACATGATTTTCCTTGACAGTGGCTATTATCCTCATGTTATGCAGGATGCAATAGGCACATTAAACATGACCCTCTTTACACCAGAACGAAAAACCATAGCTAAGAAACTAATCTTTAATGCTCTAAAAACATATATTCTTGGGACTTTCCTGATGGTAGTTGGTTAAAACTCCACGCTTCCAATGCAGGGAGCCTAGGTTCAATTCCTGATCAGAGAACCAGGTCCTGCATGCTGCAACCAAGAGCCCACAGGCCACAGCTGAAGATCCTGCATGCTGCAGTGAAGATTCCATGTGCTGCAACTAAGCCAAATTAATACATACATACATACATATGTATATTTTTCTTGTTGTGAAGATAATGGGACTTTAAAAAAAATGAACTAAAAAATCACTTATAAATCCATCTCTACATCCCCAGCCCCCAGTATAATAATAGCCTTTGTCTTTTGTTTTCCACTCCAGATCTTAGTATCTCGGTCCTCTTGCTCTTTCCCAATTGTGGTTTATGGTCCACTGCTATACACACAGTTTTCCAAGTCACTAGATGGTGGAAGACTCTTGCCTGGCAAATCCCATGGACAGAGGAGCCTCGTAGGCTGCAGTCCATGGGGTCACTAGGAGTCGGACACGACTGAGCGATTTCACTTTCACTTTTCACTTTCAAGCATTGCAGAAGGAAATGGCAACCCACACCAGTGTTCTTGCCTGGAGAATCCCAGGGATAGGGGAGCCTGGTGGGCTGCCATCTCTGGGGTCGCACAGAGACGGACACGACTGAAGTGACTTGGCGGCAGCAGCAGCAGCAGATGGTGGAAGACTCAAGGAAGTTTTTTCCCTACAGCTTTAATAACAGCACTAACGAAATACTGACAGGGAGAAGAGATGGAAACCTCAGCTGTTCCAATTTTTTAGCTCCAAGGAAAGAAAGTATAGGGAAAGAGGAGGTAATTCACGTTTAGAAAATTAGAGGATAAAGGAAAGCCTATTTTCTTAGATGAACATGGGTTGCTAGTCATAAATGGTTTCTGCAGGTTCTCATGTTTGTGAAGAGCCTCCATGCCATCTCTTCATGTAGAGTCTTTAAGAAGAGATGAAACTTGCCCACAGTGATTCAGAAGTTCCCAAATGAATTCTCAACCGTGATGGTTCTGACAAGCATCAAACGAAAGCAATTAAGATAGTAGAGGCAGCAGACAGAAATAGCCACGGCAAATGAGATAGGCAGTGATCCAATAATTTCTTGCTGTTGATTTTAGTCCTTTACTCGTAAAGAAAATGAAAGGTTTGTTAGAGAGTGCATTCTTGTCTCCTTCATCGTCACTGGTGATGGAACTGTGACTGGAATTAGAAATCCAGCTTCTGTGTTTAAAACAAAAGCATTGTGTGTTTAGGAATCTGTCCAAGGTAAGTAATGAAAATCATGTATAAGATTTAGCTACACGAATGAATAAATTTCAACCCTTACTTCATACCACTTACAAAAGTTAACTCACAATAGATCAGAGGCCTAAATGTAAGAGCTAAAACTGTAAAACTCTTCGAAGGAAATATAGGTAGAAATCCTATGACCTTGGGTTTGGCAACAGTGTCTTAAATATGATACCAAAAGCACAAGCAACAAAAGAATTGCTTTTGATAGTCCAATTGCTTTTGAAGTCCAATAGATGAATTGGACTTTATCAAAATTAAAAACTTTCATGCATTAAAGACACTATCAAGAAAGTGAAAAGACAAAATGGAATGGGAGAAAATATTCACAAGTAACATCAGGTAATGGCATAGTATCCAGAATATATAAAGAACCCTTAAAACCAACAATAAAAAGACAAACAACCCAATTAAAAAGTGGGCAAAAGATTTAACAGACCTTCTTAAAAGATGATATACAAACAACCAGTAAACATGTGAAAAATGTTCAAATTCAATAGTCATCGCTAAGTCGATTCAGTTGTGTCTGACTCTGTGCAACCCCAGAGACGGCAGCCCACCCGTCCCTGGGGTTCTCCAGGTAAGAACACTGGAGTGGGTTGCCATTTCCTTCTCCATCAATATTCATTAGGGAAATGTGAATCAAAACCACAATGAAATACCATGCATACATACTAAGATAATGATACTAATAATATTTTAAAAGGAAAATAACAAATATTGGTGAGGATATGGAAGAATTAGAATCTATACACACTGCTAGAGCAGTGTAAAATGGCATAGCCACTGAGGAAAATAATTTGTTGTTAAGTCTCTAAGTTGTGTCCAACTCCTTGCGACCCCATGAACTGAAGCATTAGAAAGCATTCACTGTTCTTCACTGTCTTCCGGAGTTTGCTCAAACTCATGTCCATCGAGTAGGTGATGCCATCCAACCATCTCATCCTCTGTTGCCCCGTTCTCTGCCATCAATCTTTCCCAGCATCAGGGTCTTTTCCAATGGGTCGGCTCTTCTCATCAGGTGGCCAAAGTATTGAAGTTTTAACTTCAGCATCAGTCCTTCCAATGAATATTTAGGGTTGATTTCCTATAGGATGACTGGTTTGATCTCCTTGCTGTCCAAGGGGCTCTCAAGAGTCTTCTCCAGCACCACAATTTGAAAACATCAATTTTTGGTGCTTAGCTTTCTTTATGGTCCAACTCTCACATCCATACATAACTACTGGAAAAACCATAGCTTTGACTAGATGGACCTTTGTCAGCAAAGTGATATCTCTGCTTTTAAATGTGTTGTCTAGATTTGTCATAGCTTTCCTTCCAAAGGAGCAAGCATCTTTTAATTTCATGGCTGCAGTCACTGACTGCAGTGATTTTGGAGCCCAAGAAAATAAAATCTGCGACTGTTTCCATTCTTCCTCATCTATTTGCAATGAAGTGATAGGACTGGATGCCACGATCTTCGTTACTTGAATGTTGTTTTAAGCCAGATTTTCACTCTTCTCTTTCACCCTTATCAAGAAGTTCTTTAGTTCCTCTTCACTTTCTGCCATTAGAGTGGTATCATCTGCATATCTGAGATTGTTGACATTTCTCCTGGCACTCTTGATTCCAGTTTGTGATTCATCCAGCCCGGCATTTCACATGATGTACTCTGCATAGAAGTTAAATAAGCAGGGTGACAATATATAGTCTTAACATACTCCTTTCCCAGTTCTGAAGCAGTCAGTTGTTTCACATCTGGTTCTACCGCTGTTTGACCTGCATACAAGTTACTCAGGAGACAGGTAAGGTGGTCTGGTATTCCCATCTCTTTAAGAATTTTCCAAAGTTTATTGTGATCCACACAGTCAAAGGGTTTAGTGTAGTCTATGAAGCAGACTGGAGATCAGTGGAGAAATAACTCCAGAAAGAATGAAGAGATGGAGCCAAAGCAAAAACAACACCCAGTTGTAGATGTGACTGGTGATGGAAGCAAGGTCCGATGCTGTAAAGAGCAATATTGCATAGGAACCTGGAATGTTAGGTCCATGAATCAAAGCATATTGGAAGTGGTCAAACAGGAAATGGCAAGAGTGAACATCAGCATTTTAGGAATCAGAGAACTAAAATGGACTGGAATGGGTGAATTTAACTCAGATGACCGTCATATCTACTACTGTGGGCAAGAATCCCTCAAAGAAATGGAGTAGCCATCATAGTCAATGAGAGAGTCCGAAATGCAGTACTTGAATGCTATCTCAAAAACAACAGAATGATCTCTGTACGTTTCTAAGGCAAACCTTTCAATATCATGGTAATCCAAGTCTATGCCCTGATCAGTAATGCTGAAGAAGCTGAAGTGGAACGGTTCTGTGAAGACCTACAAGACCTTTTAGAACTAACACCGAAAAAAGATAATCTTTTCATTATAGGGAACTGGAAAGCAAAAGTAGGAAGTCAAGAAACATCTGGAGAACGAGAGTGGACTGTGGCTCAGATCATGAACTCCTTATTGCCAAATTCAGACTTAAATTGAAGAAAGTAGGGAAAACCACTAGACCATTCAGGTATGACCTAAATCAAATCCCTTATGATTATACAGTGGAAGTGGGAAATTGATTTAAGGGACTAGATCTGATAGATAGAGTGCCTGATGAACTATTGACTGAGGTTCCTAACATTGTACAGGAGACAGGGATCAAGACCATCCCCAAGAAAAACAAATGCAAAAAAGCAAAATGGCTGTCTGAGGAGGCCTTACAAATAGCTGTGAAAAGAAGAGAAGTGAAAAGCAAAGGAGAAAAGGAAAGATATACCCATTTGAATGCAGAGTTCCAAAGAATACCAAGGAGAAATGAGAAAGCCTTCCTCAATGATCAATGCAAAGAAACAGAGGAAAACAATAGAATGGGAAAGACTAGAGATCTCTTCAAGAAAATCAGAAATACCAGGGGAACATTTCATGCAAATATGGGCTCAATAAAGGACAGAAATGGTATGGACCTAACAAAAGCAGAAGATATTAAGAGGTGGCAGGAATACACAGAAAGACCTGTGCAAAAAAGATCTTCGGAGAAGGAAATGGCAACCCACTCCAGTATTCTTGGCTGGGAAATCCCATGGACAGAGGTGCCTGGCAGGCTACAGTCCATGGGGTTGCAGAAGAGTCGACGACAACTTAGTGACTAAACAATAAATGTTTTGGAACCTGGGAAAAAAAAAAAAAAATCTTCATGACCCAGATGATCATGATGGTGTGATCCGTCACCTAGAGCCAGACAGCCTGGAGTGTGAAGTCAAGTTGAGCTATTTCAAATCCTAAAAGATGATGCTGTGAAAGTGCTGCACTCAATATGCCAGCAAATATGGAAAACTCAGAAGTGGCCACTGAGTCAGTTTTCATTCCAATCCCAAAGAAAGGCAATGCCAAAGAATGCTCAAATTACCACACAATTGCACTCATCTCACACGCTAGTAAAGTAATGCTCAAAATTCTCCAAGCCAGGCTTCAACAGTATGTGAACCTTGAACTTCCAGATGTTCAAGCTGGTTTTAGAAAAGGCAGAGGAACCAGAGATCAGATTGTCAACATCCACTGGATCATCGAAAAAGCAAAAGAGTTCCAGAAAAGCATCTATTTCTGCTTTATTGACTATGCCAAAGCCTTTGACTGTGTGGATCACAATAAACTGTGGAAAATTCTGAAAGAGATGGGAATACCAGACCACCCGACCTGCCTCTTGAGAAATTTGTATGCAGGTCAGGAAGCAACAGTTAGAACTGGACATGGAACAACAGACTGGTTCTAAACTGGAAAAGGAGTATGTCGAGGCTGTATATTGTCACCCTACTTATTTAACTTATATGCAGAGCACATCATGAGAAACACTGGGCTGGATGAAGCACAAGCTGGAATCAAGATTGCCGGCAGAAATATCAATAACCTCAGATATGCAGATGACACCACCCTTATGGCAGAAAATGAAGAAGAACTGAAGAGCCTCTTGATGAAAATGAAGGAAGAGAGTGAAAAAGTTGGCTTAAAGCTCAACATTCAGAAAACGAAGATCATGGCATCCGTTCCCATCACTTCATGGCAAATAGATGGGGAAACAGTGGAAATAGTAGCAAACTTTATTTTTGGGGGCTCCAAAATCACTGCATATAGTGACTTCAGCCATGAAATTAAAAGACACTTGCTGCTTGGAAGGAAAGTTATGACCAAACTAGACAGCATATTAAAAAGGAGAGACATTCCTTTGCCAACCAAGGACCATCTAGTCAAGGCCATGGTTTTTCCAGTAGTCATGTATGAATGTGAGAGTTGGACTATAAAGAAAGCTGAGCACCAAAGAATTGATGCTTTTGAACTGTGGTGTTGGAGAAGACTTTTGAGAGTCCCTTGGCCTGCAAGGAGATCCAACCAGTCCATCCTAAAGAAGATCAGTCCTGAGTGTTCATTGGAAGGACTGATGTTGAAGCTGAAACGCCAGTACTTTGGCCACCTGATGCAAAGAGCTGACTCATTGGAAAAGACCCTGATTCTGGGAAAGATGGAAGGCAGGAGGAGTAGGAGACGACAGAGGATAAGATGGTTGGATGGCATCACCTACTCAATGAACATGAGTTTGGGTAAATTCTGGGAGTTGGTGATGGACAGGGAGGCCTGGCGTGCTGCAGTCCATGGGGTCGCAAAGAGTCAGACATGACTGGATGACTGAACTGAACTGAACTGATCTGAACTGAATGAAGCAGAAAATAGATGTTTTTTTTGGAATTCCCTTGCTTTTTCTATGATCCAACGGATGTTGGTGGTTCCTCAAAAAAGTGAAATAAAGCTCAGCTAGCAATTCCACTTCTAGGTATAAACCCAAGAGAGCTATAAACATATGCCCACACAAAAACTTGTACAGCAATATTCATAGTATCACTATTCACAACACGTCAAAATGTAGAAACAACCTAAATGTCCATTATCTGGTGAATGGATAAATAAAATGTGGTGTATTCATGTGATTGAATATTATTCAGTCATAAAAAGGAATGAAGTATTGATACCTGCTATAACATGGATGAATCTTGAAAACGTTTTGCTAAGTGAAAGAAGTCAGACAGAAAAGGTCACATACAGTGTAATTCCATTTGTCTAAAATGTCCAGGATACGTAAATACATAGAGACAGAAAATGCACTGGTAATTGTCGTGGGATTTGGGATGGCAGTTGGGAGTGATTGGTACTAGCGTGGGGTTTCTTTTTGGGGTGATAGAAATGTTTAGAATTAGATACTTGTACAACCTTGTGACTATACTAAAAACTTCTGAATTGTACACTTTAAAATTGTACACAAGTTTTGTTTTGTGAATTTTATCTCAAAAAATTACAAAAAAGCTTTGACTACAAGGGTATTCACTAAATTGTGATTTTTCATACAAAAATAAAAGGAAGGAAAAAATAAAAGAAAGATGTTAAATATTCAACTATGGGGTGTTCTTTGAATGAATTGGACTAGAGCCATATGTACAAACTTGTAGAAATTTATTAATGTGGAAAGGTGTTCATGATATTGAGTAAAAAAGTTACAGAATAATATTTAAGGAATGATTCTATATTTTGAAAAAATAATGAAAACAAAACCAAAATACACTAGGGAATGAGAGACTGGAAGGGTACACACACAGTTTTCTTCCTCTTTTTGCCTCCTAGTGTTCTTGGATTTTTCCACAAATCCCTTCGCTCCCATAACAGATTATGGTGAAATAATTGGCTAAGATCGAGGGGTTTAGGAATTCTGAAGCCTGGGGCCACCTTGACTCTCTGACTTGCCCAAAGCTGTGCTTTGCTCACAGTCAGAAAAACATGACAATTGAAGGGGAAGGAATAAGGTCCCTAGGTAATAAAGAAACAGTTTTAGAAAATGTCATTAGGCAAATGACACCTGTAACTGCTAGACTGCCTGCTGCTTGACGATTTCCTTTTACCCTTCACACTCTACTAGTGAAGGAGGTAAAAAGACCAGTGTGTTGGCAATAAAATCCTTATGGCAGCACTGGGGAGTGCTACTGTAATTATGGGCTCTGCGCACTTTCCTGCAATTCCAGCTTTCAGATGTTTAAAACTATGTTGTAAATTCTTTATCCACATTGAAACTTAGCACATTTGACTACTAGCTGCCCAGAGATTTAATTGCTAGAATCAACAATACCTTTTAACTGGAGAGAAAAGAAAAATAAGCTAAATATTTCTGGAACTTGGAAGGTATTCTCTCACATCATTTTATTTTTTTTAATGAAAACTTTTTTCTGACAGTCTTTTTGTATACTTAGGAGGTTTAAAAACAATATGAACATCTTAATATTTAAAAAAACATTTTAAGATGCACTGATGAAAGTTGAACATTTCTAAAAACTCCAATAAATTACAAAATAATGTTTACCTATTGACCACAAGGAAAATAGAGGAACATTTACCAGCTGTTCACTAGCTGTGCAACTTTGGGAAATTTACATAACCTCTGAGCTTTGTTTTTCTTTCTGAAAAATGGGGATGACTATAAAATCCACCTCTTTGTGAGAGCCATGATGTACAGCACTCAGATCTTGCTTCAAGAAAGGACTTGCTCTTGAGTTCTAAGGATTGTTAGCACTTTCAGGATCAACCTCAATTTCTGGGGTGAGATCACGATGTTCTGGAGTAGCCCCTAGCCAGTAGCTGAGCTCAGTGGGGTACAGTGTAATCATTTCAGGCCAAGGTGAGACTCCTCTAAAGGGAAACATTGCTCCAGAGTTCCTGATGGCCAAGACTTTGTCACACTGCCGTGTGGTCAGAGACTGGCCTGGCCCAGCATGCTTACTCTTTAACACGTCAGATCTGCAGTGTGGTCTGAAGACTCCCTGCCAATCTTGCTTTTCCTTCCTTTTATCAATATCTTTCCTAACTCTACCTGCTTCTTAGAAAACCCAGCTGACACGTTTGAATTTGTTTTAAGACTTAAGTGTGATAGTATATGATAAATCCTAGTCGATCGATGCCTGGCACACAGTAAGCCCTCAATAAATGTTTGAGATTACTAGGATTATGTAATTGATTTTAAAATTAGTTTGTATTTTTGATCACCACTATTTTCTCATTTATTCTTGATTCAGTTTCCATCAGCCTTTTCTATTGGCATATAAATACAAGGTTGCATATGTACTGACTTTTTAAATAAAAGTTTTATCATTTGATGTTCTATGAAGAGAAAAATTGAAACAAATATTGACTAGTATTGGGCAAAAAACTTAAAGAAATTAAAGAGAAGAAAATAAGATGTGCATGAAGTGAAGATAACAGATTTTGGGGACATATTTTTATCTAACATTTAAACAATGTTACATGTCATATTCTTTAACTACTCACCTGCTCCACCCCTGCTTCATAAGAATTCTTTGTCAGCATTTAAAAGTTCTGTTATTTAAGAAAATTCTTTTTTAAAAATTTATATTGGATTATAGTTGATGAACAATGTTGTGTTAGTTTCAAGTGTACAGCAAAGTGATTCAGTTACATATATACATGTATCTATTCTTTATCAAATTCTTTCCCAATTCAGGTTATTACAGAGTATTGAGACAAGTTCCCCGTGCTATAAGTAGGTCTTTGTTGGTTACATGTTTTAAATATAGCAGTATGTACATGTCAATCCCAAATTCCCGATCTATCCCTCCCCACTACCCTTCTCCCGTAGTAACTATAAGTTCATTCTCTAAGTCTGTGAGTCTGTTTCTGTTTTGTAACTTCATTTGTATCATTTTTTTAGATTCTGCATATAGTAATATCATATGATATTTACCTTTCTCTGTCTGACTTACTTAGAATGATAATCTCCAGGTTCATTCATGGTGCTGCAAAAAGCACTGTTTCATTCTTTTTTTTTAAATATAAATTTATTTATTTTAATTGGAGGTTAATTACTTTACAATATTGTATTGGTTTTGCCATACATCAACATGAATCCGCCACAGGTGTACACATGTTCCCCATCCTGAACCCCCCTCCCACCTCCTTCCCCGTACCATCCCTCTGGGTCATTCCAGTGCATCAGCCCCAAGCATCCTGTATCCTGCATTGAACCTGGACTGGCGCTTCATTTCATATATGATTATTATACGTGTTTCAATGCCTTTCTCCCAAATCATCCCACCCTCACCCTCTCCCACAGAGTCCAAAAGACTGTTCTATACATCTGTGTCTCTTTTGTTGTCTTGCATACAGGGTTATCGTTACCATCTTTTAAAATTCCATATACATGCGTTAGTATACTGTATTGGTGTTTTTCTTTCTGGCTTACTTCACTCTATATAATAGGCTCCAGTTTCATCCACCTCATTAGAACTGATTCAGATGTATTCTTCTTAATGGCTGAGTAATACTCCATTGTGTATATGTACCACTGCTTTCTTATCCATTCAACTGCTGATGGACATCTAGGTTGCTTCCATGTCCTGGCTATTATAAACAGTGTTGC
This sequence comes from Bos taurus, assembly GCF_002263795.3. Lineage (NCBI taxonomy): Eukaryota > Metazoa > Chordata > Mammalia > Artiodactyla > Bovidae > Bos > Bos taurus. The sequence goes on from NC_037332.1 coordinate 78,708,232, forward strand.
GAAGAACATTGGGGTACACGTGTCTTTTTCAGTTCTGGTTTCCTCGGGGTGTATGCCCAGCAATGGGATTGCTGGGTCATAAGGCAGTTCTATTTCCAGTTTTTTAAGGAATCTCCACACTGTTCTCCATAGTGGCTGTACTAGTTTGCATTCCCACCAACAGTGTAAGAGGGTTCCCTTTTCTCCACACCCTCTCCAGCATTTATTGCTTGTAGACTTTTGGATAGCAGCCATTCTGACTGGCGTGAAATGGTACCTCATAGTGGTTTTGATTTGCATTTTTCTGATAATGAGTGATGCTGAACATCTTTTCATGTGTTTGTTAGCCATCTGTATGTCTTCTTTGGAGAAATGTCTGCTTAGTTCTTTGGCCCATTTTTTGATTGGGTCATTTATTTTTTTGGAATTGAGCTGCAGGAGTTGCTTGTATATTTTTGAGATTAGTTCTCTGTCAGTTGCTTCATTTGCTACTATTTTCTCCCATTCTGAAGGCTGTCTTTTCACCTTGCTTGTAGTTTCCTTTGTTGTGCAGAAACTTTTAATTTTAATTAGGTCCTATTTGTTTATTTCTTTATTTCATTTCCAATATTCTGGGAGGTGGTTCATAGAGGATCCTGCAGTGATTTATGTCAGAGAATGTTTTGCCTATGTTCTCGTCTAGGACTTTTATAATTTCTGGTCTTAGGTTTAGATCTTTAATCCATTTTGAGTTAATTTTTGTGTATGGTGTTAGAAAGTGTTCTAGTTTCATTCTTTTACAAGTGGTTGACCAGTTTTCCCAGCACCACTTGTTAAAGAGATTGTCTTTTCTCCATTGAATATTCTTGCCTCCTTTGTCAAAGATAAGGTGTCCATAGGTGCGTGGATTTATCTCTGGGCTTTCTGTTTTGTTCCATTGATCTATATTTCTATCTTTGTGCCAGTACCATACTGTCTTGATGACTGTGACTTTGTAGTAGAGCCTGAAGTCAGGCAGGTTGATTCCTCCATGTTTCATTCTTTTTAATGGCTGAGTAATATTCCTTTGTATGTACATACTATATCTTCTTTATCCATCTGCTGATGGACATTTAAGTTGCTTCTATGTCTTGGTTATTGTAAACAGCACTTCAATGAACATTGGGGTGCATGTATTTTTTTGGACCATGTTTTTCTTCAGATATATGCCCAGGACTAGGATTGCTAGATCATATGTTTGTTCTAGTTTTGGTGTTTGATTTTTGTTGTCACTGGTTTTTCATAGTGTACCAATTTATATTCCCATGAACAGAGAAAAGGGTGCCCTTTTCTCCACATCCTCTCCAGCATTTACTGTTTGCAGACCTTTTGGGGATAGCCATTCTGACCAGTGTGAGGTTATACCTCACTGTAGCTTTGATTTGCATTTCTGTAACAATTAGTGATGTTAAGCATCTCTGCTTGTGTCTACTGGCCATCACTGTGTCTTCTTTGGAGAAATACCTACTTAGATCTTCTGCCTAAGTTGTCTGCCTTTTGTTTTTGTTTCTTGATATTGAGTTGCATAAACTGTTTGTGTATTTTGGAAATTAATCCCCTGTTGGTCACATTGTTTGTAAATATTTTCTCCCATACTTTGGGTTGTCTTTTTGTTTTGATGATGGTTCCTTTTGCTTGTGCAAGCTTTTAAATTTAATTAGGTTCCATTTATTTACTTTACTTTATTTCTTTTGCCTTGGGAGACTGATCTAAGAAAATATTGCTACAGTTTATGTCCGAGAATGTTTTGGCTATATTATTTTCCTCTAAGAGTTTTATGGTGTCATGTTTTATATTTAGATCCTTCAGCCATTATGAGTTTGTTGCTGTATATGGTGTGAGAGTGTTCCTGTATCATTGATTTACATGTAGCTGTCCAGTTTTTCCAATGCCACTTACTAGACTGTGTTATCTCCATTGTATATTCTTGCCTCCTTTGTTGTAAATTGTCTGTAGGTTTGTGGGTTTATTTCTGGGCTCTCTATTCTGTTCCATTGATCTATATGTCTCTTTTTGTGCCAATACCATGCTATTTTGATTACTTTAGCTTTGTAGCATAGTTAGAAGTCAGGAAGGGTTATACTTCCAGCTTTGTTCTTTTACCTCATGACTATTTTGGAAATTCTGGGTCTTTTATGGTTTTATATAAATTTGAGGATAATTCGTTCTGGTGGTGGTGGTGGTTTAGTTGCTCAGTTGTGTCTGACTCTTGCAACCCTGTGGACTGTAGCCCGCCAGGCTTCTCTGTCCATGGGATTCTCCAGGCAAGAATACTGGACTGGGTTGCCATTTCCTTCACCAGGGGATCTTCTTGACCCAGCGATCGAGCCTGGGTCTCCTGCATTGCAGGCAGATTCTTTACCAACTGAGCTAAGAGGGAATTTTGTGAAAAATGTCACAGGTACTTTGACAAGGATCTATTAAATTAAATCTTAAAACTTAGATTAAATTTGTAGATTGCTTTTGGTAGTATGGTCGTTTTAATGGTCCTAATTCTTCCAATTGAAGGAGCATGGCATATCTTTCCATTTCTTTGTGTGTGTACCTAGTTGATAAGGCGTGTCTGCCTCTTGGTGACCCACACAAAAGAGGCTCTGTAACAAAGTTCATAAAGAAAGACAGAGAAGGGCACTATATAATAATGAGGACCAATACAAGGGGATATTACATTTACGTTCACTAACATATATTCACCAAATAGAGGAGTACCTAAGCATATAACACAAATACTAACAGACATAAAGAGGAACGTTGACAGGACTATAATAATAGTAGGAGACTTTGACACCCTGCTAACAGCATTGGACAAATCTTTCAGACAGAAAATCAATAAGGCAACAGAGATTCTAAATGACACAATAGACCTGTTGGACTTAACTGATATCTGTAGGACGCTACACCTAAATAAACCCAGAATACACATTCTTTTGAAGTGGATGTGGACCATTCTCTAGGTTAAACCGCATTCTGAGACACAAATAAGCCTCAACAAATATAAGAGGATAGAAACTATTTCAAGCATATTTTCTGACCACAATGGTATAAAACTAGAAATTAACCACAGGAAGAAAAATGGTAAACTAACATGGAGACTAAACAACATGCTACCAGAACAGTGGGTCAATGACGAAATCAAAGAAGAAATAAGAAAACTGAAAAAATAGATTAAAAAAATAAAGAAAATACCTCAAGACAAACAACAAAATGAAAACACAGCCTTACAAAATCTATGGGATGCAGCAAAAGCAGTTCTAAGAAAGAAGTTAATAGTGATACAGGTCTTCCTCAAGAAAAAAGAAAAACTCAGAAAAATAATCTAATCTACCACCTGAAATGATTAAAAAAAAGAAGAAAAACAAAGCCCAAAGTCAGCAGAAGGGAGGATATCATTAAGATCAGAGAGGAAATAAATAAAATAGAGATGAAAAAACAATAGAAAAGATCATGAAAACCAACAGCTGGTTTTTGAAAGGAAAAAAAAAATTGAGAAGCCTCTAGCTAGACTCAGCAAGAAGAGACAGAGGACCCAAATAAACAAAGTAAGAGATGAAAGAGGAGAATTACAACTTATACAACATGAATACAAAAAAAAGGAGAATACTACAAACAGTTGTTATTGTTGTTCAGCTGCTCAGTTGTGTCTGACTCTGTGACCCCCATGGACTGCAGCACATCAGGTCTCCCTGTCCTTCACCACCTCCCAGAGTTTGCCCAAGTTCATGTCCATTGAATCAGTGATGCCATCCAACCATCTCATCCTCTGCTGCCCTCTTCTCCTTTTGTCTTCAGTCTTTCCCAGCATCAGGGTCTTTTCCAGTGAGTCTCCTCTTTGCATCAGGTGACCAAAGTATTGGTGCTTCAGCTTCAGCATCGGTCCTTCCAATGAATATTCAGGGTGGGTTTCTTTTAGGATTGACTGGTTTGATCTCCTTGCAGTCCAAGGGATTCTCAACAGTCTTCTCCCGTACAATTCGAAAACATCAGTTCTTCAGTGCTCAGCCTTCTTTATGGTCCAGCTGTCATGTCTGTACCTGACCACTGTACCTGACTACTACATAGCTCTGACTATACGGAACTTTGTTGGCAAAGTGATGTCTTTGCTTTTCAGTACACTGTCTAGGTTTGTCATAGTCTTCCTTCCAAGAAGCAAGAGCATTCTAATTTCATGGCTGCAGTCATCATCCACAGTGATTTTGGAGCCCAAGAAAATAAAATCTGTCACTGCTGCCACTGTTTCCCCTTCTATTTGCCAGGAAGTGATGGGATCAGATGACCTGATCTTAGTTTTCTTAATATTGAGTTTTAAGCCAGCTTTTTCACTTTCTTCCTTCACCCTCAGCAAAAGGCTCTTTAGTTCCTCTTCACTTTCTGCCATTAGAGTGGTATCATCTGCATATCTGAGGTTGGTGGTATTTCTCCCAGCAATCTTGATTCCAGCTTATAACTCATCCAGCATTTTTCATGATGTACTCTGCCTGGAGAATTCCCATGGACAGAGGATCCTGGTGGGCTACAGTCCATGGGGTTGCAAAGAGTTGGACATGACTGAGCGACTAAGCATAGCGCAGCACCCTGCATATAAATTAAATAAACAGGGTGACAGTATACGGCCTTGCCATACTGTGTTTCCAATTTTGAACCATTGTTCTGTTGTTCCATGACCAGTTCTAACTGTTGCTTCTTGACCCACATACAGGTTTCTCAGGAGACAGGTAATATGGTCTGGTATTCCCATCTCCTGAAGAATTTTCCACAGTTTGTTGTGATTCACACAGTCAAAGGCTTTCGCATAGTCAATGAAACAGAAGTAGATGTTTTTCTCGAATTCCCTTGCTTTCTCTATGATCCAATGAATGTTGTTGATCTCTGCTTCCTCTGCCTTTTCTAAATCCTGCTTGTACATCTAGAAGATCTCAATTCAAGTACTCCTGAAGCCTAGCTTAAAGGATATTAAGCATAACCTTATTAGCATGGGAAGTGAGCACAATTGTCCGATAGTCTGAACATTCTTTAGCACTGCCCTTCTTTGGAATTGGGGTGAAAACTGACCTTTTCCAGTCCCGTGGCCACTGCTGAATTTTCCAAATTTGCTGACATATTGAGTACAGCACTTTAACAGCCTCAGATTTTAGGATTTGAAACAGCTCAGCTGGAATTCCATCACTTCTACTAAGGTGATAATGCTTCCTAAGGCCCACTTGACTTCACACTCCAGGATGTCTGGCTTTAGGTGAGTGACCACACCATCATGGTTATCTGGGTCATCAAGACCTTTTTTGTACAGTTCTTCTGTGTATTCTTGCTACCTCTCCTTAATCAATTATATGCCAACCTATTGGACAAACTATAAGAAATGGACACGTTTCTAGAAATATACATCCTGCCAAAATTCAATCAAGAAGAAAGAGATAATTTGAACAAACCAATCAGTAGAAGTGAAATAGAATTCATAATTTAAAAAAAAATCTCTGCAAACTAAAGTCCAGGACCAGACGGCTTCACTGGGGAATTCTACCAAGCATACAAAGTTATCCTTCTCAAACCATACCAAAATAATGAAGAGGAGGGAACACTTACAAATTCATTCTATGAAGCCACCATCACCATGATACCAAAATCAGAAAAAGACAGTAACCAAAAAAAAAAAAAGAGAGAGAAAAAGAAAATAACAGGGCAATATATTTGAAGTCACTTAAAAACTATTTTCTGCGTCATGATTCCCATTATCCAGATTGGAAGCACCTGCTGGATACTGATGTATGGAGCTGGCTATCAGATATTTTAGAAACCTTTTGTGCTTTTAGGTAAATCTAACAGAAAATGAGCAAGGCAAAGTCTGCTGTTTGATTGCCATGAATGTAGGCATTAAAGTCTGTTCCTTTTTATGGTGGATCACACTTTATGAGTAAGATCCATCAGAGAACATGGTTAGGCAGGTTTTTGCCCTGAACATCTTTGGTACTTAGTTGGATGAAATTTTGTCAAAAATATCTTTCTAAAAATAGGACCTTAGAGACTATCAGGTACAGTTTTGGCTTCTTGAGTCTTGTGACTAATATCAAACATTGCTGGCATTTTCCCATCATGTCAGTTTAAACAGTGTCATCTATTTTCTTCTTGCTCCTTTTTTGTTTGAATGCTTTTCTGTAAGATCTTAGTTCTTCTTTGCCATGATTGTTACTGATCAGAAAAGTCAAGTCAGTTTATTTCTTAGTCAAAGAGCAATGGGAGAGTAAAAGTTATCATGAGTCTACAGAAAAGGCATAGCACTCTAAGCTTCTTAAGGACAGTCAATGTTGTGCATCTAATTGTATTTTCTACAATTCTTACCCTTATTGATATGCATGTTATGCTGCTGCTGCTAAGTCACTTCAGTCGTGTCCGACTCTGTGCGACCCCATAGATGGTAGCCCACCAGGCTCCCCTGTGCCTGGGATTCTCCAGGCAAGAATACTGGAGTGAGTTGCCATTTCCTCCTCCAGTGCATGAAAGTGAAAAGTGAAAGTGAAACTAATACAATTATGTAAAGTTTAAAAATAAAATAAAATTAATTAAAAAAATTAAAAAAAATTAAAAAAAATGAAGGAGAGATAAAATGTCAGACAAACCAAAACTTAGAGAATTCTCTGCCCACAGATTTACACTATAAGGATATTAAAAAGAGTTTTCTAGAAAAAGGAAAACTATATCAGAAACTTGGGTTTATACAAAGCCATGAAGAGTGTTAGAAATGCAATAAACAAATATTGGATGCAAACACCTGCCCCAATCATCCCTAAATTGGCCATTTCCTTTTGGACACTAAGAAAAAAAAAAAAAAGAAAGTGAAGTCGCTCAGTCGTGTCCGACTCTTCGAGACCCCATGGACTGCAGCCTACCAGGCTCCTCCGTCCATGGGATTTTCCAGGCAAGAGTACTGGAGTGGGGTGCCATTGCCTTCTCTGATGCATGTTATAGTTTCTGAAAATAAATTTAGGGAGTGTGTTAAAATATATGTGCATGTGTAAATTGTGGAGTGAGCCATAGTAGTTTATAGATTTTTACGTGGTTATTATAAGGTTAACTGAAATATACACACACACAAAACATGAATTTGATTATTTTAAACACAGTACACTCCTGGCTTTTTCAATGTTATCTGGTTTATAACTCTCAGGAAATCTTCAGCTGTGTTAATCAAAGTCATTTAGAATGTTGCCGAAATGTTGCCACTAGCACAATCTAAGATGCACAGTTTGCTTGCAGAGAGATGAGCCTCTATTCTCTGGGGGAGCTAGAGAGGCTGGTCAAGGACAGGACAATAGGAACTGATGGCCTCTCAATAAACTCTGTTATAAGGAATGCATTCCCCACCCCTTGCAACATTCAAGCCAAAATTATTTGACCACGTCTATAGAATCCTGAAGAGGTGATTTGTATATGAGAGTTGGACAGGAGGAGAAGACTGCTAAGATTTTTTCTGTATGAAAAAAAAAACTGTCTTTGAGAATTAGATTTACAAAATTAGCAATGTTTAATGCTTCATCAGGACATTCTTAAATGGAACTTTTTTGTGTGTGTGTGAGTACCTGTCAGTGAAGAGAACAATAGTTATTAGCACAGTTTAGTGTCACTGCCTTGACTTGGGCTACAGTTCCAGCTGATTTCCCCACCATTGCTTTTTCCATCATAGTGCAAATGTCAACAGAGACATTTTCTGGTAAATGTCGTACTTTCATTATGAACACAGAATCATTTTAAAATCCAGTCTGACAACCCTTCTCTGTTAGTCTCTTTACATTTATTATAAGTACTAAACATTTGGATTTAGATCTATCATTTTACCCTTTACTTTCTTATTTTATTCCATGTATGCTATCCTCCTTATTCCCTCGCTTTCTATGCTTTCTTTTGGAGTAATTGTTTTTTATTATTCCATTACTGTCCCTACTCTCCCTGTTAGATTGTTACTTGCTTGCATTAGCTTGTTAGTTATTCTTTTACTATTCTTTTTTGTTAAAGAATCCACCTGCCAAGATCCCTGGATTGGGAAGGCTCCTTGGAGATGCAAATAGCAACCCACTCCAGTATTCTTGCCTGGAAAAATCACATGGACAGAGGAACATGGCAGGCTATAGTCTGTGTGGTCACAAAAGAATGAGACATGACTAAGTGACTGAACAACAACAACTCTTTTAGTGGTTACTCAAGAGATTAAACATGAATCCTTGATCAATCAAACTTTCAAAATAAATAAGTACTTTTGCTACTTCCCAGACAATATGAGAACTTTGATCATTTTTACTCCATTTACCTTCCTTGAAACAATATTTTTTTGAAAAAATTTTTACACCTTCAAAAAGTTGCAGTAATAATATAATAAACTTCTTTGTACACAAATACATATATTCTTATAGATTCACCAGTTGAATCTATAAGATTCTATGGATGTCTGTCTCTTTCCGTCTCAGTTTTGCTCATAAGGCCTTTGTATTGATTAGATGAGGCCCACCCAGATTATCAAGGATAATCTCCAGTATTTAAAGTCAACTAATTGTAAATGTTACTTATCTAAAAAATACTTTCACTTAGATCAGTGTTTAATTGAATAAATGGGTACAATGGCTTAATCAATGTGCACATAAAATGAATCATCACAAAGCACATCAAGTTTCTTTCTTGTTCCAAGTCAGAGGACATAATACACTTACCATTTGTACACTCATGACTTCATTCATTCATTTATTCAAGAACTATTTCTTTTTTCAATATAAATTTATTTTAATTGGAGGCTAATTATGTTACAATATTATATAGGTTTTGTATACATTGACATGAATCTGCCATGGGTGTACACGTGTTCCCCATCCTGCCCCCTCCCACCTCCCTCCCCATACCATCCCTCTGGGTCATCCCAGTGCACCAGCCCCAAGCATCCTGTATCCTGCATCAAACCTGGACTGGCGATTCATTTCTTATATGATATTATACATGTTTCAATGCCATTCTCCTAAATCATCCCCCCTCCCTCTCCCACAGAGTCCAAAAGACTGTTCTATGCATCTGTGTCTCTTTTGCTGTCTTGAATACAGGGTTGTCATTACCATCTTTCTAAATTACATATACATGTGTTAGTATACTGTATTGGTGTTTTTCTTTCTGGCTTACTTCACTCTGTATAATAGGCTCCAGTTTCATCCACCTCATTAGAACTGATTCAGATGTATTCTTTTTAATGGCTGAGTAATACTCCATTGTGTATATGTACCACTGCTTTCTTATCCATTCATCTGCTGATGGACATCTAGGTTGCTTCCATGTCCTGGCTATTATAAAAAGTGCTGTGATGAACATTGGGGTACACGTGTCTCTTTCAATTCTGGTTTCCTGGGTGTGTATGCCCAGCAGTGGGATTGCTGGGTCATAAGGCAGTTCTATTTCCAGTTTTTTAAGGAATCTCCACACTGTTCTCCATAGTGGCTGTACTAGTTTGCATTCCCACCAACAGTGTAAGAGGGTTCCCTTTTCTCCACACCCTCTCCAGCATTTATTGCTTGTAGCCATTCTGACTGGCGTGAAATGGTACCCCATAGTGTTTTGATTTGCATTTCTCTGATAATGAGTAATGCTGAACATCTTTTCATGTGTTTGTTAGCCATCTGTATGTCTTCTTTGGAGAAATGTCTATTTAGTTCTTTGGCCCATTTTTTGATTGGGTCATTTGTTTTTCTGGAATTGAGCTGCAGGAGTTGCTTGTATATTTTTGAGATTAGTTCTTTGTCAGTTACTTCATTTGTTATTATTTTCTCCCATTCTGAAGGCTGTCTTTTCACCTTGCTTATTATAGTTTCCTTTGTTGTGCAGAAGCTTTTAATTTTAATTAGGTCCCATTTGTTTATTTTTGCTTTTATTTACAATATTCTGGGAGGTGGGTCATAGAGGATCTTGCTGTGATTTATGTCAGAGAGTGTTTTGCCTATGTTCTCGTCTAGGAGTTTTATAGTTTCTGGTCTTACGTTTAGATCTTTAATCCATTTTGAGTTTATTTTTTTTGTATGGTGTTAGAAATTGTTCTAGTTTCATCCTTTTACAAGTGCTTGACCAGTTTTCCCAGCACCACTTGTTTAAGAGATTGTCTTTTCTCCATTGTATATTTCAAGAATTATTTCTTGAGCACCACCTATGTTCCAAACACTGTGATAGATACATGGATACATTTTCTAAGATCCAGACAACTGACAACAGTTATAAATAACTGTTACAATACAACCTAATTTTTGTTAAGCTAGGACCCTACTGTGTATTTTTAAGGCTATTGTCTTATTAGTTTTCCTAAAGACATAGACAAGACTATTTTCATGGGTTTCATAAGTCTCCTTGCATAATTGCTTGTCAGGTTATATATATAACTACGTCCTATCAAAAAAAATAGCATTTTAATTAAATCAATAGTTTTATCAGAAAGGTTGAACTCAATGATTATTAAAATGGAGGGGAAATCTCAGCTCTATTTAGCAGCTTATTTCCAAAAGCTACAATAGAGGATCAGCCCCAGTGCATAACTGCTTTTCAAACTTCTGCTTGCACCTCATTTGTTTATGTCCTATGTTACAAAGCAAGCCACAAGACCAGTCCAGGTTCAGGATGTGGGGAAATAGACTATATCTTGATGGACATTGCTGCCATCATGAATTCATGGCCATTTTCCCCCTCCATGTACTACCATGGTTTGAAGGTAAGGTGAACCACATCACAGTTTTTTTGCAGAGGGTCACAATAGTGTAGCCCAACCGGACATACTCTGGGGTACGTGGTGCCTTCCCTACCATACTATCATACCTGGTCACTTTAAAGTTGAAGTATAAACGAAATGGCTTACAATGTTATATTAGTTTCGGGTGTACAACCTAGTGAGTTTTATATGTCACAAAATGATCACACGACATGTCTAGCTACCATGTATCACCACACAAAGTTATTATATTACTGACTATATTCACTGTGCTATACATTATATCTCTGAGGCTTATTTATTTTGTAACTGGAAGTCTGTATCTCTTAATCTCTCTCACTTATTTGCCCACCTCAACCCTCCTCCCCTCTGGCAACCATCTGTTTGTTCCCTATATCTGCAAATCTGTTTCTGTTTATTATGTTTGCTAATTTAAAAAAAATTCCACATATAAATGAAATTATATGATATTTGTCTTTGTCTGAATTATTTAACTTAGCATAGTACCCCTTGGGTCCATCCATGTTGTGGCAAGTGGCAAGATTTTATTCATATTTTATGGTTGAGTAATAGTCCATATGTAATGGAATAATATGCCTGCAATGCAGGAGAAGAGATGACAACCCACTCCAGTACTCTTGCCTTGAAAAACTCATGGACGGAGGAGCCTGGTAGGTTACAGTCCATGGGGTCACAAAGAGTTGGACACGATTGAGCGACTTCACTTTCAATTTCAATGCAGGAGACCCAGGTTCGATCCCTGGGTCGGGAAGATCCCCTGGAAAAGGAAATGGCAACCCACTCCAGTATTCTTGCCTGGAGAATCCCATGGACAGAGGAGTCTGGCAGGCTACAGTCCATGGGGTCACAAGAGTCAGACATGACTTAGTGACTAAACCCGAATATTCCATTGTGTATATACCACAATTTCTTTGTCTATTAATCTATTGATGGACATTGACTTTGCATCCATATCTTGGCTATTATGATTAATGCTGCTATGAACATAAGAGTGCATATATTTTTTCAAATTAGTATTTTGAAAAAAACATTGTTTTTGTTTTCTTCAGAAGAATACTGATAAGTGGGATTGCTGGATCATATGACATCACCGACACAACAGACATGAATTTGAGCAAGCTCTGGGAGTTGGTGATGGATAGAGAAGCCTGGCATGATGTATTCCACGGGGTCGCAAAGAATCAGACACGACTGAACGACTGAACTGAACTAATGGTAGTTCTGGGCTTCCCTGCTGTCTTAGGCGGTAAAGAATCTGCCTGCAGTGTGGAAGACCTGGGTTCTATCCCCGAGTCAGGAAGATCCCCTGGAGAAGGAAATGGCTAAACACTCCAGTATTCTTGCCTGGAAAACCCCAGGGACAGAGGAGCCTGGAGGGCTACAGTCTATGGGGTCACATAGTTAGACATGACTGAGAAAGTAACACTTATACTTTCACTTCATGGCAGTTCTACTTTTATTTTTTTTGAGGAAACTTTATGCTGTTTTCATGTGGCTGGACCAATTTATATTCCTATCAACAGTGCATGAGGGTTCCCTCTTTTCCACATCCTCACCAACATTTATTATTCCTTGTATTTTTGATAATAGCCATTCTGACAGGTGTGAGGTGATATCCCATGGCTGTTTTGATTTCCCTGATAATTAGTGATGTTGTATACTTTTTTCATGTACCTGTTAGCCATCTGTATGTCTTCTTTGGAAAAATGTCAATTCGGATCCCCTGCCCTTTTTTTAGTCAGATTGTTTGGGGTTTTTTTTGCTATTAAATTGTGAGTTCTGTATATTTTGATTATTAATTCCTTATCATTTGCAAATATCTTCTCTCTGCCCACAGACTGATTTTTAAAAATTTTCTTGATCGTTTCCTTCACTGTGCAAAAGTTTGATGTAATCAGTCCTATTTTAAAATTTTTGCTTTTGTTTCCCTTACCTGAGAAGACATATTTACCTGGTCACTTTTTAACATAAAGGGTAAAAGCTGGTGATTATGTAGTTAAATAAGACAAACTAGACAGTTCAAGCATAAAAACAAAAATCTCCTTTGAAACCTGAATTATTGGTTTTTCCGTTACATCAACCAGGCACCTTGTCAGCTGTTGCCTTTGTTTTGAAGACATTAGATCTGCAATCTAAGTCACTGCCTCCTTCCTTTATTTCCATGCACATAACCATTCCTTCAACCCTTGGGAAAATGTCAAATTTTCCTTTTTTTCCTTGATTATACACTTTTAAACGATGCTTGGTCATTTAGATTCAAAATAAAACATTTTACTTACCTGGAAATGCCTTTTGATTTTTTTTAATAAGTAGAGTGGAAGATATGTAATAGGTGCTATGGTAGTTGTTTTCCTCTCATGGGAAAATTATTTAGTTTTTGTAATAAGATGCTATGCTTTAAACTTTGGCAAGAAGTAATGAAAGTATACCCTTCAACAAGGTTCCAGTGAGGACAACTGAGTAGCTAAGATACTTAGTGAGGGAAATTCAACCATAAGCTCTCTAATTCAACTGAGCACGAAAGCTCAGAATCTTGCAGTGTGACCCTATTGACCTGAAAGTATGTGCGTACCTTTAAACATTGAACAGATTACTTGCTTCCCATCAGCAGGTTTAAACTTGGTATTTTCGTGGTTGTGTAATAAAGCTTTAAAAACACAGTTAAAATGGTAACCACTAGTTGGAGAAGGAAAAGATTAAAATTCAAACGTATTTCAGTTCTCTTAAACAGATTCTGCCCGGGGTGTGCACATATACAATTGGTCGCTTTCCTCAGTGACTGTTGTACAATCACACACCCTAGAAGAATTTGGCTGTGTTCAGTTCCAATTAACAAAGAGCCTTTTTTTCAAACATCTCAAGAGTGATATAAATAGCTGGGAAGGGTGTTAATTGCAGAGGTACAATGGTTTATCAAATGAATAGCTATGTGAATGAGCTCTGTAAACTCTACAAAACACTCTAAAACTTTGTTGTCATTCTTTTTATACTTGTGTACATAATACAAGAACACAGTCTAACATTTCACCTTCCGCAAATTGGCTTTGCAGTGTGTTGGACTGAAAATGAAATAACTTTGGTAACTCTCTTCTTAGATGACTGAATTTTAAAATTTTACTTTCTTGTCACTAGAATCTAGACACAGTTCCCAACAGTATGAGTAGTTTCTTAAAAGGATTATTTCTGATGATCCGCCTAATATGTACCCATTTTAGAAAAATTTGAAAATGGAGGAAAGTATGAAAAATAAAGTGAACAATCATTCACAATTTCATAATCTAGAGGTGCCCTCTGTGCTCAGTCACTCAGTTGTGTTCAACTCTTAGCAACCCTTTGGAATGTAGCCTGCCAGGCTCCTCTGTCCATGGGGTTTCCCAGGCAAGATTACTGAAGTGAGTTGCCATTTCCTCCTCTAAGGGATCTTCTACAACTCAGGAACTGAACTGGGGTCTCCTGTGACTCTTGCTTTGCAGGTGAATTCTTTATCACTGAGCCACTGGGGAGGCAGTAGTCATTAATATTTTAGCATTTTCTTCTCATTTTTTTCTATACATATAATTTACACAGAAATATGAAAATTATATATATTTACTATAATATATGGGGCTTCCCCAGTAGCTCAGCAGTAAAGAATCTGCCTGCAATGCAGAAGCCACTGGAGACATGGGTTCAATCCCTGGGTGGGGAAGATCCCCTGGAGGTGAGCATGGCAACACACTCCAGTAATATTGCCTGGAGAATCCCATGGACAGAGGAGCCTGGCGGGCTACAGTCCATAGGGTTGCAAAGAGTCAAACACGACTGAAGCAACTTAGCATGCACACACGCACTATAATGCTATGATACTATATATGAGGCAATATAGTATAGTAGTTAACATTGTCAGAATATTAAGTTTGAATTCTGGATCCTCTGCTTTCTAGTTGGGTAATCTGGGCAATTTATTTTCACTGTAACTCACTGTATGTGTTAATTACTCAGTTGTGTCCGACTCTTTGTGGCCCTATGGACTATAACCCACCAGGCTTTTCTGTCCATTGAATTCTCCAGGCAAGAAAACTGGAGCAGTTTGCCATTTCCTCCTTCAGGGTATCTTCCCTACCCAGGGATCGAACCCTGTTCTCCTGCACTGCAGCCAGATTCTTTACCATCTGAGCCACCAGGGAAGCCTTTTCCTTAGCTGTAATATGAAATAATATTAGTGACCTATTTTGTAGGGGTATTTTGAGGATTAAGTGAATTGATAGACTCAAAGCACTTAGAACAGCGTCTGCTGCTGCTGCTGCTAAGTCGCTTCAGTCGTGTCCGACTCTGCGTGACCCCATAGATGGCAGCCCACCAGGCTCCCCCGTTCCCGGGATTCTCCAGGCAAGAACACTGGAGTGGGTTGCCATTTCCTTCTCCAATGCATGAAAGTAAAAAGTGAAAGTGAAGTCGCTCAGTCGTGTCTGACTCTTAGCGACCCCATGGACAGCAGCCTACTAGGCTCCTCCATCCATGGGATTTCCAAGCAAGAGTACTGGAGTGGGGTGCCATTGCCTTCTCTGAGAACAGTGTCTAGTACATTATAAATGCTCAATTTTTAATTTTTTTGGTGACACCACATGGCTCATGGGATCTTCGTTCTCAGACCAGGGATCAAAACCAGGCCCATAGCAGTGAAAGTGCCAAGTCCTAATCACTGGACCACCAGAGATTTCCCTAAGTGCTGAATACTATAAACCATTCTTATCATATAACACCAGGGCATAAGCACTTTCCAAAATAATTTAAACATTTAAAGATTGTGCTTGTGTGCTGTTGCTTCAGTCACGTTCAATTGTTTGCGACCCTATGGACTGTGGCCCACCAGGCTCCTCTGTTCATGATTATTCTCCAGGCAAGAATACTAGAGTGGGTTGCCATGCCCTCCTCCAGAGCATCTTTCTGACCCAGGGATTGAACCCATGTCTCATGTCTCCTGCATTGGCATGCAGACTTCTTACCACTAGCGCCACCTGGGAAGCCCATTTAATGAACATATAATTGAATATATTCCACTGGATAGAGATGCCATAATATACTTACCCAGATTCATCGCTGAATTTTGTTTCCAAATTGTTATGATTATAAACATTTCAATAAATATATTAATACATACAATTTTATTGCATTTCAGATAATTTTTATTAAACTAGATTCCTACAAGTAGACTCTGGTGACCAGCTCCCATTATGGTCCCCAGTGATCCCCCTCTTCTGGTACTCAGGCCCTTGTCTAAGACCTCCCCATTCCCAACCTCACACTAAATACACAGAGCTTTTTGGTTTAACCAGCAAAATATTGCAAACATGATGAAGGGTGACTTCTGAGGCTAGGTCACAAAAATCACCATGGGTTCTTCCCTGCCTCTCTCTGTTTGATCACTCTCTCTGGCAAAGGACAGCTGATACACTGTAAAGACACTTCAGCATCTCCATGGAGAAGAGATCGTGAAGAAGGCCGTATGCTGAGGAACCAAGGCCTCATGCAACTGCTATGTGAACGAGTTGTCCTGGAAGCAGATCATGCAGCTCCAGATGACTGTAGATGTGGCCAACAGCTTGAAAAACCTTGACCCAGAACCACCTAGCCCAAGCTGTTCCCAGATTCCTGACCTGCAGAAACTATGTGAGATGATAAATGTATTGTCTATAGTTAATACAGACAACATTAGTCTATTATAATCATCAAACTTGCTAAAAGGCTGCTGCTGCTAAGTCTCTTCAGTCGTGTCCGACTCTGTGTGACCCCATAGACGGCAGCCCACCAGGCTCCCCCGTCCCTGGGATTCTCCAGGCAAGAACACTGGAGTGGGTTGCCATTTCCTTCTCCAATGCATGCAAGTGAAAAGGGAAGGTGAAGTCGCTCAGTCGTGTTCGACTCTTAGCGACTCCATGGACTGCAGGCCACCAGGCTCCTCCATCCATGGGATTTTCCAGGCAAGAATACTGGAGTGGGGTGCCATTGCCTTCTCCGCATTTACTCTCCAGTGAGGTTAATATTTTTTCTTACAGACTTCTTTTTAAGACAAATTTTTTGAGCAGTTTTAGGTTCACAGCAAAACGAGAAACAGGTATAAAGATTTCTCATATATCCTCTGCTCCCACACACACACATAACTTAGACCATTATCAACAAATCTCATCAGAGTGGTACAGTTTTTACAATTGATAAACCTATATTGATACTTCATAACCACCCAAAGTTCATAGCTCACTTAGCTGAAGCATGTGGGATCTTCACTGAGTCATGCAGGAACTTTGGTTGCATCGCCTGGACCCCCTCTTGTGGTGGGGGGGCTCGGTAGTTGTGGCATGTGGGCTTAGTGGCTTGGCATGTGGGATCTTAATTCCCTGACCAGGGATTGAACCTGCATACCCTGCATTGCGAGGTGGATTCTGAGCCACTGGACCACTAGCCAAGTCCCTCATGTTTCTTTTCTATTTGTATTTCCTCTTCTTGGAAACCTCTTTATTTATAAATTGATCAATTTCCTATTGAGGTTTTAGTGTTTTTCTTTCAATTGTTTTTCTTTCAATTTGTATGAACTCTATAAAGGATATTAACCAGTTTATGCTCGTCACATTTTCAACTGATTATTCTTTTTATGGTTTTATGTTTAATGATATGTAGATGTTTTAAATTTTTATATAGTCATTGGACTATTATATTTTCTGTAGTGTTTAAGCCTAGAAAGTCCTATTCTATTCAAAGAGAAGACAAACATTTATGTCAGTTTTTTTAAATCTGCAATTCCCAACTTTTTTGGCACCAGGGACCAGTTTTATGGAAGACAATTTTTCCACAGACCAGAAGGAGGGGAATGGTTTCAGGATAATTCAAGCGTATTACACTTATTGTGCACTTTATTTCTACTATTATTACATCAGCTCCATCTCAGATCATCAGGAATTAGATCTCAGAGGCTGGGGACCCCTGCCGCACATCGCTCCTGCCCCCACTATGTGCAATAGCCTCCCATATGTTATAGTTTTTGATTTTGTTTTATATTTGGGTCTTCAGTTCATTTGGAATTTATAGTGGTTTTTTTTTGTATCACTAAATAGCTAATTTTAAAACAATTTATGAAATAAATAGAACAGTTTTCCTCTTTTCTATCAATGATTATGATAAATTAGGTTTTTTAAAGATCTTGTGCTTATTTCTATGTTCTCTATTTCACTGAAAAGCTCTTCCTGTGTCACTATCACTCTGTTTTAATTAATGTGGTCTATAATATTTTAATAACTGGAAGGACTAGTTAGTAGAATGACTTTAGTAGCATGACCTCTGGAAAGCCACAGAACTTTCCAGAATGCAATCAGATACCATTCAAAACTGTTTAAAAGTTGGGTGACATTTCACAGAACAATATGAAAGAAGGCAAAATTTCATCAAGGTCAGAAGTCCGTGGAGCTGGGCAGAAAAAACATTTTAACTTTCTAAGAACCAAAGAAATAAAAAGTCCAATCAGGAGTTTTAGCAGTCTGCTGAGAGTTGTAGACTTCCAGGAGTCAGCAAAGAAAGAAGGCAGACAGATTCACACACAGGAATGCAAATGAATTCCTCTGTGCAAACTAAGTTTGGCCAATAAATTCATTTTCATATTTTTGTGTATCTTTGTCAAACTCTGGAAAGTTTGAAATAATTCAACTGCAAAAAAAATTGAGCTTGAAAAAAAACTGATCTTGGAAAGCTTCTTGAGACATTCAGCTTTGATAACTGAATATTTTCTTCAGTTTTCTATTATTTTGAAAATAGTTTGATGTTATATTTGTTTTCTTCTTTGAGTCAACATTGTTTTACTTAAAAAACGAAGCCCTGGGTAAGCAAACCACAGTTCTCTTTCTCTCTTCATTTACATTTTCAAAAGTGGAGCAACTCTTTTTTGTTCTCTTCTTCCCTGAAAATAATCTTTCAAAAGTATGCCATAGAAGAATTTTAGGAAAACTAATAGAAATCACTGATTTTGAGACATTCATTCCACTTACTTGATACTTCTTCCTCTTGACTCACATTAAACCAACTGATTTTGAGAATAAAAGTTCTAAACCGTTATGGCTGAATGAAATGTGTAAAGTGAAAGCCTTAGGTAAACAGATATATTTTGGCATCAGCAAATTTGTGCTACAGCTAATATCTTGGATCCATGATTCAAAGCAGAAATGTAACTGAAACAGCTGTTTAATTTACAGCTTACGAGAGCACAAAGTAAGCAGCATATTTGATGGCAGGAGAAAGGTACAGGTGAAGGTCATAGAATCTATGAGAAGGAGGCGGCCAGGTGATCGTCGTTGTCTGGGAGAAAAGAGGCATAACCCCACTTGTTGAGCCCTTCAGCCTCCACAGCGGTAGTGCCTGGGGGTGAACGTCGCTTATTGCTGCCAGGGATTCACTGTAGCCAGTTGCTGCGGTGACCTGTACATGCCTCCCACCATCTATATGAACTCTGGGCCCACTTAGATGGAGGCACAGCCTAGAGCATTAGTATGTGCTCTGTTTCCTTTCCTGTATGGCTGCACCATGGCATGTAGACTCTTTTAAGTTGTGGCTTGGGGATCATGCGGGATCTTTAGTTGTGGCATAAGGGATTTAGTTCCCTGTCCAGGGATGGAACCCAGGCACCCTTCACTGGGAGCATGGAGTCTTAGCCACCAGACCACTAAGGGAAAGGAAGTCCCTTCACTTCAGAATTTTAAGGTCTAATCTTCTATTTTCAATTGAAATTATCTGAGCTTTAAAAACATACCCATATCGACCAGAAAGATTTAGATACACAACAAAGTATGCGTGTGTGCTAAGCCATGTCTGACTGACTCTTTGCAACCCTATGGACTGTAGCCCACCAGGCTTCTCAGTCCATGGGATTCTCCAGGCAAGAATACCAGAGTGAGTTGCCATGCCCTCCGCCCAGGGATCTTTCCCAGCCAGGGATGAACTCAGTCTCTTACAGCTCCTGCACTGGCAGGGGTGTTCTTTACCGCTAGCACCACCTAGGAAGCCCTTCACAATTAAATATTGTTGTTGTCCAGTTGCCAGGTTGTGTCTGACTCTGTGACTCCCTGAACGGCAGCACACCAGGCTTCCCTGTCCTTCACTGCCTTCAGGAGTTTGCTCAAACTTATGTCAATTGAGGCAGTGATGCTATCTAATCATCTCATCCTCTACTGTACTCTTCTCTTGATCGTATTGGACACCTACCAATCTAGGGGACTCATCTTCTGGTGTCATAACTTTTTGCCTTTTCATACTATTTATGGGGTTCTGGAGACAAGAATACTGCAGTGGTTTGCCATTCCCTTCTCCAGTTAAGTACACATCTGAAATATTATTTAAACTCAGAAATTGAAGCTGTGTAAAAATATTTATTTGTAACTGGCTCCCCCTAGTGATAATTATTTTAAATAGCATAATTCATTTAGGAATTTCTCTTGAACTGGTAAAATTTTTTGAGAGTGGTTTCAAATTTTATTCTCTATTGAATCCCAGATTGTAAACTAATAGATTTTTATTATTACAGGGTCTATTTTAGAAATTTATAATGGAAAATAATCCAAAGACACACATAATTAATTATCCATGTCTCAACACCATAATTGCAACTTTTCAGATAAACAATAAAATTGACTTTTTTTAAAAAAATTAATTTATTTTTTTTCCAACTACAATTTTATTTTATTTTTAAACTTTACAAAATTGTATTAGTTTTGCCAAATATCAAAATGAATCCGCCACAGGTATACATGTGTTCCCCATCCTGAACCCTCCTCTCTCCTCCCTCCCCATACCATCCCTCTGGGTCGTCCCAGTGCACTAGCCCCAAGCATCCAGTATCGTGCATTGAACCTGGACTGGCAACTCGTTTCATACATGATATTTTACATGTTTCAATGCCATTCTCCCAAATCTTCCCACCCTCTCCCTCTCCCACAGAGTCCATAAGACTGTTCTATACATGAGTGTCTCTTTTGCTGTCTCGTACACAGGGTTATTGTTACCATCTTTCTAAATTCCATATATATGCGTTAGTATAAAATTGACTTTCAAAGATAAAAATCTTGTAGAAAAGTGTAATACTGACTGCCCTTGAGATAATAAGTGAGTGTGGGACACAGCAGAAAGATGGTGATGAGATTGCTACAGAATTCAGACTAAAAATAATAACCTTGTTAACAGTTCCAAATTGCTTGTATTAATACTTGTTTTTTCATTTGCTCTTTTGGGGTATCCTGTAAGCTAGGTATCATTCCTCTGTTTTGCAGATCAGAAAACAGTCTCAACAAGTGAAGTGCTGTGCCCAAGGTCGCAAAGTACTGTGGATGCCGTGCGTGCGCTCAGATTCCCAGACTCTCCTTCAGGGCAGGGTTACTTCTTATTTCTCCAGTTGCTGGGAGAGTTTTGGCTAATGCCTCTCACCTTTTCTCAACCAAAGAAAGACACTTTGCCCAAGGTTATGCTCTGTTCCCAGGGACAGTGCACATCTAATAACTGGTTCATAAGGGGGACAAAGACTTGTTCACTTTGCCTCAATTTGGGATATCACAGAAGGGCCATCCCAGCTTCAGAACTCCCCATGGGATCTTCTGTGACCTCAGTTGCAGCCACACTGCAGCTCGACTTTTCCTCTCTGCCCGGTCTTTCTACCCTCACCACTCACAGGTGCTACTTCTGCCAGGGTTCTCCATTCACCTCTGCTCAAAAACCTCAGTTTCTCAGTCTGTTTCCTGGAAAACCCAGCCAATGACAGTTGGTTCTGGATGTGCTTCTAAAGTGAGATTTTGTTGCTGGCCCTGGCTGGCTGAGATAAAGACCCCATTGCTGTTAGTGAGAGGAAAATTAATAGCCCCAGGCAGGCAGTTCCAGTGCTATTGCTAAAATTTAACAAGTGGTAAACAGAAATGGATACTGATGGGAAGCAGTCCACTGGCAGGTGCAGTATCTCAGGGGTTTGAGAGTTTCGGGGGAAATTAAGTAAATATAAGAATTTTGAAAATTAGCTGACTTGTTTGGAAGTAGATGGCCGTGGATGTTTTAGAGAGAGGCAATGAAAGACTGAGGATGATTACTCACCAGTACATGGTGCAGTGTGAAGCCAGACTGCGTCCTTTCTGTACATAAATGGATTCCCATCTCCTGCAGCCTGGGAGGAGTAAACTGAAGACTTCTGCATTGTAAGAGTAGCAGAATTCCAGAGAATGTTAAATTCTCAGCTCGAGCTGGTCTGCCGTTTCTAGGTTAGGGCCCTGATTTGGAAGGAGTGAGAGCCTGAGGCTTTGGGTGGGGACATCTGGCTTGTGCACTAAAAACTCCATGATTCCTCTGGACCCTCTGGACCTGCAGAAATGATTCACTCCTCCCTACTTAAGGCTAGTGCCTCTTATTTATTTGCAGATAATGCAAGCTCTAAACAGGGGCTCTAGAGGGGTGGGATGGGGAGGGTGATGGGAGGGAGGTTCAAAAGGGAGGGGATATATGTATACCTTTGGCTGATTTATGTTGAAGTTTGACAGAAAACAACGAAATTCTGTAAAGCAATTATCCTTCAATTAATAAATAAATTAAAAAAATAACCTCATGCTCCGCTCAGGATGTATCTCTACCTCCTCTTGTGGCCATCAAACCCATAACTAGGGTCAAGTTAATCATAGCCAGAGAAGTGCTGGGCCTGCTAAGGGAGAAAGGGACTGTCCCCTGAAGTGAAGTGACTACTGGAGCTGGTCAGCATGTACTCTTAGAAATTGGGAGGTGTATGTGTGGGGCTGGATTCTGAGGGTACTGAATCAAGAGGCACAAAATATAATATTGGAAAAGGGAGTTTGTTTTGTGTGAGTGTTCTCTCATGGTACAGGACTTACACCTTGGCAAGGGTGCCAGGAGATGGCGCTAATACATTGGCAGTTTGCCCCAGACACTTGGGGATAAAGTATGCATTAGCTTACATGAAGTAAGGTATTAGAACTGGAAGCACTGCTATGGAAAATAGTGAAAGAAGAAATCAAAATGTCCAGAGATGTGGGTGAGCTAGACTGAATACACCACATAGGCCTGAAACCTCACCAGCTACTTCTTTCCGCGGGAACCCAGAGGACACTCCGTTTACCTTAGAAATAAGCAGGTCCTTGGGGAGAAGCTATGGGCTGCTGTTAGGAGATGCTGTTACAGAATGCGCTCACTGATTGTAATGGGGACAATGGGGAGCTGAAATAATGGAGGCCAGGTGGCAAGGCTAACTGCTGTAAGCCAGTTGGAGGCAGCTGAGAGCCCGTTGGCTGTAAAAAACAGAAAGACAGGCAGTCAGCCAGGACAGGGTCCCAGCCCCCACCCCGATTCTCCACCCAGGATTCATAACACTTAAGTCAGTAAAGTTCGGAACTCCACTTTTTGTTTTAAATGTTAGGCTCCAATTCTTGTTTTTTGTTATTGCTAGTTGTTTTTTTTTTTCAAATGCTTCTCTTTACCAGATGCCTTTGTCAACCAGATCCAAGAGCAATTCAGCTGCAGTGCTGCTGGCATCTGTTGCAGGGTGGCATCTCAGGCTTACAAGCCCAGGCTGGAGGGGAGATCCTGACTCTAACTTTTTACATTTTCTTGCCCTGTCTTTCTGGAAGCTCAAGCTAAACCCTATGAGCCATCCTCAGTGCCTCTGATTTCTTCATCCAATTGTTCAGTAAATTCTTTGGTTCAGGCTCCAAAGTGCATTCCTGTCCATCCAATTTTTTTCACATAACTACAGCTTTCACACTGTAGTCTGAAGTTTTGTGTCTATTATTAGTTTACATTTATCGAGTGCTTGAGTATTGCATTAGTTATCTATTGCAGCATAACAAATTACCCCTAAACATAGGGCCTAAAACACTATTTTCTTGCAGTATCTGTGGGCCGGGAATCTGGAGTGGCTTAGCTGGATTTTTTGACTCTGGGACCCACACAGTTACAGGTGTCTCAGGACTCATTTGGGAAGGATCTTCTTCCCTGGATCCTGGTGATTGTTTGCAGAGTTCATTTTCTTGCAAGTTGTTGGACTGAGCCTTTATTTCCTCACAAACTCCTAGCTAGAGGCCTCCTTCAGTTCCTTGGTGCCTGGGCCTCTCCACAGAGCATCTCACAAGATGAGATCTGACTTCATCAGTGAGAGTTTCAGAAGAGGGAGTGCTAGCAAGACAGAAGTCAATCTTTTGTAACTTAATCACAGAAGTGATAGTTCATCATTGTGGTCATATTCTGTTTGGTTCTAGAAGCAAGTCATCAGGTCCAACCCACTCAATGGGAAGAAATTAACACAAGGGTTGAGTACCAAGAGTTGGGAACCATTGGGAGCAATGTCAGAAGCTGCCTACCACAGGCATGTAGGTACTCTTCTAAATGCTTTACACATCTTAATGCATTTAGTCCTCATAAGAGATCTTAAGATAAATATGCTATTACTGTGTTCATTTCACAGGCAAATAAGTGCCAAGCAGTCAAGTAACTTTTCCAGGGTCAGATAGCTAAAGTCAGTAGGATACAGAAATTTGAACCTAGGCTGTCTGGCTTTAGCATGTGTATTCTTTTCTTTCATGCCACTTTTTAAGAAGTTGTGATATAATTAACATGTAAAATTATATGTGTATATTGTGGAATGATCACCATAGTAAGTCTAGTTAATATCTATCACCATACATAGTTGCCCCTGGAGAAAGAAATGGCAACCCACTCTATTACTCTTGCCTGGAAAATTCCATGGACAGAGGAGCCTGGCGGGCTATAGTCCATGGAGTCACAAACAGTTGGACACGACCGAGCGACTAACACACACATACATAGTTGCAAGTTTTTTTCTTACTATGAGAATTTTGAAGATCTCAATCAGTAACTTCCAAATATACAATACAGTATTGTTAACTATAGTCATCATGCTGTACATTACATCCCCAAGACTTTATGGAATTTTGTAACTTTTGATCACTTTTGCCCATTTGACTCCCCCTGCCCCCATTCTTCAGCTCTAGCAAAAGAAACCTTCTGTTTTTTTTATTTTTAGATTTCACATATAAATGAGATTTATTTTACTCTGACTTATTTCACTTAGCATAATGTCCTCAAGGTCCATCCATGTTGTCACAAATGGCAGGATTTCCTTCTTTGTTGTTGCTGAATAATATTCCACCTTGTGTGTGTATGTATGTATATGTATACACACACACACACACATACATACGGCATACCAATGTCAGTATTCAAGTGACAGGTGGCATCTGGACTTCTTGGAAGAGGATTGGTCTGGCAAAAGATATTTAGAAGATGAAATTGACTAATTTGAGAAAAAGAATCACAACTGATTCCCAGTTTGTTTCTGTATAGTACCCAGACTCCTCCAGTGCCAAGGAGTTAAGGAAAAATAGATTTAAAGCTTTTCTTCTGTATTTTTTCCTTCCTTTCTCCTCCCCCTTCCCTCCTTCCTTCCACAAATACTCACTGCCAACTATGTTCTGGGGAAAATACTAGATCCTGGGGAATGGATTTTTTTTAGCTCTCCAGATACAAAAGATATATTACTTTGAGCAGTTTATGAACAACCTGCAGTCGTCCCTGAATCATCTACTTAACTGTCACGTATTTCAACTTAAATGGTCTTCCTATTAAATGTACCAACATTAAGTGTTGTGACAGTACTAGAAAATAAGCAATTTGTAAAGCATATGCACAAATTCTAACCAGGCTAACTATTCTGGCTTTCTCTATTAATTTGAGCAATTCCTTAATTTAACATATGATGATGAAAATAATTTTACAATATTTCCAATTAAGTTAATCTTCACATTGCTTTTGTGTTCTTTGTCATAACACGTAGAATGATAAAATTCTGTTTTGCATATTATTAATGAATATGGGGCATGTTTTTCCATCTGGGTCATTAATAGCTCGCTTTTATCTAATTTCAGAAATGAGTTCAGTACTCAGTCTACAGATTATACAGTAACCAACTTCTCTCAATGAACCACAATTCTGTTAAGCTCTCAACCCACTTTTTTCTACACTTGTGCCAATCTATAACAAGCCAAATCCTGATGTTCTACTTCAGCTAAGTTGGTTGCACAAAATTTAGAAGTCATTAGCAAGAAATCTGACCCAGAACCAATATAGGCCCTCACACACATGAAGAAAAGATGAAAATAACAAGGTCTTATTGTATAGCAAAGGGAACTATATTCAATATTCTGTGATAAAACCATAATGGAAAAGAATATGAAAAGATAATATATACATACCACTGAATCTTTTTGCTGTACAGAGAAATTAACACAACATCATAAATCAAATATACTTCAGTAGAACTAAAAAAAAGTGGGTTAAAAAAAAGAAAAGATGAAATTGCACAATCCACATTAGATTGAAATTGCACAATCCACATTAACCAATGTAGATCTAATCCGCATTGGTTAGGTCCACATTAACCATTCCCTAGTTTATGATTTGAGAAGATCATGTAAGTGGCAACCCTGCTTCTTATTTATAAATGACTTTAAAACAATGGGAACAGTAACTGTTCTATTTTCAGCTTCTGCTGAGTATTTAGATGATTACCAAGAAAAGTATGTTGTAAACAGCAGCCTATAGAAAATACCAGGAAAGAAAGCAATGCTGCTTGGGAAAATCTAACCTATTCAATTTTGAATAGTGTATGGGCTACCAATTTAGTGCTAGGATATTCTGATAAAAGACAACTATTTCTAAGGGATCTATCTGAAAAAGTCTCACCATAGCTCCATTTGGGCATTTAAAAAGTTGTCATGTTGTTGCCATGGAAATATTCTGATGATTTACAGGGCTGTGTCAGAGCACTTTTATTTGTCTGTTAGAATTGTGAGAACTTCCTTTACAAAAGTGTTCAATTTTATGTGCCTAAGAAGCCAATTCCCGGTCAGAGAGTAGCTTACTCTATTTTGGAGAAGGGAATGGTAACCCACTCCTGTATTCTTGCCTAGAGAATCCCATGGACAGAGGAGCCTGTCTCCTCTGTCAGTGGGCGGGCTAGAGTCCACGGGGTCGCAAAGAGTGGGACATGACTGAGCGACTAACACACAAGAAGCCAATACAGATATTCTCCAAAGATACCGTCATCATGACTCAAATGAACTTAGCATACCAAAGGATTTCTATTTAACTGCTGGAAGTGCTCTCTGGGTCAAAATCAGTCTATCAGGCAGGCATGCATGCTCAGTCGCTTCAGTCGTGTCTGACTCATTGCGACCCTGTGAACTGTAGCAGGTCAGGCTCCTCTGCTCATGGAATTCTCCAGGCAAGAATACCAGAGTGGGTTGCCATTTCCTCCTCCATTTGGCAAGGCTTTAAAAAACCCTGACTGAGAGCCTAGCATAGTTCTAGGTACCCTGGGGTTGTGACACACCACACGTGCTGCACACCAAGATCTAATGGAGAGCTTTATCAAATAAACGAACATACATGATGCCAAACCTTAAGAATCTCATTGGTAGGTTCTGGCACCAGGCTCCTGGGAATCTGCTTTTGTTTTTAATCTTTTAACCTCCCAGGTGATTCTAATGATTTATTGGAACTGGGAACTGTTCCTGCAGAGATTGTCAAAGTCTGGTCCCTGGACCTTTATCACCAGCATCACCTGGGAACTTGTTAGGAATACAAATTCTCAACCCCATTCAGATTTATTATAAATCATAGACTCTGGAGATAACAATCAGTGGTTTTTTCCAAGAGAATTTATTTATTTTTATTTTTTGCTTTGCTGGGTCTTTGTTGCTGGATGGCTGTCTCGCCGCTCACACTGTTCACTGAACCCAGGTAGATAAGGCGCGACCAGGGAAGCTGGAAGAAGACTTGAAGAGCATGGGGACTGCAGACATGTTTATTCTCTCCGGGTAGCAGAAGTTATAGCTATGGAGAAAAAAGCATTAGCTAAGTCCACCACTTAGTGATAAGTGCCCAGTGCTGTAGTTAACTGGTCTATCAAGTCATGGATTGAAGGCATGGCAGAATGCATAGGTGGTACCACTTTATTCAGTTCTCTGTAGTCCACAGTCATCCACCAAGAGCCATCAGGCTTCCACACGGGCCACACAGGGAGTTGAATGGGCTCTGTGCAGGACGTACAGTGTGCACTTTTGCCAGCTCAGCAATGGTGGCGCCTATTTCCTAGTGGCCACCTGGTACACGATATTGTCTCATAGTCACTGCCCTCCAGGCTGTCGGCAGCACCTGCAGGGATGCTTTGCATATCCCCTCACAATTGCCTTCACAACACGCACTCAGAGATGGAATTCTACCACAGAGGTCCACAACACAAGACCTTTTAAAACATCTATCCCCAAAATGTATTCCAGAACTGGGGACACGTACACAGTGTACATCGCATAGAAAGCCGTCCAATTTCCAGTGGTAAGGACACAGCCTTTACTTCAGTGCTTTGGCCATCGTGGCCATCCATATATGCACTGTGGCCAGGAAACTGTTCTGGTTTGCCGTGTACCAGGCTGCATTCGCACCAGTGTCAAACAGGGCCATTACTCTTTGTACATTGATGGGTGACCAGTGAATTGCAAGTTCCACATGGGGCCTCCGGTCCCTGCTTGGGCTCTCTGGATGGGCATCTTGGCCTGAGCCCTATTTAAAGTGGAACAGGGCATCAACAGAGACATCCCCAGTTGGCATTAAGTCCTCTAGTTGAACAGCCTGTAGTTCATGCCATGGACACTTCTTTTTACACTTGGTAAACTGTTGATCCGGGCTCAATTGTTTCCATAGTTCTAAGAATACAGCATTAGGTTGCTTATCAGTTTTATTTCTGTCAAGTCTCACCCTTAGCGAATCAGCCCACATTTGTAACTGTGTCACCCGGGTGGGGCCTTATGTTTATTCTCTCCGGGCAGCAGCCGCCAGGAGTCTTCAAAAACTACTGATACACTAAGACAGACAAAAGTGGCCCATGGCCAAGCGGGCACGCAGGCACAGCTCTGCCAAGGTCAGCAGTATCTATGTTTATAGAACATAAGGTATGAGGCTGTGAGAGAGCAGGGCAGGAGAGCCTGACTGATGCCGTGTTGTCAGTTAACTTCTTCATAACGGCTTTTCTCTAGCAATGGTGAGCTGGGCTGCTCTCCAGTTGCGGTGCACAAGCTTCTCACCGCAGTGGCTTGTGTTGTTACAGAGCACAGGCTCTAGGGTGCAAGGGCTCAGTAGTTTGGGCTCACAGGTTCTGGAGCCTGGGCTCAGTAGATGTGGCGCACAGGCTTAGTCACCCCAAGGCACCTGGGATCTTCCTGGACCAGGGATGGAAATTGCCCTTGCATTGCAAGGTGGATTCTTAACCACTGGACCACAAGGGAAGCCCAACAATCTGTGTTTTAACAAGTCCACAAGGTGACAAATTCAGAGGATCTTGGCCTTTTCTTCAGACTGAGATAGATGCTGAAGTTCTTTCTTTCTTGGCTGCAGAGCTAAGGAACTAGGATGGACTTTCTCTCCCTAGTAGGTAGCCAGTCACTCTCTCCTTCTCTTTACTCTGAGAATGTCTGAAGAAGTGTGGGGCGAAATATGCTTCCTCATCCCACTTCCTTGCTGCTTGGTAAGATGATATGTAGAGAGAGGCCCTTTTGTTTTCAGGGAAAATGGAAAGAGGATTACAAACAATAACCAACATGGGGAAGTGGCAGAAGTCCTAAGATTTAAAAAAAAGCCTTCTGTCCGGGCCCAGGGCCTTCTATCTTCTGTTTTGACTCCTGAATACGGAGCTCACATCCTCCCTATTTCTCACTTCACCTTCAGCAAAGCCATATGACTCTTCACAGTAACTCAAGGCCTAAAAATAAATAAAACCATGCAATAGATATCCTCTTTCAGCATAAAAGTTTTCTTTTTTACTTTTAATGAAAATTACTCTAAAATGAATTTTGTTCAGTATATTCTGGATTTTTCTTGATCATCTAGTGTTATTATAATGAACATTAATTGTATATCCTACAGCAATCAATGGTATCATGGATTTTTGAAGACTGAAGACACATTTGCATAGTAAATAATCTTAGATGTCTAGGATTTTTTTCTTGTATTCTAAATTTTTGTCTTTTCTCTCACTCTCAAGCTATCAGAAAACATGTCCAAGTATCTTTTTCAGTATTCTTCACCTTGCTCCTAATTTTTTGCTTTTGATATGTGGGGGCTGGGAAATCAGAAAACAAGTTTGTTACATCTATGTTTTAAAAAAGGGTACAACAAATTGGGAAATTTTATTTTTCACTGATAATACTCAGTGTTAGTGAGGTTGTATTAAAGCTAATATATCCTGATATTGTCCATAAAAATGTGACATAATCCTTTGGGAAAGCAGTATGGCACTATATGCCAAGATCCTTAAACTATTCATACTCTTTAATAAAACATTTTAGGAATTTCCCTGGTGGTTCAGTGGTTAAGAATCCGCCTGCCAATGCAGGGTACATGGATTCAATTCCTGATCCAGGAACCAAGATTCCACATGCTGCGGAGCAACTACACCTGTGTACCACAACTGCTAAAGCCTGCGTGCCCTAGAGCCCATCTCCACAACGAGAGAAGTCACCACGATAAGCCTGAGCACCATACCTAGAGAGTAGTCCCTGCTCACCGCATCTAGAGAGAGCCTGCAGGCAGCAACAAACTCTCAGTGAAGCCAAAAAATAAATAACATTTTACTTCCAGAACTAATATAAGAAAATAATTTATCATAAAAATATTTATCCACAATGAAGTTTCTTGTTTTATCATTTAAATAGGAAAAAGCTGGAAATGATCAGAATATTTAATAGTAAAAGAATTTTTAGGTCAATTCTTTTTTTAATTCTTTAATTTAATGTTTCCTAAACTGATAGATAAAAAGATTTCTGAAATAAGTTTAGCATATATACGTATAACATTAAATGAAAGAGACAATCCTCTTATGTTTTGCAGAGCTTAGAAATAATATAATAGTAATGGCTAATTACTTCATTTATGCTAACTCATTTAAACACCATTAAAAAAACCCATTAAGTAAGTAGTATTATAAACTTCATTTAATAGATGAAGAAATTGTTATTAAGAGTGTAAGTAACTGGAGAATAATTGCCAGAGCTAGTATTCAGACCCAAGCAAGGTGGGTAAAAAAGCTCATGCTTCTAGCCACTAGGGCTTTAAATAGGGACATCTCAGGTTATGCTTGCTGAACTAGAACAATTATCCATGGTGCCCCATTTCATCCTCAGAAGTCCTAATTGAGAGGATAAGTCATACGGTTGCACTAGCTATAGATGTACACAGCAATCTCAACAATTCTCAGAGGATCAGAAACTGCGAGGGTTTTCTGACACTGAATGCATATGGAGTAAAATAGGAGAGGGACCCAGAACATGCCTAATGCAAGGGCATGTATGATCACAAAGGATCAGTGACTAAGTGGGCCTCATGCCTGGAGGCTGTCAAAGCCAGGAGGGGGGCCAGGGGGAACTAGTATGGGGGGTAGTGGGTTCCGATGGCAAGAAGAGTGACTTCAGTTATAACAGACTGCAGAAATGGTCACCATTCGCCTCCACCAAGGCGTGGTATCTATTTCCTCCCCAATCCCCTTGAATCTGGGCCAGCTTCATG
Source organism: Bos taurus (assembly GCF_002263795.3). Lineage (NCBI taxonomy): Eukaryota > Metazoa > Chordata > Mammalia > Artiodactyla > Bovidae > Bos > Bos taurus. The sequence goes on from NC_037332.1 coordinate 78,739,595, forward strand.
ACTTTCTTTGACCAAAAGAGTGTGATGAAAGTGACGCTGGGTGAATTCTGAACACTGCTACCAAGTGAACAAGCCTGAGTTAGCCTGGTGAGAGATGAGCGATCACATGGAGAAGAAACAAGTGGCCCCAGCCAAGATCCAGACACCTGTCAGACATGCAAGTGAGGCCGCTTAGGACCAGTAAGACTCCAGCAGACCAGCCAGCTGACTGCACACCCAGCAGCTGACTACAAATTCATGAACAGGACCATGGAATGGCTGCCTGCTGAGCCCAAACTGCTGACCCACCAGAACTGTGAGCTGAATAACTCAGTGTTATTTTAAGCCACTGAGATTTGGAGTGGTTTGGGATACAGCAAAAGCTAACTAACATTTCAGAAAATCCTTGCAAATATCTCCAGCTTCCACTCCTCAGAGGTTTAGGCAGTGTTTCTTTGGGCAGGAGAAGTGCTTGGGGCAGGGGTGAAATCTGTGGTTCTAAAGTTACTCAGGAAAAAATATGAAGATCACCGAGTCTGGAAAAATCAGCCATAAGATAATATATAATAAGATGTGTTTGGTTACTTCTTTCAAAAAATAAATAATATATGTTGCAAAATGTGATAAGAACAGATGAAGTTTTGCCAAATTTCTAAGAGAAATTTCTTTATCCAGAAGTCATTCTTTTTGTTTTTTAATGCAGCTGTTGAAGAGGAACCTGTTGGAGAGGAACTCATCAGACCAGCTCCTCCAGGTAATTCAAATGCTAGAATTACAACTGAATGTTACCACAGCCCATATACCTTTTGCCTCAAGAGAGGTTATAAAGAAACAACATTGCCTCTTTGAAGCAGATTCTTGTTCACGCTACAAGTTTGGCTGTAAATTGCAGACCAACCTCTGTTTCATTGCCAAGATAAATAAATGAGATCAGAACTGCTTCAGTTCAGTTCAGTCACTCAGTTGTGTCCTACTCTTTGCAAGCCCATGAACTGCAGCACGCCAGGCCTCCCTGTCCATCATCAACTCCCGGAGTCCACCCAAACCCATGTCCATTGAGTCTTGCTTGTAAGTTTGCAAAAAGTAATTCATCGCTCAAGCAGAGGTAATGTCTAGCATTGTTTTATATATTTATTTTTTTGTTGAGGTATATTTCACCTATTACAGAATTAACCATTATAAAGGGTACAAGTCAGTGGCATTTACTGTATTTACCATGTTGTGTAACTACCACTTCTCTCTAGTTTCAATACTTTTTTTTCACCCCTCCAAAACACCCATACCATTAAGTAATCACTGTGTCCTCCTCTAATCCCCTGATAACCACTAATATACTTTTTATATCTTTGTGGATTGCCTATTCTGGATATAGCATATTAAAATAATCGTTCAATATGTGACCTTTGTGTCTAGTTTCTTTCTTAGCATAATGTTTTTAAGGTTCATCCAAATTGTAGAAAGTATTCAGCTCAGTTCAGTTCAGCTGCTCAGTCGTGTCTGACTATTTGCGATCCCATGGACCGCAGCACACCAGGCCTCCCTGTCCATCGCCAGCTCCCGGAGTTTACTCAAACTCATGTCCATTGAGTCAGTGATGCCATCCAGCCATCTCATCTTCTGTTGTCCCCTTCTCCTCCTGCCTTCAATCTTTCACAGCATCAGAGTCTTTTCAAATGAGTCAGTTCTTCACATCAGGTGGCCAAAGTATTGAAGTTGCAGCTTTAGCATCAGTCCTTCCAATGAATATTCAGGACTGATTTCCTTTAGGATGAACTGGTTGGATCTCCTTGCAGTCCAAGGGACTCGCAAGAGTCTTCTTCAATAACACAGTTCGAAAACATCAATTCTTCGGTGCTCAGCTTTCTTCACAATCCAACTCTCACATCCATACATGACTACTGGAAAAACCATAGCCTTGATTAGATGGACCTTTGTGGGCAAAGTAATGTCTCTGCTTTTTAATAGGTTGTCAAGGTTGGTCATAGCTTTTCTTCCAAGAAGCAAGTGTCTTTTAATTTCATGGCTGCAATCACCACCTGCAGTGATTTTGGCACCCAAGAAATTAAAGTTAGCCACTGTTTCCACTGTTTCCCCATCTATTTGCCATGAAGTGAGGGGCGCAGATGCCATGATCTAAGTTTCCTGAATGTTGAGTTTTAAGCCAATTTTTTTCACTCTCCTCTTTCACTTTCATCAAGAGGCTCTTTAGTTTTTCTTTGCTTTCTGCCATAAGTGTGGTGTCATCTGCATATCTGAGGTTATTAATATTTCTCCTGGCAATCTTGATTCCAGCTTTTGCTTTACCAGTTCAGCATTTCTCCTGATGTACTCTGCATATAAGTTAATGAGCCATTGCTGGGGATAAAATGTTGAACCAGACATCATTGTTACCTTCCAGGAGTTCAGTTTGGTGGGACAGACAAACAGGGAAAAGGGGGAATTTTTGTGCAGTGTGTTGAGATAAAAGCAGCGTCAAGTCAGGGTGTTTTGAGACCTTTCTATTTTTTCTTTCAAAAAAATTTTACTTTATTGAAGTATAGTTGATTTACAATGCTGTGTTAATTTCTATTGCACAGCAAAGTGATTTAAAAATATATTTTTATATTATATACATATACATATACAAACAGATTATAGAGGCTTTTCTGGTGAGTTAGTGGTAAAAAATCCACCTGCCAATGCAGGAGATGCAGATTTGATCCCCGGGTCAGGAAGATCCCTTGAAGAAGGAAATGGCAACCCACTCCAGTATTCTTGTCTAGGAAATCCCATGGACAGAGGAGCCTGTTGGGCTACAGTCCATGGGGTTGCAAGGAGTCTGACACGACTTAGTGACTGAACCACAACCACCACCACCACCACAAAAATATATGTGTATAATTTTTTCACATTATTTTCTATTATGGTTTATCACAGGATAATAAATATTATTATCTCTGTGCTATACAGTAGGATGTTGTTTACCCATTCCATATGTAATAGTTTGCATCTGCCAGTCCCAAACTCCCAATCCTTCTGTCCCCTACACCTCTCCCTTTTGGCAACCACAAGTCATTTCTCTATGTCTTCAAGGCTGTTTCTGTCTCCTAGATAAGTTCACTTGAGTCATATTTCAGATTCCGCATGAAACTGATATCATATGTATTTGTCTCTCTCTTTCTGACTTACTTCACTAGTATGATAATCTCTAGGTCCATCTATGTTGCTGCAAATAGCACTATTTCATTCTTTTTTATATCTGAGTAATATTCATATATATGTGTATATATATAGCTGTTGTTCAGTCGCTAAGTTGTGTCCGACTCTTGGGGACCTCATGAACTGTAGCACACGAGGCTCTTCTGTCCTCCACTACCTCCCAGATTTTGCTCAGATTCATGTTCATTGAGTCGGTGATGCTATCTAACCATCTTTTCCTCTGCTGCCCTTCCTCCTTTTGCCTTCAATCTTTCCCGGAATCAGAGTCTTTTCCAATGAGTTGGCTCTTTCCATCAGGTGGCCAAAGTATTGGAACTTCAGCTTTAGCAACAGCCCCTGCAATGAATAATGACAGATGATTTCCTTTTATACCACATCTTCTTTATCAGTTCATCAGTTGATGGACATTTAAGTTCTTTCTGTCTTTGTTATTGTAAATAGTGCTGCTAGAACATTGTGATGTGTGTATCTTTTTGAATTATAATTTTGTCTAGATATTTGCCCAGGAGTAGCATTGCAGGATTATATGGAAATTCTATTTTAAATTTTTTTGAGTAACCTTTCTAATGTTTTCCATGGTGGCTGCACCAATTTATACTACAAAGAGCCAAGAAGACGCTGCAGAGTAAGGAATGCCTCAGTTGAGACTTAAGCTTGATTGTGAGTGAGCCAGAAAAAAAGAGAGGAGGGGAAAATCTTCAGGCCAGAGATCCAATGTGTAAAAATTCCCCCAAATGAGGGAGAGCTTGGCCAGTCCAGGGAATCATTTAGCATGGCTGGCGGACAATATTCTATTGGGAGAATAAGTTGGGAGCAGTAAAAATGCATGGGGCCCTTTCTGCAGGGTCCTGTGAGATTTCTCATTAATTCTGGGCCTTACAAAAACAGCAGTAGGGAGCCATTCAAAGATTTTAAATGAAGGATGGGGCGAGAATGAAGGTAAGAAGGCTAGTTTGAGAGTTGCCATAAGCTGGATGAGAAGTGATGATGATGTAAACTAATGAGTGAGTTGAGAAGTGAAAAAACAATTAATGGAATTGAATGATATTAAAGAGACAGGTTTTGGAGATTTACCCTATGCATGTGTGTGTGTTTGTGTGTTAGGGGTGGGGACAGCTAGTTGAGAGAAGTTAAGGATTACTGGCAGGCTTCCTATCTATGCCTGAGAAAGAAAATAAGTCACCGAGAAGAGCAGTGTTGAGTGTGGGCAGAAGTCAAGGTCAGACCTATTGGGTTTGGGGGCCTCTGTGACAGCTATTTAACAGGCATTTGGATTTATGAATCTGGAGTCAGGTGAGAGATTTAAGCTGAGGAAGCTTTGGGAATCATCCCCATATAGATGGTGACTGACCCCATGGGTCCTTTCCTTCCATGTCTGAAAGTCTGTCAAAGGACAGAGGAAGAAGGGATCCCATTTTCCACAAATTAATCTACACTTCCTCCTCCACACTTCCTTCACTGATATCTAAGGTGTCAGGAGCACCTTGTGAGAAGCGTGTTCACCTTCGCAGGAAGCACGTATGGTCTGAGGCTTCAGGGACCTCAGGAAGGGGCAGAGGTCCTCCCAATGATTGTGAACACTTCCTTCGCTGGCGGTCAGATCAGCAGTTTCTAGTACTACCAAGACTTCCAAAACCTGTTAACTGGAAGAAGAGCAAACAACCAGGTGCCAAGCTCCATCCCTGGAGAAAGGCCATCCCTGGGCCAGAATCACGGGGAGTGAGCCAGGAGCCTGGAGCGAAGGCACAGGGCTGTCAGGGTCTGCGATTCTTGTGCTGTTCATTGCTTCCTTTCTGTTCCTCTAAGCCTGCTCCTGGAAGAACCTTCTGCTTCATCTTGTCAGGGATCTCAGAGGCCAGTGAATTCTGACTTCTAGAAGAGTTCCAAGGCTGTCACCTTGCTTATTTAACTTATATGGAGAGTGAAAGTGTGGAAAGTTTAGTTGTTCAGTTGTGTCTGAGTCTTTCTGACCTCATGGATTGTAGCCCACCAGGTTCCTCTGTCCATGGAATTCTCCAGGCAAGAATACTGGAATGGTTGCCATTCCCTTCTCCAGGGGATCTTCCCAACCCAGGGATTGAACCCAGGTCTCCAGCATTGCAGGCAGATTCTTTAATATCTGAGTGACCAGGGAAGCCCAGAATACATCTTGTGAAATTCTGGGCTGGATGAAGCACAAGCTGGAATCAAGATTGACAGGAGAAATATTAATAACCTCAGATATGCAGATGATACCACTCTAATGGCCGAAAGAGAAGAGGAACTAAAAAGCCTCTTGATGATGATGAAAGAGGAGAGTGAAAAAGCTGGCTTAAAACTCAACTGTCAAAAAACTAGGATCATGGCATTTGGTCCTATCACTTCATGGCAAATAGATGGGGGAAAAATGGAAACAGTGACAGACTATTTTCTTGGGCTCCAAAATCACTGCAGACAGTGACTGCAGCCTTGAAATTAAAAGAAGCTTGCTCTTTGGAAAAGAAGCTATGACAAACCTAGACAGCATATTAAAAAGCAGAGACATCACTTTGATAACAAAAGTCCATATAGTCAAAGCTGTGGTTTTTCCAGTAATCATGTATGGATGTGAGAGTTGGACCATAAAGAAGGCTGAGCACCAAAGAATTGATGCTTTTGAACTGTGGTGCTGGAGAAGACTCTTGAGAGTTCCTTGGACAGCAAGGAGATCAAACCAGCCAACCCTAAAGGAAATCAGCCCTGAATATTCATTAGAAGGACTGATGCTGAAGTTGAAGCTCCAATACTTTGGCCACCAAATGTGAAGAGCCAACTCATTGGAAAAGACCCTGATGCTGGGAAAGACTGAGGGCAGGAGGAGGACGACAGAGCATGAGATGATTGGATGGCATCACCGACTCAATGGACATGAGTTTGAGCAAATTCCAGGAGATAGTGAAGGACAGGGAAGTCTGACTTGCTGCAGTCCATGGGGTTGCAAAGAGTCAGACGTGACTGAGCAACTGAACAACAACAAGAAGAGTTCAGGTCCGAAGTTCACACGTCCTCCCAGTGGTAAGTGTTATTTGGAGAACCTACAGCCCTACAATAATAAGTTCTATATAGAGTATTTTTGTATATCTGTTAAAATAAATTTTGATACTGTAAAGGTGAGCTCTCTTGAGGGAAGACTCTCCCTAGGACGAAGAAACATTTGAATATATAGAGTAGTAAAACAATGCAAAACAAAACAAACAAACTCCATTTATTAGCTGGTTTTACCCACTGTTCAGGCTGGACACAGTAAACTTCACTGAAGCAAAGGTTGCAGGAAACACTTGTTTCTGGATCCAGATACTTATATCCCTTACGTCTCAGGTACCCATAAATTTGCCCTGATGAATGAATGTTGAATGGATTTTGTACATGCTTTAGCCTTGCCACAGGGCTTACTAGAGCAAACAGCTCGTGCACGGGTCCTCAGTGGCTCAGTCATGTCTGACTCTTTGCAGCCTTATGGATTGCAGCCCTCCAGGCCTTTCTGTCCATGGAATTTTCCAGGCCAGAATAATGGAGCATGTTGCCATTTCCTTCTCCAGGGGATCTTCCTAACCCAGGGATCAAACCCAGGTCTCCCACATTGCAGGCACATTCTTTACCATTGAGCCACTGGGGAAGCCCTGCAAATAGCTCAGGTCTTTTTATTTCAGACACAGTTGCCCTTGGCATATTCCCTTATCTGTCCTCAGGGCACCTCCCATGTGCCAGGCATGGTGATAGTTGCTGAGATCTGCCAAAGGAAAAGACTATCATTCAATATCTAAACAAAAAAACCAAATGTAATACTTACTGAAGCACAGTCTTTTCCAGCAAAGCAAGGAGCTGATTTTATACAGGGTTTGGGAAGTAGAGTTGAGGGATTGGTGGACTTTCAGGGGCAGGAGTGGGTTGATGCTAGCTGTGAAAACCTGCTTGCTTAGATAATGGTGTGGACTGGCTGGCTTTCAAAAGCACAGGGCCGTTTCTGGCTAACTTTCAAAAGTGTGTTCATTTAGGCAAGTTGCCATTGATTCATTAATGCAGTTTAGAACCGGTTCTGGTGGTTGCTTATTGCCACAGCTACAGAACATTTAATCTTTTCCTAGGAGTGTGGGAAATCTTTTTATTTTCAGGTCACTGCCTTCAAGAAAAATGATAACCTACGTAGAAGATAGCTATGCAGCCTATACATACAGGAGGGACTCTCAGGTGGTATAAAGAATCCGCCTGCCAGTGTAGGAGACGCAAGAGACATGGGTTCGAACCCAGGGTCAGGAAGATCCCTTGGAGGAGGGCGCGGTAACCCACTCCAGCATCCTTGCCTGGGAAATCCCAAGGACAGAGGAGCCTGATGGGCTATATAGTACATGGGGTTGCAAAGAGTCAGACATGATGAGCGACTGAGAACACACACACATGTACACAGAAGCAGCCTAACAGAGAGGTTCAAAGAACAATATTCTTGCTCAGCCCAGAGGATTGGATACTTTGCATTTACCTCTGTTCCTTCCTAAATCTCCAACCAGATGGTACTTAAGGGATTAAAAAAGATATAAACCTGTAAGAAAGAGAAGACCACGAGGAGAGAAAACAGTAGGATGTAGAAGAGCAGTTGAAAGATGTCTGTCCAGTTTTGGAAGCCAAAAGGCAGATGGGCAAGACCAGCTGATCTGGCAGACCAGGGAAATCTGAACCATATTGCTTGCAGGAGAGAAGCCAAGATGCAAAACCTTGCTTTAGGAGCCTGGAACATCTCGGAGGTGTGGTGCCAGTTATCTCTGAAGGCAGGGGTGAGGGGCTGAAGACAGAAAAACTGAAATTCTGTAAAGGAAACAGTTAGGCTCTTGTATCCCTTTTTACACCCCAGGCAGCCAAATAACTTGCCCCAACAGAAAATGGAAGGGCATTGAATTAGGAACTCCAAGTTCAGGCATAGAGGAAGAGCAGGGAGCTCTGTGTAAAGCAAGGGGATTAAACTGAAATCAGCATCTTGTGAAGTAAGATTCTAAAGCCTCTTTACCAACTTGGCTCCCAGAATTGACACTCACCAAGGTAAAAAGCTAGTGGGAGAGTTTCCCCTGGGGAAAGTGACCATTCCAGGGGAAAAGACCTAGAAATGCTAATGCATTTGGGAGGCTGTGTCCCTTAGCAGATGGCTTGGCTCCTGCCCGTTATTCTGCAATGAAGTCGACAAATCAGTACTTTTTATTTCCCCACTCAGGTCTTCTTATTGGGTTTTAGAGCCTCACACTCAACCATAAATGAATCAGTAAGAATTGCCAAATGTTTGAGGAAAGTCTTCTGCATGAAAAAGTCTAGAGATAAAAGCAAACAGAAAAGAATTTTGAGGAAACTGAAAAAATAGAAGAATAAAAAAAAAACCTGAGACCTACAAATCATAGTATTTTTATCAGTTGCTATTTTACCATATTAGAACAGAACAGTTATCAGTTTGTTTTTCAGTTTTACTATACAAATAAGCTTATCTGAATAGTTGATACTTTTAAATATGTTAGCTTAGAAAAAATTAGTCTATATAAACAACATGGAAAATCAAGTTATTAATTCAAAAGTACTTTTTAGTGGATATCTAGGCAGCAGTTAAGAGGAGGGAAGCAGAGCTACTGTAATCAAAGTTATCACAACAGGGTTTCCCAGGTGGCTCAGCGGTAAGAACCTGCCTGCCAATGCAGGAGATGTGGGTTCAATCCCTGGGTGGGGAAGATTCCCTGGAGAGGGAGGTGGCAACCCACTCCAGTATTCTTGCCTGGGAAATTCCATGGACAGAGGAGCCTGGAGGGTTACAGTCCATGGTATGGTGAAGAGTCAGACACAACTCAGCAACTAAAAATAACAACAATCAATACATACATAGCAAACATATTTTTAATGTGTGACCATGATAAACATCAATTCATAAGAGGGATGCGAGGAAAGGTAATAAGATTAGGAAGGGGACACATGGTGTGGTGGGGGCGTCAATGACACTTGAAAGCTTTATCTCTTGGGCTGAGTAGTAGATGTTTGTTATATATTAATAATTCTCTGTGGGGCTTTTGGTATGCCTAAAATGTTTCACAATAAAAGTTATATAATGAAATTTAAAAAAAAAAGTACTTTTAAAACTAAACAGTAGGTATTTGCCTGGAGGACCAGTGGTTAAGACTTCACCTTCCAATGCAGGGGTGAGGGTTCAATTCCCTGGTCAGGGAGCTAAGATCTCACATGTTTTGCAGCCAAAAAACATAAAATGGAAGCAATATTATAACAAATTCAATAAAGATGTTTTGAAAATAGTCCACATAAAAAAATCTCTTTTTAAAAAACTAAATAGTAGTAATTATTTCTAAGAAAAAGAGGGCAATGAGAAATTCATGAAGCCTATTGCCAGCTGCTTTTTTTTTTTTTTTAAGAATAAAAAAACATTTAAATATAGTTCAGATTAGCATGCCTGGTTCATTTCAGCTTCTTCACTGCCAAACCTGGGGAAGGGACAGCTTTCTAGTTTCTCTGCCTTCTCTTGGTCTGTGACGATTAAGGTTTAGATGTATCTGCTATCTCAAGCTTTAAACTCTGGATTGTCCATGATTCTCTTCATCTTGACAGATTTGGCATTATTTCACCTGGTTGTGAGCACAAAGTCCTTGATTTCCTCAGTTTCATTGGGCAAACAGGAGAGTGCTCAGGCCAACCAATCCCAGAGTGGGAGGAAGCAAGAAAAAAGGGGAAAAGCTACTGTAGCTATTTTGATGTTTTAACTCCAAGAGCCAGGTTGGGGGTTGAAATACATTCATTTTTCAAGAACTCTGTACTCAGCACCTAGTGCCATGTGAGGCGCTATACTAGGTGCTGGTATTTATTTGTTTCATAATTGCATTTTAAGAAATATAAAATGATGGACTGAAAACCTCTTTAAAGAGTAAGATCATAAATTAAAGGTGAGGAAATGTCTCTGAAAATAGAACAAAAAGACAAAGTAATGAAAATTAGGAAAGCAAATAGAAGAAAATTAGAAAATCAGCTCAAGAGACAGAACATCTGAATGATAAGCATTCCGTGGAGAGAGAAAAAGCAAAGTAGAGAGGAGGCAGTTATTGGAGAAAAAATTTTAAAAAATTTCTCAGAATTGAGTGTCTGATTGGTAGGGCCCGCTGAATACACTAGGCCACTTCACTTAGAAATTTCAGGACCCTGGGATAAAAAGAGGATCAGAAAAGCTTTCAGGTTTAAAACAAAACCACCTGTAAAGGACTCAAAATCATCATGGCACTGGCTACTCAACAGCAGCACCGAAAACTGGAAGACAGTAGAACATTGTCTTCAATATTTGGAGAGAAAAAATCATCAGCCTGGAATTAAAAAGTAGGCACTCCATTGCTGCCCTGCAAATAGACTCATCAGGCCCATCTTGCTAGATTCTATATATATGCATTGCGATATTTGTTTTTCTCTTTCTGACTTACTTCACTCGGTATAACAGGCTCTTGGTTTATCCACCTCATTAGGACTGACTCAAAGTTATTCTTTTTATGGTTGAGTAATATTCCATTGCATATATGTACCACAACTTCTTTATCCATTCATCTGTTGATGGACATCTAGGTTTCTTCCACACCCTAGCTGTTGTAAATAGTATTACCATGAATATTGGGGTACATGTGTCTCTTTCAATTATGGTTTTCTCAGAATATATGCCCAGCAGTGGGATTGTTGGTAATATGGCAGTTTTATTCCTAATTTTTAAAAGAATCTCCATACTGTTCTCCATAGCAGCTCAAGGAGCTCAAGTCAGGGGCTCTGTGACAACCTAGAGGGGTGGGAGTTGGGAGGGAGGTTCATGAGGGAGGGGACATTTGTATACCTATGGCTGATTAATGTAGTATGGCAAAAACAACACAATATTGTAAACCGATTATCCTCCAATTAAAAACTATACCTGTGGTGGATTCATTTTGATATTTGGCAAAATTAAAACAATTATGTAAAGTTAAAAAAAAAAAAAGTAGGCACTCTATCAATCACATGTGAGGATAGAGTAAGTTTTAATCTCTAGTAGTTGAGTTACAGGAAATTAATTGAAGAAAATGGCTAAGATCCAGAAAATAGGAAATCCATAACAAAAAAAGAGGCAAAGGGAATTCCCAGGTGACTGTGAAGATAACCTCTGATATCAGCACCTGAGAGCCTGCAGCCCAGACTGAAGCAGCTTAGAAAGCTTTAAGAAAAGTGTCTTCAGGAAAACAAACTCTGAAGTACCCGAGGTGTTGGCATGTACTAAGATAGAGGCAACTGGATGAAAGTTCAGGGATGGTATCAGTTCAGTTCAGTTCAGTCGCTCAGTCGTGTCCGACACTTTGCAACCCCATGAATCGCAGCACGCCAGGCCTCCCTGTCCATCACCAACTCCCGGAGTTCACTCAGACTCACGTCCATTGAGTCGGTGATGCCATCCAGCCATCTCATCCTCTGTCACCCTTTTCCTCCTGCCCCCAATCCCTCCCAGCATCAGAGTCTTTTCCAATGAGTCAACTCTTCACATGAGGTGGCCAAAGTACTGGAGTTTCAGCTTTAGCATCATTCCTTCCAAAGAAATCCCAGGGCTGATCTCCTTTAGAATGGACTGGTTGGATCTCCTTGCAGTCCAAGGGACTCTCAAGAGTCTTCTCCAACACCACAGTTCAAAAGCATCAATTCTTCGGCACTCAGCTTTCTTCACAGTCCAACTCTCACATCCATACATGACCACTGGAAAAACCATAGCCTTGACTAAATGGACCTTTGTTGAAAAAGTAATGTCTCTGCTTTTTAATATGCTGTCTAGCTTGGTCATAACTTTCCTTCCAAGGAGTAAGCATCTTTTAATTTCATGGCTGCAATCACCATCTGCAGTGATTTTGGAGCCCCAAAAAATGAAGTCTGACACTGTTTCATGGTGATTGAAAATTAAATGAGGCCACCAGAGAAAGAGTAAAACATAAATTTCTTTTGTTTTCCTAGTTTTCTAGGTAAATACAAATATTAGGCAGTTTTAAATTCCAGAGCAAGAACACATATGTACAAGTGTGTATATAGTGCACTACATGTAATTAGTTCACTGCAACTGTGCTTGGCACACAGGAAGTACTTAGTAAGTTGTAGTTACGTATGCTATGTTGAGTGGTATAAGAGAGAAATGTATAAAGTTTCAATATTTAAAAAAAAAATTTTATTTATTTGGCTGTGCTGGGTCTTTCTTGTGGCATGTGGAATCCTTAGTCGTGGCATGCAAACTCTTAGTTGTGGCATGTGGAATCTAGCTGCCTGAACAGGGATTGAACCTGGGCCCCTGCTTTGCAAGTGGTGAGTCTTAGCCCCTGGACCATGAGGGAAGTTCCTAAAGTCGCACTATTGAAAACAGAACTTAACTCTGTCAAAGAGAGATAGGAATGCTTTTTTAGTAGTAGAAAGCCCAGTTGGCTGAATAGAGTTTGACAGATGACAAGTAAGAAGGAAATTTTCCAGGTGGAGAAAGTTATAAGCTGGAACACAGAAGTTTGGAAATTCATCGTGTGTTAAGCAAAGAAAATGTGTGCCAAAGATAACAAACACCCTCTTCCAACAACACAAGAGAAGACTCTATACATGGACATCACCAGATGGCCAACACCAAAATCAGATTGATTATATTCTTTGCAGCCAAAGATGGAGAAGCTGTATACAGTCAGCAAAAACAAGACCAGGAGCTGACTGTGGCTCAGACCATGAACACCTTATTGCCAAATTCAGACTTAAATTGAAGAAAGTAGGGAAAACCACTAGACCATTCAGGTATGACCTAAATCAAATCCCTTATGATTATACAGTGGAAGTGAGAAATAGATTTAAGGGCCTAGATCTGATAGATAGAGTGCCTGATGAACTATGGAATGAGGTTCGTGACATTGTACAGGAGACAGGGATCAAGACCATCCCCATGGAAAAGAAATGCAAAAAAGCAAAATGGCTGTCTTGGGAGGCCTTACAAATAGCTGTGAAAAGAAGAGAAGCAAAAAGCAAAGGAGAAAAGGAAAGATATAAACATCTGAATACAGAGTTCCAAAGAATAGCAAGGAGAGATAAGAAAGCCTTCCTCAGCGATCAATGCAAAGAAATAGAGGAAAACAACAGAATGGGAAAGACTAGGGATCTCTTCAAGAAAATCAGAGATACCAAAGGAACATTTCATGCAAAGATGAGCTTGATAAAGGACAGAAATGGTATGGACCTAACAGAAGCAGAAGATATTAAGAAGAGATGGCAAGAATACACAGAAGAACTGTACAAAAAAGATCTTCACAACCCAGATAATCACGATGGTGTGATCACTGACCTAGAGCCAGACATCCTGGAATGTGAAGTCAAGTGGGCCTTAGAAAGCATCACTATGAACAGAGCTAGTGGAGGTGATGGAATTCCAGTGGAGCTATTCCAAATCCTGAAAGATGATGCTGTGAAAGTGCTGCACTCAATATGCCAGCAAATTTGGAAAACTCAGCAGTGGCCACAGGGCTGGAAAAGGTCAGTTTTCATTCCAATCCCAAAGAAAGGCAATGCCAAAGAATGCTCAAACTACCACACAATTGCACTCATCTCACATGATAGTAAAGTAATGCTCAAAATTCTCCAAGCCAGGCTTCAGCAATACGTGAACCGTGAACTTCCTGATGTTCAAGCTGGTTTTAGAAAAGGCAGAGGAACCAGAGATCAAATTGCCAACATCCGCTGGATCATCGAAAAAGCAAGAGAGTTCCAGGAAAGCATCATTTCTGCTTTATTGACTATGCCAAAGCCTTTGACTGTGTGGATCACAATAAACTGTGGAAAATTCTGAGAGAGATGGGAATACCAGACCACCTGATCTGCCTCTTGAGAAATTTGTATGCAGGTCAGGAAGCAACAGTTAGAACTGGACATGGAACAACAGACTGGTTCCAAACTGGGAAAGGAGTATGTCAAGGCTGTATATTGTCACCCTGTTTATTTAACTTCTATGCAGAGTACATCATGAGAAACGCTGGACTGGAAGAAACACAAGCTGGAATCAAGATTGCTGGGAGAAATATCAATAACCTCAGATATGCAGATGACACCACCCTTATGGCAGAAAGTGAAGAGGAACTAAAAAGCCTCTTGATGAAAGTGAAAGTGGAGAGTGAAAAAGTGGGCTTAAAGCTCAACCTTCAGAAAACGAAGATCATGGCATCCCGTTCCATCACTTCATGGGAAATAGATGGGGAAAGAGTGGAAACAGTGTCAGACTTTATTTTTCTGGGCTCCAAAATCACCACAGATGGTGACTGCAGCCATGAAATTAAAAGACGCTTGCTCCTTGGAAGGAAAGTTATGACCAACCTAGATAGCATATTCAAAAGCAGAGACACTACTTTGCCAACAAAGGTTCGTCTAGTCAAGGCTATGGTTTTTCCTGTGGTCATGTATGGATGTGAGAGTTGGACTGTGAAGAAGGCTGAGTGCCGAAGAATTGATGCTTTTGAACTGTGGTGTTGGAGAAGACTCTTGAGAGTCCCTTGGACTGCAAGGAGATCCAACCAGTCCATTCTAAAGGAGATCAGCCCTGGGATTTCTTTGGAAGGAATGATGCTAAAGCTGAAACTCCAGTACTTTGGCCACCTCATGTGAAGAGTTGACTCATTGGAAAAGACTCTGATGCTGGGAGGGATTGGGGGCAGGAGGAGAAGGGGACGACAGAGGATGAGATGGCTGGATGGCATCACCAACTTGATGGACGTGAGTCTGAGTGAACTCCGGGAGTTGGTGATGGACAGGGAGGCCTGGCGTGCTGCGATTCATGGAGTCGCAAAGAGTCGGACGTGACTGAGCAACTGATCTGATCTGATCTGAGCTGACTTTCAACGCTAAAGGCTATAGGCAAACCATTATGAACATTTAAAAACTCAGAGAATATTGTTGCCACGAACTCTTCCTTAGGAATATACTAGAAAATTAGCCTGAGATCATCAAAGACTAAAGAGACCTTGTTTGATGTTAAAGACTACAGCATTGATCACTAATAGCTGTACATCACTCAAAGAGAGGTAATCAGATATTATATACTTTCTAAGAAAAGGGCACAGACTTGTGAAGCGACTGTGTCATGACAATTGAACCTGAGTCTAACCATAAAGGAAATCTAAGAGAGGTGGAGACTATTTGAGAGAAAATTTGGAAGCACTTAGATGCTTGATTCCATAAGGAGAATGAGGGAATGGTGAGAGTCTTCTAGTGTTGGTCAGGAGGGAGAAGGGACCAAGGAGGGAACCTTCTAGTGTTGGTCACCTTCTAGTATTTAATCCAACAGTCATTATTAGTGATACTTTCTGGTGTCTCCTATGATCTCTGAATCACACGATTTTATTTGGCCTTAGCAGGTGCAGAAGACTGAATTAATCATACAGCCCAATTCTAGTACATTATCTAGACTCCATCAGTAGTCTGAGCAAGGTCCTTCTCTTGTTTCTTTTACGCCCTCTTAGCCTTATTCCCACTTGTATCTCCTTCCTCTCCTATATGAAAGAATTCTATTTAACTTTAATGTGGTTCTATCTTTTTGTATTGTTCTTACAAAATGTGTATTTTTATTTATAAAAATGTGCATCTTATACATCCAAGTCTTGGGTGCTATGCTTTCAGTCCAACCGTATTTCAGTGTGTATATCTGATCTGTTGCTTCTAATTGCTGCACAGTGCTCCACGTGTGCATCTACCATATTTTACTAATCAATCCTCCCAGTGATGGGCATCCAAATTATCCCCCACTCACTGTGCCACGAATACAGTTACAATGAACAACTTTGCATATGCCCTTTTCTGGACCTGAGATCATTTTATCACTGGATGAAGCTTAAATATTGCCCAATGCTCATTCAGTGATAACAAGTGTTTATGGAATGTTGCTGGGCACTGTTTTTAGGTTCCAGACATACAAGATAGACAAGATCCTCGGTCTTGAATAGCTCCAGTATTCCTGCCTGGAGAATCCAATGGACTGAGGAGTCTGGTGGGCTAAAGTCCACAGGGTCACAAAGAGTCAGGCATGACTGAGCTACTAACACAACAACAAAGTAAGGAAACTAAATAAATTTTTATTGGTAGTAAAAAGCTTTATGCAGAAAACTAAAACTGTATAATGTGCTAATGTCAGGGTTGCTACTTAGTTAGGTAGATAAGAATGAACACTACAGTTGAGACCTGAATGGCAAGATAAAGTCGACTAAGTGAAGAGTTGGGTTAGGAACCTCCTAAACAGACAGCATGGCAAGTGTAAGGGCCCTTAGAAGGGAATAACCTTGACATATGGGGACACCAGCAAAAAGGCTCAGTGTAGGTAGATTATAGAGGATGAAGAGGAGTGTGGTGGAAGACAAGAATTACCTATTGTTGCATTAACAATACTACTGCATATTTATCAGCTTAAAATGACACAGTTTCTGTGAATCAGAAATCCAGGCACAGCTTTGCTGGGTCTTCTGAGCAAGGTGAGGGCTGGGTTCTCATCTGAGGCTCATCTGAGGACTGACTTCCAAGTTCATGAAGTTGTTGACAGAACTCAGTTCCTTTTAGGCTGTTGGACAAAGGCCTTCATTTCTTGCTGGTGTCAGCTGGAGGCTGCCTTCAGTTCCTTGTCATGTGAGCTTTTCCTACATGGCTGCTTGCTTCCTCAAAGCTAGCAAGGGAGAGAGAGTCTCCTTGTGAGATGGCTTACAATCTTATGAAATGTTATTGGTGTAGGAGCACTCCATCACCTTTGCTGCATTTTATTGAGTAAAAACACTTCCAGGCCCCATCTATTAAACGGGGGAAGATTACACAAGGTGTGAATACCAGAGGAAGGGGTCATGGGGGGCCACCTCAGACTCTGCCAGCCACAACAAAGTAAGACAGGTTTGGCGGGGGGAGGTTAATATCAAGAGGGTCGTTATAAGTATGGATATTTTTTCTAAGTGGGGTGGAAAACCATTAGGAGCTTTGAACAGGGGATTGCATCAAATTTAAATTCTTACATATACCTCTGCTTTGGTATCTTGGATAAATTGTAGTGGGGCCAGCAGAGAAACAAGAAAGCCAGAGGAAGCTGTTACTAAACTCTAGATAGGAAATTAGTGGTCTGGCTTAGGTGATAGAACATATAGAAAGAAGTAGGTAGATTGAGATATACATTGGAGGCAGAGTTAACAGTACTTGCTGTTAATTTATTATATGATTGTTCACAGATAAGTAAGTTTGCCCAAGTTAACAAGCACTGTCATTAAAAGAGCCAGAATTAGGCCTGTGCCTGCACAGCTCTTAGTTCTTAGTTCTGCTATGCCATTGTAGATGTCATGATGCACGCAGTACATGCTTTCTCTATAACTCCCATTGCCCATCCTCTATCTCTCACCATCAAATATTGCTTTTGACAAACAAACCAACAAAGCACAGTTTGCTATGAAGAAAAGGTGGTCTTCCTGCATCTCTAGAAGGTATTTTTGAAATTGGTAGCGTTAATATTGCAAGTGGTAGATAGGAATAGCAAAAGCAATGGTCTCAGAGGGTGGAATATCCCTACTCCAGTATTGCAATTTGTTTTTGTTGTTCAGTAGCTCAGTAGTTTCCGATTCTGTGACCCCATGGACTGCAGCATGCCAGGCTTCCCTGTCCTTATCTCCTGGAGTTTGCTCAAACACATGTCCATTGAATTGGTGATGCCATCCAACCATTTCATCCTCTGTTGTCCCTTTCTCCTCCTGCCTTCAATGTTTCCCAGCAGTAGGGTCTTTCCCAATGAGTCGGCTCTTTGCATCAGGTGGTCAAAGTATTGGAGCATCAGTTTTAGGATCAGTCATCTCCTTTAAAGCTTTAATTAAAGATGCATGGTTTCAAAGAAGTTAGTTTCCAAGAGACTGAAAAAATATCAACATTGCGATGAGTCTGAAACAGATATAGGGACATTCAGACCAAATAACAAGAAGCAGCTCCATTATTTGGAGGGGGATTAGAGCTTTCTCAACCAAATTTTGCCTGATTTTAATTCCAGACAAAAAGAATCCAAAGAAAATACTTTTAGTTGGGCAGCTGGGAGGGAACACTGGAAAGGGAAGTAGAGAAATGACAGAAAAAGAGCAGAAAGTAATGAAAGGTGCACTATTAAACTAGTTATCACGTGGAAAAACTCTGAGAGATAATGCAACATACCAGTCTCAGGATTGTCCTACCCAAGGGAAGAAGGACCTGAAAAGTCATGGGTGAAAACTGCACCTTGTGTGTGCATGGGGGGTGTGACTGAAAAATATAGCCTGCCATATTAGTAACAAAATTTGCAGCCATCAAACCATCACATTACAGCCACTCCAAGCCTTGAGGGAACTTAGGATAGAAACAGGATGTCCACATCTCTACAAATGACCCAATTTCATTCCTTTTTATGGCTGAGTAATATTCCATTGTATATATGTACCACATCTTCTTTATCTATTCCTCTGTTGATGGACATTTAGGTTTCTTCCATGTTTTGGTTATTGTAAACAGTGCTGCAATGAACATTGGGGATACATGTACCTTTTGGAATTATGGTTTTCTCCAGATATATGCCCAGAAGTGGGATTGTTAGGCCATATGGTAGTTTTATTTTTAATCTTTTAAGGAACCTCCATACTGTTCTTCATAGCGGTTGTACCAATTTACACTCACACCAACAATGCAAGAGGGTTCCCTTTCTCCACAACCTCCCCAGCATTTATTGTTCATAGATTTTTAAAAGATGGCCATTCTGACAGGTGTGAGGTGATACCTCATTATAGATTTGATTTGCATTTATCTAATAATTAGTGATGCTGAGCATTTTTCATGTGTTTTTTGGCCATCTCTATGTCTTTGTAGAGACATGGATGGACCTAGAGACTGTCATACCAAGTGAAGTAAATCAGAAAGAGAAAAATAAATATCATATATTAACACAAATATGTGGAACCTGGAAATGGTATAGATGATATTATTTGCAAAACAGAAATAGAGACACAGAGACATAGAGAAAAGCACTAAATTCCCTAACTTGAGAGATCTGGTTTTCTTTAATTAATAATAATTTTTTTTTTAAATTTTATTTTATTTTTAAACTTTACATAATTGTATTAGTTTTGCCAAATATCAAAATGAATCCACCACAGGTATACATGTGTTCCCCATCCTGAACCCTCCTCCCTCCTCCCTCCCCATACCATCCCTCTGGGTCGTCCCAGTGCACTAGCCCCAAGCATCCAGTATCGTGCATCGAACCTGGACTGGGAACTCGTTTCTTACATGATATTTTATATGTTACAATGTCATTCTCCCAAATCTTCCCACCCTCTCCCTCTCCCACAGAGTCCATAAGACTGTTCTATACATCAGTGTCTCTTTTGCTGTCTCGTACACAGGGTTATTGTTACCATCTTTCTAAATTCCATATATATGCGTTAGAATACTGTATTTATGTTTTTCCTTCTGGCTTACTTCACTCTGTATAATAGGCTCCAGTTTCATCCACCTCATTAGAACTGATTCAAATGTATTCTTTTTAATGGCTGAGTAATACTCCATTGTGTATATGTACCACAGCTTTCTTATCCATTCATCTGCTGATGGACATCTAGGTTGCTTCCATGTCTTGGCTATTTTTTTTTTTTTCTAATTTTATTTTATTTTTAAACTTTACATAATTGTATTAGTTTTGTCAAATATCATAATGACTCCGCCACAGGTATACATGTGTTCCCCATCCCGAACCCTCCTCCCTCCTCCCTCCCCATACCATCCCTCTGGGCCGTCCAGTGCACCAGCCCCAAGCATCCAGCATCGTGCATCGAACCTGGATTGGCAACTCGTTTCCTACATGATATTTTACATGTTTCAATGCCATTCTCCCAAATCTTCCCACCCTCTCCCTCTCCCACAGAGTCCATAAGACTGTTCTATACATCAGTGTCTCTTTTGCTGTCTCGTATACAGAGTTATTGTTACCATCTTTCTAAATTCCATATACATGCGTTAGTATACTGTATTTATGTTTTTCCTTCTGGCTTACTTCACTCTGTATGATAGGCTCCAGTTTCATCCACCTCATTAGAACTGATTCAAATGTATTCTTTTTAATGGCTGAGTAATACTCCATTGTGTATATGTACCACAGCTTTCTTATCCATTCATCTGCTGATGGACATCTAGGTTGCTTCCATGTCCTGGCTATTATAAACAGTGCTGCGATGAACATTGGGGTACACGTGTCTCTTTCCCTTCTGGTTTCCTCAGTGTGTATGCCCAGCAGTGGGATTGCTGGATCATAAGGCAGTTCTATTTCCAGTTTTTTAAGGAATCTCCACACTGTTCTCCATAGTGGCTGTACTAGTTTGCATTCCCACCAACAGTGTAAGAGGGTTCCCTTTTCTCCACACCCTCTCCAGCATTTATTATTTGTAGACTTTTGGATCGCAGCCATTCTGACTGGTGTGAAATGGTACCTCATAGTGGTTTTGATTTGCATTTCTCTGATAATGAGTGATGTTGAGCATCTTTTCATGTGTTTGTTAGCCATCTGTATGTCTTCTTTGGAGAAATGTCTATTTAGTTCTTTGGCCCATTTTTTGATTGGGTCGTTTATTTTTCTGGAGTTGAGCTGTAGGAGTTGCTTGTATATTTTTGAGATTAGTTGTTTGTCGGTTGCTTCATTTGCTATTATTTTCTCCCATTCTGAAGGCTGTCTTTTCACCTTGCTAATAGTTTCCTTTGATGTGCAGAAGCTTTTAAGGTTAATTAGGTCCCATTTGTTTATTTTTGTTTTTATTTCCAATATTCTGGGAGGTGGGTCATAGAGGATCCTGCTGTGATGTATGTCGGAGAGTGTTTTGCCTATGTTCTCCTCTAGGAGTTTTATAGTTTCTGGTCTTACATTTAGATCTTTAATCCATTTTGAGTTTATTTTTGTGTATGGTGTTAGAAAGTGGTCCAGTTTCATTCTTTTACAAGTGGTTGACCAGATTTCCCAGCACCACTTGTTAAAGAGATTGTCTTTAATCCATTGTATATTCTTGCCTCCTTTGTCGAAGATAAGGTGTCCATATGTGCGTGGATTTATCTCTGGGCTTTCTATTTTGTTCCATTGATCAATATTTCTGTCTTTGTGCCAGTACCATACTGTCTTGATAACTGTGGCTTTGTAGTAGAGCCTGAAGTCAGGTAGGTTGATTCCTCCAGTTCCATTCTTCTTTCTCAAGATCGCTTTGGCTATTCGAGGTTTTTTGTATTTCCATACAAATTGTGAAATTATTTGTTCTAGCTCTGTGAAGAATACTGTTGGTAGCTTGATAGGGATTGCGTTGAATCTATAAATTGCTTTGGGTAGTATACTCATTTTCACTATATTGATTCTTCCAATCCATGAACATGGTATATTTCTCCATCTATTAGTGTCCTCTTTGATTTCTTTCACCAGTGTTTTATAGTTTTCTATATATAGGTCTTTAGTTTCTTTAGGTAGATATATTCCTAAGTATTTTATTCTTTCTGTTGCAATGGTGAATGGAATTGTTTCCTTAATTTCTCTTTCTGTTTTCTCATTATTAGTGTATAGGAATGCAAGGGATTTCTGTGTGTTGATTTTATATCCTGCAACTTTACTGTAGTCATTGATTATTTCTAGTAATTTTCTGGTGGACTCTTTAGGGTTTTCTATGTAGAGGATCATGTCATCTGCAAATAGTGAGAGTTTTACTTCTTCTTTTCCGATTTGGATTCCTTTTATTTCTTTTTCTGCTCTGATTGCTGTGGCCAAAATTTCCAAAACTATGTTGAATAGTAATGGTGAAAGTGGGCACCCTTGTCTTGTTCCTGACTTTAGAGGAAATGCTTTCAATTTTTCACCATTGAGGATAATGTTTGCAGTGGGTTTGTCATATATAGCTTTTATTATGTTGAGGTATGTTCCTTCTATTCCTGCTTTCTGGAGAGTTTTTATCATAAATGGATGTTGAATTTTGTCAAAGGCTTTCTCTGCATCTATTGAGATAATCATATGGTTTTTATTTTTCAATTTGTTAATGTGGTGTATTACATTGATTGATTTGCGGATATTGAAGAATCCTTGCATCCCTGGGATAAAGCCCACTTGATCATGGTGTATGATCTTTTTAATGTGTTGTTGGATTATGATTGCTAGAATTTTGTTTAGGATTTTTGCATCTATGTTCATCAGTGATATTGGCCTGTAGTTTTCTTTTTTTGTGGCATCTTTGTCAGGTTTTGGTATTAGGGTGATGGTGGCCTCATAGAATGAGTTTGGAAGTTTACCTTCCTCTGCAATTTTCTGGAAGAGTTTAAGCAGGATAGGTGTTAGCTCTTCTCTAAATTTTTGGTAGAATTCAGCTGTGAAGCCATCTGGACCTGGGCTTTTGTTTGCTGGAAGATTTTTGATTACAGTTTCAATTTCCATGCTTGTGATGGGTCTGTTAAGATTTTCTATTTCTTCCTGGTCCAGTTTTGGAAAGTTGTACTTTTCTAAGAATTTGTCCATTTCTTCCACGTTGTCCATTTTATTGGCATATAATTGTTGATAGTACTCTTTTATGATCCTTTGTATTTCTGTGTTGTCTGTTGTGATCTCTCCATTTTCGTTTCTAATTTTGTTGATTTGATTTTTCTCCCTTTGTTTCTTGATGAGTCTGGCTAATGGTTTGTCAATTTTATTTATCCTTTCAAAGAACCAGCTTTTGGTTTTGTTGATTTTTGCTATGGTCTCTTTTGTTTCTTTTGCATTTATTTCTGCTCTAATTTTTAAGATTTCTTTCCTTCTACTAACCCTGGGGTTCTTCATTTCTTCCTTTTCTAGTTGCTTTAGGTGTAGAGTTAGGTTATTTATTTGACTTTTTTCTTGTTTCTTGAGGTGTGCCTGTATTGCTATGAACTTTCCCCTTAGGACTGCTTTTACTGTGTCCCACAGGTTTTGGGTTGTTGTGTTTTCATTTTCATTCGTTTCTATGCAAATTTTGATTTCTTTTTTGATTTCTTCTGTGATTTGTTGGTTATTCAGCAGCGTGTTGTTCAGCCTCCATATGTTGGAATTTTTAATAGTTTTTCTCCTGTAATTGAGATCTAATCTTACTGCATTGTGGTCAGAAAAAATGCTTGGAATGATTTCTATCTTTTTGAATTTACCAAGGCTAGCTTTATGGCCCAGGATGTGATCTATCCTGGAGAAGGTTCCATGTGCGCTTGAGAAAAAGGTGAAATTCATTGTTTTGGGATGAAATGACCTATAGATATCAATTAGGTCTGGCTGGTCTATTGTATCATTTAAAGTTTGTGTTTCCTTGTTAATTTTCTGTTTAGTTGATCTATCCATAGGTGTAAGTGGGGTATTAAAGTCTCCCACTATTATTGTGTTATTGTTAATTTCTCCTTTCATACTTGTTAGCATTTGTCTTACGTACTGTGGTGCTCCCGTGTTGGGTGCATATATATTTATAATTGTTATATCTTCTTCTTGGATTGAACCTTTGATCATTATGTAGTGACCTTTTTTGTCTCTTTTCACAGCCTTTGTTTTAAAGTCTATTTTATCTGATATGAGTATTGCTACTCCTGCTTTCTTTTGGTCCCTATTTGCATGGAAAATCTTTTTCCAGCCCTTCACTTTCAGTCTGTATGTGTCCCCTGTTTTGAGGTGGGTCTCTTGTAGACAACATATGTAGGGGTCTTGTTTTTGTATCCATTCAGCCAGTCTTTGTCTTTTGGTTGGGGCATTCAACCCATTTACGTTTAAGGTAATTACTGATAAGTATGTTCCCGTTGCCATTTACTTTATTGTTTTGGGTTCGAGTTTATACACCATTTTTGTGTTTCCTGTCTAGAGAATATCCTTTAGTATTTGTTGGAGAGCTGGTTTGGTGGTGCAGAATTCTCTCAGCTTTTGCTTGTCTGAAAAGCTTTTGATTTCTCCTTCATACTTGAATGAGATCCTTGCTGGGTACAATAATCTGGGCTGTAGGTTATTTTCTTTCATCATTTTAAGTATGTCTTGCCATTCCCTCCTGGCTTGAAGAGTTTCTATTGAAAGATCAGCTGTTATCCTTATGGGAATTCCCTTGTGTGTTATTTGTTGTTTTTCCCTTGCTGCTTTTAATATTTGTTCTTTGTGTTTGATATTTGTTAATTTGATTAATATGTGTCTTGGGGTGTTTCTCCTTGGGTTTATCCTGTTTGGGACTCTCTGGGTTTCTTGGACTTGGGTGATTATTTCCTTCCCCATTTTAGGGAAGTTTTCCACTATTATCTCCTCAAGTATTTTCTCATGGTCTTTCTTTTTGTCTTCTTCTTCTGGAACCCCTATGATTCGAATGTTGTAGCGTTTAATATTGTCCTGGAGGTCTCTGAGATTGTCCTCATTTCTTTTAATTCGTTTTTCTTTTATCCTCTCTGATTCATTTATTTCTACCATTCTATCTTCTAATTCACTAATCCTGTCTTCTGCCTCTGTTATTCTACTATTTGTTGCCTCCAGAGTGTTTTTAATTTCACTTATTGCATTATTCATTATATATTGACTCTTTTTTATTTCTTCTAGGTCCTTGTTAAACCTTTCTTGCATCTTCTCAATCCTTGTCTCCAGGCTATTTATCTGTGATTCCATTTTAGTTTCAAGATTTTGGATCAATTTCACTATCATTATTCGGAATTCTTTATCAGGTAGATTCCCTATCTCTTCCTCTTTTGTTTGGTTTGGTGGGCATTTATCCTGTTCCTTTATCTGCTGAGTATTCCTCTGTCTCTTCATCTTGTTTAAATTGCTGAGTTTGGGGTGTCCTTTCTGTATTCTGGCAGTTTGTGGAGTTCTCTTTATTGTGGTGTTTCCTCGCTGTGTGTGGGTTTGTACAGGTGGTTTGTCAAGGTTTCCTGGTTAGGGAAGCTTGTGTCGGTGTTCTGGTGGGTGGAGCTGTATTTCTTCTCTCTGGAGTGCAATGAAATGTCCAGTAATGAGTTATGAGATGTCTATAGTTTTGGGGTGACTTTGGGCAGCCTGTATCTTGAAGCTCAGGGCTGTGTTCCTTTGTTGCTGGAGAATTTGCTTGGTATGTCTTGCCCTGGAACTTATTGGCCCTTGTGTGGTGCTTGGTTTCAGTGTCGGTATGGAGGCATTTGATGAGCTCCTGTGAATGAATGTTCCTTGGAGTCAGGAGTTCCCTGGAGTCAGGGTTTGGACTTAAGTCTCCTGCTTCCGATTATCGGTCTTATTTTTACAGTAGTTTCAAAACTTCTCCTTCTATACAGCACCATTGATAAAACATCTACATTAAAGATGATAAGTTTCTCTACAGTGAGGGTCACTCAGAGAGGTTCACAGGGTTACATGGAGAAGAGAAGAGGGAGGAGGGAGTTAGAGGTGACCCAAATGAGATGAGGTGAATCAATAGTGGAGAGAGTGGGCTAGCCAGTAGTCACTTCCTTATGTGCACTCCACAACTGGACCACTCAGAGATGTTCACGGGGTTATACAGAGAAGAGAAGAAGGAGGAAGGTAACAGAGGTGGCCAGAAGGATAAAAGGGGGGAATGAAAAGGAGGGAGACAGATCCAGCCAGTAATCAGTTCCCTAAGTGTTCTCCACCGTCTGGAACACACAGAAATTCACAGAGTTGGGTAGAGTAGAGAGGGGTTAGGGAGGAGACACAGGCGACCTGGTGGAGAAAAAGGAGGGTCCAAAGGGAGAGAGAGCAGTCAAGCCAGTAATCTCACTCCCTAGTGAAAAATGGGTCCTGAAGATTGGGTCCTTAAAGGTACAAAATTGGTAACAAATACATAAAAGCAAAAATTAAAAATCTAGAGTAGAGTTTGGAATTTCAAAAATACGATGTTAAAGAAAAGAAGAAGGAAAAGAAAGAGAGAAAGAACGAACAAACGAAAACAAACAAGGTCGCGAAAATTATAAAGAAAGTACAGGTACAAAATTGATAACTAATACCAGAAAGCGAAAATTAAAAATCTAGAGTAGAGTTTGGAATTTTAAAAATACGATGTTAAAGAAAAGAAGAAGGAAAAGAAAGAGAGAAAAAACGAACAAACAAAAACAAACAAGGTCGCGAAAATTATAAAGAAAGTACAGGTACAAAATTGATAACTAATACCAGAAAGCAAAAATTAAAAATCTAGAGTAGAGTTTGGAATTTCAAAAATACAATGTTAAAAAAAAAAAAAAAAGAAGAAGAAAAATAAAGAGAGAAAACAAACAAACAAATACGAACAATGTCACAAAAATTATAAAGAAAATACAGGTACAAAATTGGTATCAAATACCAAAAAGCATAAATTAAAAATCTAGAGTAAAGTTTGGAATTTCAGATATACAATGTTATATAAAGGAAGAAGAGAAAGAAACAGAGAAGAAGAAAAAAAAAAAAGTCACAGAAATTATATAAAAAAAAACTATAGGTACAAAATTGATAACATATACCAAAAAGCGAAAATTAAAAATCTAGAGTAGAGTTTGGAATTTCAAAAATACAATGTTAAAGAAAAGAAGAAAAAAACAAAAACAAACAAACAAAAAAAAACAAGGTCAAAAAATTATAAAATATATATATATGAAGTTTGCTGAAGAAGAAAAAAATAGGGTCTTTTTTTTTTTTTTTGCAAAGTAATAGGTTATAAAAGTGAAAATTAAAGGAACAATAGAGGACTTAAAATTTTTTTTTTAATTAAAAAAAAAGAAAGAATGATCGTAAAAATAATAAAAATATATCTAGGACTTTTTTTTTTTTTTTTGTGGGTGTTGTGGGTTCAGTTCATTTTTGGCTAGTTCCTTGGTCAGATTTATATTTCTCAAGATCTATAGGCCCCTTCCTATGTAGTCCGTAGTAACCACAGGGTTTTGATCTATTGCCTGTAGCTTCCAAGGCGTTTCCCTCTGTTATATCTTCTTCTGTTTGCTAGTCTCTTCAGTATCTGGTTTCCGCCCTGACTCAAAGGGCACGGTGGAGGACACTTTTTTTTTTTTTTTTTTTTTTTAGGCTTACTTGTTCAGTCGCGCTGTGGGGAGGGAGGGAGGGATGCTGCAGACAAATAACACTGGCGTGGGCTCGCAGTGCCTCAGCCACCCTGGGTCTGCCCCTGCTCACGGCGCATGTAGCCTCCCTGTCCACTCTGCTCGGACTCTAGGTTGTTCCGCCGGGAACAATCCGAGGCTGGCCCTGGGCTGCATGCACCTCCCAGGTCCAAGCCGCTCAGGTTCAGGCACTCGGGTAGTCCTCAGAGGCGCAGACTCAGTTGGGCCTGCGTTTTGTGCTCTTCCCAGGTCCGAGCGCCAATTTGCTCTTCCCAGGCGAGCGCCAATGCTGCGACTTATCGCCTCCCCGCCACTCGGTTATCTGGATGTAAAACCGGCGCACCTTCTCAGGCAGATGTTGACCGTCCAGACCCCCAAGAAGTTTTAGTTAGCAAAGAAGCCTGCTTACAATTTTATAGATAATGTCTCTCTGGGGCTGCGATTGCCCCCTTCCGGCTCTGGCTGCCTGTCACCGGAGGGGGAAGGTCTGCAGCCGGCTATCTCTGTTCAGTCCTTTGTTCCGTGCGCGGGCCTGGCGGTCTTAGGTTAGGGCTGGCTTTTCGCGTGGTAGGTATCCCACAGTCTGGTTTGCTAGCCCAAATTATTTCGCTCAGATAGCACTCAGGGTATTCAGGCCAGATTCTTACTCTCAGCGATGCAGCCCACGCCGCGCCTCCCTGCCCAGCCCCGGTTTGCTAATGGCGGATGCAGGCGTCTGCGCTGTTTCTCTGCTGGGGGAGTTACCGTAGGGCTCGCAATCTGCGAGTTTTAAATTGTTTATTTATTTTTTCTCCCTGTTATGTTGCCCTCTGTGCTTCCAAAGCTCGGCACAGATTCGGCAGTGAGAAGGTTTCCTGATGTTTGGAAACTTCTCTCTTTTTAAGATTCCCTTCCCGGGACGGAACTCCGTCCCTCCCTCTTTTGTCTCTTTTTTTTTGTTTTTAATATTTTTTCCTACCTCCTTTCGAAGAGTTGGGTTGCTTTTCTGGGTGCCTGATGTCCTCTGCCGGCATTCAGAAGTTGTTTTGTGGAATTTACTTGACGTTTAAATGCTCTTTTGATCTAATTAATAATAATTTTTGATGTTCCAACTACCTGGTCTTTCTTACAAAAACTCATGTATCCTGTGTGTGTGTGTTCAGTTGTGTCTGACTTTTCGCAATCCTATAGATTGTAGACCGCCAGACTCCTCTGTCCATGGAATTTTCCAGGCAAGAATACTGGAGTGGGTTACCGTTTTCTCCTCCAGGGGATCTTCCTGACCCAGGGATTGAACCTGCATCTCCTGTGTCTCTTGCATTGTAGGGATATTCTTTACCGCTGAGCCATGGGATCCTGGCTTCTCCCTTACTTCTTTGGAGCAGTATCTCAGAGTGATCTGAGATGCTGTGTCCCAGGCTTGAAGTCCTCAGTTTTGTCTGATGAATAAAAACTCTCTGGGAAAGATTGAGGGCAGGAGAAGGAGCGGGGAACAGAGGATTAGATGGTTGGGTGGTATCACCGACTCAATGGAGATGAGTTCGAACAAACTCCGGGAGATAATGAAGGACAGGGAAGCCTGGGATGCTGCAGTCCATGGGATCACAAACAGTGCAACATGACTGAGCAACTGAACAATGAACAAGAGTTAATTAACAGTGTCGTGTTAGTTTCAGTAGCACAACAAAGTTTCAGTCATACATACACATGAATCTATTCTTTTTCAAATTCTTTTCCCAATTAGATTGTTACATAATATTAAGCAGAGTTCCCTGTACTATACACTAGGTCCTTATTGGTTATCTAAGGCACCCCACTCTAGTACTCTTGCCTGGAAAATCCCACGGATGGATTCCATGGTAGGCTGCAGTCCATGGGGTCACTAAGAGTCGGACATGACCGAGGGACTTCACTTTCACTTTTCACTTTCATGCATTGGAGAAGGAAATGGCAACCCACTCCAGTGCTCTTACCTGGAGAATCCCAGGGATGGGGGAGCCTGGTGGGCTGCTGTCTATGGGGTTGCACAGAGTCGGACAAGACTGAAGCGACTTAGCCACAGAAGAATAAAAGACCTAGGAATGACTGAATTACACTGCCGGTCACCAAAACAGTTTCATATGCAATAAAACGTAAGTTCATATCCTCCAGAGAAATCTACATGGTTAGGGGAGTCCTTCGTCTTCTAAATGTCCAGTGGTTTCTGCCACTAGAGTATATAAATTTCCACTTATGACAACCTAAATCTAGAACCCTTAAAACACAAAACAAAATAGAACACCTTTATTAGGATATAACTCACATGCCATTTGTATTAGTTTCCCGGCACTGCCATAACAAATTACTAGACCACAATCTAGGTGGCTTAGGACAACATTTATTCTGTCATGATTCTGGAAACTACAAGTCCAAAATCAAAATCAAGGTGTTGGCAAGGCCAGTGAGTGAGTGCCTGCTCAGTCATGTCCAACTCTATGACCCCAAGGACTTAAAGCCCTCCAGGCTCCTCTGTGCATGGAATCTTCCAGGCAAGAATACTGGAGAAGGCTGCCATTTCCTCCTCCAGGAGATCTTCCCAACCTAGGGATCGAACCTGCGTCTCCTGCATTGCAGTTGGATTCTTGACCGCTGAGCTACCTGGGAAAGCCTCTCAGCAAAGCCATGGTCCCTCCAAAAGCTCTGAGAAAAATCCTTTGTCTCCTCCTAGTTTCTGGTGGTTGTCAGCAGTCCTTGCTGTTCTTTGATTTATAGCTCTGTGGTTTCAGTCAATGTCTGTTCTCACATGGCATTCTTTCTTTTTTCAGTTATATGTATATATCTACATACTTTTCAGATTATTTTCCATTATAGATTATTACAAGATATTGAATATAACGCCCTGCAAAAAGTAAATCCTTTTTGCTTATCTATTTTATGTGTAGTAGTTTGTATCTATTAATCCCGTACTTCTAATTTATCCCTCCCCGACTCTCTTCCCCTTTGGTAACCCCAACTTTGTTTCCTATGCCTGTGAGTCTGTTTCTGTTTTGCAAATTAGTTCATTTGTATTATTTTTTAAAGATTCCACATATAGTGGATAAGCATGTAAGTGACAGCATATGATATTTGTCTTTCTTTTTCTTACTTCACTAACTATAATATTCTCTAGATCCAAGGCAACATTTATTTCTTTTTTTTTTTTATTTTTAAACTTTACATAATTGTATTAGTTTTGCCAAATATCAAAATGAATCCGCCACAGGTATACATGTGTTCCCCATCCTGAACCCTCCTCCCTCCTCCCTCCCCATAGCATCCCTCTGGGTCGTCCCAGTGCACTAGCCCCAAGCATCCAGTATCGTGTATCGAACCTGGACTGGCAACTCGTTTCTTACATGATATTTTACATGTTTCAATGTCATTCTCCCAAATCTTCCCACCCTCTCCCTCTCCCACAGAGTCCATAAGACTGTTCTATACATCAGTGTCTCTTTCGCTGTCTCGTACACTGGGTTATTGTTACCATCTTTCTAAATTCCATATATATGCGTTAGTATACTGTATTTATGTTTTTCCTTCTGGCTTACTTCACTCTGTATAATAGGCTCCAGTTTCATCCACCTCATTAGAACTGATTCAAATGTATTCTTTTTAATGGCTGAGTAATACTCCATTGTGTATATGTACCACTGCTTTCTTATCCATTCATCTGCTGATGGACATCTAGGTTGCTTCCATGTCCTGGCTATTATAAACAGTGCTGCGATGAACATTGGGGTACACGTGTCTCTTTCCCTTCTGGTTTCCTCAGTGTGTATGCCCAGCAGTGGGATTGCTGGATCATAAGGCAGTTCTATTTCCAGTTTTTTAAGGACTCTCCACACTGTTCTCCATAGTGGCTGTACTAGTTTGCATTCCCACCAACAATGTAAGAGGGTTCCCTTTTCTCCACACCCTCTCCAGCATTTATTATTTGTAGACTTTTGGATCACAGCCATTCTGGTTGGTGTGAAGTGGTACCTCATAGTGGTTTTGATTTGCATTTCTCTGATAATGAGTGATGTTGAGCATCTTTTCATGTGTTTGTTAGCCATCTGTATGTCTTCTTTGGAGAAATGTCTATTTAGTTCTTTGGCCCATTTTTTGATTGGGTCGTTTATTTTTCTGGAGTTGAGCTGTAGGATTTGCTTGTATATTTTTGAGATTAGTTGTTTGTCAGTTGCTTCATTTGCTATTATTTTCTCCCATTCTGAAGGCTGTCTTTTCACCTTGCTAATAGTTTCCTTTGATGTGCAGAAGCTTTTAAGGTTAATTAGGTCCCATTTGTTTATTTTTGATTTTATTTCCAATATTCTGGGAGGTGGGTCATAGAGGATCCTGCTGTGATGTATGTCGGAGAGTGTTTTGCCTATGTTCTCCTCTAGGAGTTTTATAGTTTCTGGTCTTACGTTTAGATCTTTAATCCATTTTGAGTTTATTTTTGTGTATGGTGTTAGAAAGTGGTCTAGTTTCATTCTTTTACAAGTGGTTGACCAGATTTCCCAGCACCACTTGTTAAAGAGATTGTCTTTAATCCATTGTATATTCTTGTCTCCTTTGTCAAAGATAAGGTGTCCATATGGGTGTGGATTTATCTCTGGGCTTTCTATTTTATTCCATTGATCTATATTTCTATCTTTGTGCCAGTACCATACTGTCTTGATAACTGTGGCTTTGTAGTAGAGCCTGAAGTCAGGTAGGTTGATTCCTCCAGTTCCATTCTTCTTTCTCAAGATCGCTTTGGCTATTCGAGGTTTTTTGTATTTCCATACAAATTGTGAAATTATTTGTTCTAGCTCTGTGAAGAATACTGTTGGTAGCTTGATAGGGATTGCATTGAATCTATAAATTGCTTTGGGTAGTATACTCATTTTCACTATATTGATTCTTCCAATCCATGAACATGGTATATTTCTCCATCTATTAGTGTCCTCTTTGATTTCTTTCACCAGTGTTTTATAGTTTTCTATATATAGGTCTTTAGTTTCTTTAGGCAGATATATTCCTAAGTATTTTATTCTTTCCGTTGCAATGGTGAATGGAATTGTTTCCTTCATTTCTCTTTCTGTTTTCTCATTATTAGTGTATAGGAATGCAAGGGATTTCTGTGTGTTGATTTTATATCCTGCAACTTTACTGTAGTCATTGATTATTTCTAGTAATTTTCTGGTGGACTCTTTAGGGTTTTCTATGTAGAGGATCATGTCATCTGCAAATAGTGAGAGTTTTACTTTTCTTTTCCAATTTGGATTCCTTTTATTTCTTTTTCTGCTCTGATTGCTGTGGCCAAAACTTCCAAAACTATGTTGAATAGTAATGGTGAAAGTGGGCACCCTTGTCTTGTTCCTGACTTTAGAGGAAATGCTTTCAATTTTTCACCATTGAGGATAATGTTTGCTGTGGGTTTGTCATATATAGCTTTTATTATGTTGAGGTATGTTCCTTCTATTCCTGCTTTCTGGAGAGTTTTTATCATAAATGGATGTTGAATTTTGTCAAAGGCTTTCTGTGCATCTATTGAGATAATCATATGGTTTTTATTTTTCAATTTGTTAATGTGGTGTATTACATTGATTGATTTGCAGATATTGAAGAATCCTTGCATCCCTGGGATAAAGCCCACTTGATCATGGTGTATGATCTTTTTAATGTGTTGTTGGATTCTGATTGCTAGAATTTTGTTAAGGATTTTTGCATCTATGTTCATCAATGATATTGGCCTGTAGTTTTCTTTTTTTGTGGGATCTTTGTCAGGTTTTGGTATTAGGGTGATGGTGGCCTCATAGAATGAGTTTGGAAGTTTACCTTCCTCTGCAATTTTTTGGAAGAGTTTGAGCAGGATAGGTGTCAGCTCTTTTCTAAATTTTTGGTAGAATTCAGCTGTGAAGCCATCTGGACCTGGGCTTTTGTTTGCTGGAAGATTTTTGATTACAGTTTCAATTTCCATGGTTGTGATGGGTCTGTTAAGATTTTCTATTTCTTCCTGGTCGAGTTTTGGAAAGTTGTACTTTTCTAAGAATTTGTCCATTTCTTTCACGTTGTCCATTTTATTGGCATATAATTGTTGGTAGTAGTCTCTTATGATCCTTTGTATTTCTGTGTTGTCTGTTGTGATCTCTCCATTTTCGTTTCTAATTTTGTTGATATGATTTTTCTCCCTTTGTTTCTTGATGAGTCTAGCTAATGGTTTGTCAATTTTATTTATCCTTTCAAAGAACCAGCTTTTGGTTTTGTCGATTTTTGCTATGGTGTCTTTTGTTTCTTTTGCATTTATTTCTGCTCTAATTTTTAAGATTTCTTTCCTTCTACTAACCCTGGGGTTCTACATTTCTTCCTTTTCTAGTTGCTTTAGGTGTAGAGTTAGGTTATTTATTTGACTTTTTTCTTGTTTCTTGAGGTGTGCCTGTATTGCTATGAACTTTCCCCTTAGGACTGCTTTTACTGTGTCCCACAGGTTTTGGGTTGTTGTGTTTTCATTTTCATTCGTTTCTATGCAAATTTTGATTTCTTTTTTGATTTCTTCTGTGATTTGTTGGTTATTCAGCAGCGTATTGTTCAGCCTCCATATGTTGGAATTTTTAATAGTTTTTCTCCTGTAATTGAGATCTAATCTTACTGCATTGTGGTCAGAAAAAATGCTTGGAATGATTTCTATTTTTTTGAATTTACCAAGGCTAGCTTTATGGCCCAGGATGTGATCTATCCTGGAGAAGGTTCCATGTGCGCTTGAGAAAAAGGTGAAATTCATTGTTTTGGGATGAAATGTCCTGTAGATATCAATTAGGTCTAACTGGTCTATTGTATCATTTAAAGTTTGTCTTTCCTTGTTAATTTTCTGTTTAGTTGATCTATCCATAGGTGTAAGTGGGGTATTAAAGTCTCCCACTATTATTGTGTTATTGTTAATTTCTCCTTTCATACTTGTTAGCATTTGTCTTACGTACTGTGGTGCTCCCGTGTTGGGTGCATATATATTTATAATTGTTATATCTTCTTCTTGGATTGATCCTTTGATCATTATGTAGTGACCTTCTTTGTCTCTTTTCACAGCCTTTGTTTTAAAGTCTATTTTATCTGATATGAGTATTGCTACTCCTGCTTTCTTTTGGTTCCTATTTGCATGGAAAATCTTTTTCCAGCCCTTCACTTTCAGTCTGTATGTGTCCCCTGTTTTGAGGTGGGTCTCTTGTAGACAACATATGTAGGGGTCTTGTTTTTGTATCCATTCAGCCAGTCTTTGTCTTTTGGTTGGGGCATTCAACCCATTTACGTTTAAGGTAATTACTGATAAGTATGATCCCGTTGCCATATACTTTATTGTTTTGGGTTCAAGTTTATACACTGTTTTTGTGTTTCCTGTCTAGAGAATATCCTTTAGTATTTGTTGGAGAGCTGGTTTGGTGGTGCAGAATTCTCTCAGCTTTTGCTTGTCTGAAAAGCTTTTGATTTCTCCTTCATACTTGAATGAGATCCTTGCTGGGCACAATAATCTGGGCTGTAGGTTATTTTCTTTCATCATTTTAAGTATGTCTTGCCATTCCCTCCTGGCTTGAAGAGTTTCTATTGAAAGATCAGCTGTTATCCTTATGGGAATTCCCTTGTGTGTTATTTGTTGTTTTTCCCTTGCTGCTTTTAATATTTGTTCTTTGTGTTTGATCTTTGTTAATTTGATTAATATGTGTCTTGGGGTGTTTCTCCTTGGGTTTATCCTGTTTGGGACTCTCTGGGTTTCTTGGACTTGGGCGATTGTTTCCTTCCCCATTTTAGGGACGTTTTCCACTATTATCTCCTCAAGTATTTTCTCATGGTCTTTCTTTTTGTCTTCTTCTTCTGGAACCCCTATGATTCGAATGTTGTAGCGTTTAATATTGTCCTGGAGGTCTCTGAGATTGTCCTCATTTCTTTTAATTCATTTTTCTTTTATCCTCTCTGATTCATTTATTTCTACCATTCTATCTTCTAATTCACTAATCCTATCTTCTGCCTCTGTTATTCTACTATTTGTTGCCTCCAGAGTGTTTTTAATTTCATTTATTGCATTATTCATTATATATTGATTCTTTTTTTATTTCTTCTAGGTCCTTGTTAAACCTTTCTTGCATCTTCTCAATCCTTGTCTCCAGGCTATTTATCTGTGATTCCATTTTAATTTCAAGATTTTGGATCAATTTCACTATCATTATTCAGAATTCTTTATCAGGTAGATTCCCTATCTCTTCCTCTTTTGTTTGGTTTGGTGGGCATTTATCCTGTTCTTTATCTGCTGAGTATTCCTCTGTCTCTTCATCTTGTTTAAATTTCTGAGTTTGGGGTGTCCTTTGTGTATTCTGGCAGTTTGTGGCGTTCTCTTTATTGTGGCATTTCCTCACTGTGTGTGGGTTTGTACAGGTGGCTTGTCAAGGTTTCCTGGTTAGGGAAGCTTGTGTCGGTGTTCTGGTGGGTGGAGCTGTATTTCTTCTCTCTGGAGTGCAATGAAATGTCCAGTAATGAGTTATGAGATGTCTATAGTTTTGGGGTGACTTTGGGCAGCCTGTATTTTGAAGCTCAGGTCTGTGTTCCTTTGTTGCTGGAGAATTTGCTTGGTATGTCTTGCCCTGGAACTTATTGGCCCTTGTGTGGTGCTTGGTTTCAGTGTCTGTATGGAGGCATTTGATGAGCTCCTGTCAATTAATGTTCCTTGGAGTCAGGAGTTCCCTGGAGTCAGGGTTTGGACTTAAGTCTCCTGCTTCCGGTTATCGGTCTTATTTTTACAGTAGTTTCAAAACTTCTCCTTCTATACAGCGCCATTGATAAAACATCTACATTAAAGATGAAAAGTTTCTCTATGGTGAGGGTCACTCAGAGAGGTTCACAGGGTTACATGGAGAAGAGAAGAAGGAGGAGGGAGTTAGAGGTGACCCAAATGAGATGAGGTGAATCAATAGTGGAGAGAGTGGGCTAGCCAGTAGTCACTTCCTTATGTGCACTCCACAACTGGACCACTCAGAGATGTTCACGGGGTTATACAGAGAAGAGAAGAAGGAGGAAGGTAACAGAGGTGGCCAGAAGGATAAAAGGGGGGAATGAAAAGGAGGGAGACAGATCCAGCCAGTAATCAGTTCCCTAAGTGTTCTCCACCGTCTGGAACACACAGAAATTCACAGAGTTGGGTAGAGTAGAGAGGGGTTAGGGAGGAGACACAGGCGACCTGGTGGAGAAAAAGGAGAGTCCAAAGGGAGAGAGAGCAGTCAAGCCAGTAATCTCGCTCCCTAGTGAAAAATGGGTCCTGAAGATTGGGTTCTTAAAGGTACAAAGTTGGTAACAAATACATAAAAGCAAAAATTAAAAATCTAGAGTAGAGTTTGGAATTTCAAAAATACCATGTTAAAGAAAAGAAGAAGGAAAAGAAAGAGAGAAAAAACAAACAAACAAAAACAAACAAGGTCGCGAAAATTATAAAGAAAGTACAGGTACAAAATTGATAACTAATATCAAAAAGCAAAAATTAAAAATCTAGAGTAGAGTTTGGAATTTCAAAAATACAATGTTAAAAAAAAAGAAGAAGAAAAATAAAGAGAGAAAACAAACAAAAACAAACAATGTCACAAAAATTATAAAGAAAATACAGGTACAAAATTGATGTCATTCAGATATACAATGTTATATAAAAGAAGAAGAGAAAGAAACAGAGAAGAAGAAAAAAAGAAGTCACAGAAATTATATAAAAAAAAACTATAGGTATAAAATTGATAACAAATACCAAAAAGCGAAAATAAAAAATCTAGAGTAGAGTTTGGAATTTCAAAAATACAATGATAAAGAAAAGAAGAAAAAAAAAAAAAACAAGGTTATAAAATATATATATATATATATGAAGTTTGCTGAAGAAGAAAAAATAGGGTCTTTTTTTTTTTTTTTTGCAAAGTAATAGGTTATAAAAGTGAAAATTAAAGGAACAATAGAGGACTTAAAAATTTTTTTTTTAATTAAAAAAAAAGAAAGAAAGAATGATCGTAAAAATAATAAAAATATATCTAGGACTTTCTTGGTTTTGTTGTGGGTTCAGTTCATTTTTGGCTAGTTCCTTGGTCAGATTTATATTTCTCAAGATCTATAGGCCCCTTCCTATGTAGTCCGTAGTAACCACAGGGTTTTGATCTATTGCCTGTAGCTTCCAAGGCGTTTCCCTCTGTTATATCTTCTTCTGTTTGCTAGTCTCTTCAGTATCTGGTTTCCGCCCTGACACAAAGGGGACGGTGGAGGACACTTTTTTTTTTTTTTAGGCTTACTTGTTCAGTCGCGCTGTGGGGAGGGAGGGAGGGATGCTGCAAACAACACTGGCGTGGGCTCGCAGTGCCTCAGCCACCCTGGGTCTGCCCCCGCTCACGGCGAATGTAGCCACCCTGCCCACACTGCTCGGGCTCTAGGTTGTTCCGCCGGGAACAATCCAAGGTCAGCCCTGGGTTGCATGCACCTCCCAGGTCCAAGCCGCTCAGGTTCAGGCACTCGGGTAGTCCTCAGAGGCGCAGACTCAGTTGGGCCTGCGTTTTCTGCTCTTCCCAGGTCCGAGCAGCTCAGGTGATGAGGTGTTTGGCGAGCGCCAATGCTGCGACTTATCGCCTACCCGCCACTCGGTTATCTGGGTGTAAAACCGGTGCACCTTCTCAGGCAGATGTTGACTGTCCAGACCCCCAAGAAGTTTTAGTTAGCAAAGAAGCCTGCTTACAGTTTTATAGATAATGTCTCTCTGGGGCTGCGATTGCCCCCTTCCGGCTCTGGCTGCCTGTCACCGGAGGGGGAAGGTCTGCAGCCGGCTATCTCTGTTCAGTCCTTTGTTCCGTGCGCGGGCCTGGCGGTCTTACGTTAGGGCTGGCTTTTCGCGTGGTAGATATCCCACAGTCTGGTTTGCTAGCCCAAATTATTTCGCTCAGATAGCGCTCAGGGTATTCAGGCCAGATTCTTACTCTCAGTGATGCAGCCCGCGCCGCGCCTCCCTGCCCAGCCCCCGCTTGCTAATGGCGGATGCAGGTGTCTGCGCTGCTTCTCTGCTGGGGGAGTTACCGTAGGGCTCACAATCTGCGAGTTTTAATTGTTTATTTATTTTTTCTCCCTGTTATGTTACCCTCTGTGCTTCCAAAGCTCGGCACAGATTCGGCAGTGAGAAGGTTTCCTGGTGTTTGGAAACTTCTCTCTTTTTAAGATTCCCTTCCCGGGACGGAACTCCGTCCCTCCCTCTTTTGTCTCTTTTTTTTTGTCTTTAATATTTTTTCCTACCTCCTTTCGAAGAGTTGGGTTGCTTTTCTGGGTGCCTGATGTCCTCTGCTGGCATTCAGAAGTTGTTTTGTGGATTTTACTCGACGTTTAAATGCTCTTTTGATGAATTTGTGGGGGAGAAAGTGTTCTCCCCGTCCTACTCCTTCGCCATCTTGGCTCCTCCCCATTTGTTTGTTTTCAACATTTATTTCTTAAGCCAGTCATCTTAAGTCAGTTATCTGTTAATGGGCCAATCATTTGTTGATGGGCACTTGGATTGTTCCTGTGTCTTCGTTGCTGTTGTTCTGTTGGTAAGTCATGTCTGACACTGTGACCCCATGGACACACCAGGCTCCCCTGTCCTTCATTTCTCCCAGAATTTGCTCAGATTCATCTCCATTGAGTCAGTTATGCCATCCAACCGCCTCATCCTTTGTTGTCCCCTTCTTCTCTTGCTCTCAATCTTTCCCAGCATCAGGGTATTTTCTAATGAGTCAGCTCTTCACATCAGGTGGCCAAAGTATTGGAGCTTCAGCTTCAGCATCAGTCCTTCCAATGAATATTCAGGGTTGATTTCCTTTAGAATTGACTGGTTTGATCTCCTTGCTGTCCAAGGGACTCTTGAGTCTTCTCCAAAAAGGGAACCCTCCTACACTGCTGGTGGGAATGTAAATTGATACAGCCAAGAAGGTAGTATCAGCCATGAAAATCAGTATGGAGATTCCTTAAAAAACTAGGAATAAAACCACCATATGCTCTAGAAATACCAGTTCTAGGCTCACACCCTGAAGAAATAAAAACTGAAAAAGACACATGTACTCCAGTGTTCACTGCAGCACTGTTTACAAAAGCCAAGACATGGAAGCAACCTAGATGTCCATCGACAGATGAATGGATAAAGAAGCTGTGGTGCATATATACTATAGAATACTATTCTGCCATAAAAAGGAATGTATTTTAGTCAGTTCTAATGAGGTAGACGAACCTAGAGCCTATTATACTGAGTGAAGTAAGTCAGAAAGAGAAAAACAAATATCTTATATTAACACATATATATGGAATCTAGAAGGGTGATACTGATGAAATCTGTTCACAGAGAAGCAATGGAGATGCAGACATAGAGAAGAGACTTATAGACAAGGGTAGGAGAGAAGAGCGAGAGGGTGAGATAAATGGAGAGAGTAGCATGGATGCATATACACTAACACATGTAAATAGACAGCCAATGGGAA
Source organism: Bos taurus (assembly GCF_002263795.3). NCBI lineage: Eukaryota > Metazoa > Chordata > Mammalia > Artiodactyla > Bovidae > Bos > Bos taurus. The sequence goes on from NC_037332.1 coordinate 78,779,311, forward strand.
TTTGCTGTATGACTCAGGGAACTCAGACTGGGGCTCTGTAATGATCTAGAAGGGTGGGAATGGGTGGGAGGTGGGAGGGAGATTCAAGAGGGAGGGGACATATGTATACCTATGGTTAATTCGTGTTGATGTATGACAGAAATCAAACCAATATTGTAAACCAATCATCAATTAAAAATAAATATTAAAAAAAAAGAGTTCTCCAGCACCATAGTTTGAAAGCATCAGTTCTTTGGTGCTCAGCCTTCTTTATGGTCCAACACTCACATCCATACATGACTACTAGAAAAACCATAGCTTTGATTATACACATATGGACCTTTGATGGCAAAGTGATGCTTCTGCTTTTTAATATGCTGTCTAGGTTTTCATAGTTTTCCTTCCAAGGAGCAAGCACCTTTTAATTTCATGGCTGCAGTCACTGTCCACAATGATTTTAGAGTCCCGATGTAGGGAATATGCTATGCACAGGCCTGTACTATAATTAACAGGGCTTTTTTGAAAAATAAGAATGACTTTCTCATCTCCCCCAGGCGAAGGGCTGGGAGCAGTAAAAAGTACATCTTGGAAAGACATCTTGAAAACAAGATATTGAAGTACTGATGCAACTGATGGAAAACCATTAGTGACTGTTCCTGTAACCAGAGCCTTGAGGGAGTTGCTGAGAAAGGGCGTCACTAGCTGAAGGGCTAAACAAAGTCATGAAAGGCCTGAAGGTTTGACACTGAGGACTGTGCATTCTATATCTTTACCCCCAATCTGAGATTGTAAAGAACAGATATCTCTAGAGCACGAACAAGGAAGTAGAAGTTAACAATAAAAGGCATGCAAGGATTAGTTCAGTTCAGTTCAGTTGCTCAGTCGTGTTCGACTCTTTGCCACCCCATGAACCACAGCACGCCAGGCCTCTCTGTCCATCACCAACTCCCAGAGTCCACCCAAACCCATGTCCATTGAGTTGGTGACGCCATCCAACCATCTCATCCTCTGTTGTCCCCTTCTCCTCCTGCCCTCAATCTTTCCCAGCATCAGGGTCTTTTCCAATGAGTCAGCTCTTTGCATCAGGTGGCCAAAGTATTGCAAGGATTAGGATCTGGGCTTTTGCCTGCGAATGGCATCAGGCCCCTGATTCCCACTTTATTTCTGAGTCTTCTTTTTCTTTATTCCTCTGTGGTACTGATCCCTCAGGTTGGTTCGTTGTTGGACTGGTCCCGACACCAGGAAAATAAAATTTTTCACTGCTTCCACTTTTCCCCTTCCTATTTGCCATTAAGTGGTGGGACCAGATGACATGATCTTAGTTTTTTGGATGTTAAGTTTTAAACCAGCCTTTTCATTCTCCTCTTTTGCCCTCATCAAGTGGCTCTTTAGTTCCTCTTCACTTTCTGCTATTAGAGTACCATTTGCATATCTGAAGCTATTGATATTTCTCCCAGTAATCTTGATTCCAGCTTATGATTCATCCAGCCCAGCATTTTGCATGATGTACTCCATGTCATGGATACTGTAAATGATAATGCTATGAATTCTGGGATATATGTGTCATTCTAAATTAGGGTTTTCAACTTTTCTGGATATATGCCCAGGAGTTGGATTGCTGGATCATATGGTAGCTCTATTTTTCATTTTTTAAGGAACCTCCATATTGTTTTCCATAGTGGTTGTACCAGTTTACATTCCCATCAACAGCATAGGGGGATTTCCTTTTCTCTACATCCTTTCAAGCATTTGTTATTTGTTGACTTTTTGATGATAGCCATCTGACCAGCATGAAGTAATCATTCATTGTGGTTTTGATTTGCATTTCTTTAATCTTTGGAGATGTTGAGCATCCTTTCATATGCCTATTGACCATCTGTATGTTTTCTTTGGAGAAACTTCTATTTAAGTCTTCTGCCCATTTTTTAATTGGGTTGTTTGTGTTTTGATATTGGTTTGTATGAGCTGTCTGTATATTTTGGGTATTAACTCTTTTTTGGTTGCATGTTTTGCAAATATTTTCTCCTTGTCCTTAGGTTGTCTTTTTGTTGAGTTGATGGTTTCTTATGCTATGCAAAAGTTTTATTTATATTAAAAATTTTTCTTAAGTATAGTTAATTTACAATGTTCTGTTGATTTCTGCTGTATAGCAAAGTGATTCAGTTATATATATATCTCTCAACATTCTTTCCATATTCTTTTTTCATATTCTTTTCCATTATCACAGGATATTGAATATAGTTCCCCGTGCTATACTGTAGGACCTGATTGTTTTCCATCCTATAAATAATAATTTGAATATACTAATCCCAGCCTTCCAATCCATTCCTCCCACATCTCCCCTCCACCTTGGCAACCACAAGTTTGTTCTCTACATCTGAGAGTCTATTTCTGTTTAGTAGATGTGTTAATTTGGTCATATTTTAGATTCCACATATAAGTGATACCATATGGTATTTGTCTTTCTCTTTCTGACTTACTTCACTTAGCATGATAATCTCTAGGTTCATTCATATTGCTGCAAAAGGTATTATTTCATTCTTTTTTATATCTGAGTAATATTCCGTGCGTGTGTGTGTGTGTGCACGCACACACACTCAGTCATGTGTGACCCCATGGACTGTAACCTGCCAGGCTCCTCTGTCCATGGAAATTTCCAGGCAAGAATATTGGAGTGGGTTGCCATTTGCTACTTTAATATTCCATTATATATATATATATATATATATATATATATATATATATATACACATACATACATATATATATACTCACATTTTTTTATCCATTTATCTGTCCATGACATTTCAGTTGTTTCCATGTCTCAGCTATTGTAAATGCTGCTGCTATGAACATACAGGTGCATGTATCTTTTCCATTTAAGAGTTTTGTCTGGGAGTGGGATTGCTGTATCATATAGAAACTCTGTTTTTAGTTTTTTAAGGAACTTCCATACTATTTTCCATAGTGGCTTTGTTGTTGTTGCTTAGTCATTAAGTGGTACCTGACTCTTTGCAACCCCATGGACTCTAGCATGCTAGGCTTCCCTGTCCTTTACTATCTCCTGGAGTTTGCTCAGATTCACGTCCATTGAGTTGGTGATGCTATTTACCATCTCATTCTCTGCCACCCTCTTCTCCTTTTGCCTTCAATCTTTCCAAGCATCAGGGTCTTTTCCAATCAGTTGGCTCTTTGCATTAATGGTGGCCAAAGTATTGGCACTTCAGCTTTAGCATCAGTCCTTCCAATGAATATTCAGGGTTGATTTCCTTTAGGATTGACTGGTTTGATCTCCTTGCTGTCCAAGCGACATTGTATGCATGTGTACTAAGTCTCTTCAGTCATGTCTGACTCTGTGATGTTATGGACTATAGCCCATCAGGTTCCTCTGTCCATGGGATTCTCCAGGTAAGAATACTGGAGTGGGTTGCCATGCCCTTCTCCAGGGGATCTTCCTGACTCAGGAATCAAACCAGGATCTCTTACATCTCCTGCATTGGCAGGTGGGTTCTTTACCACTAGGCCACCTCTGACGTGCCCAAGGGACTATATATATATATATATATATATATATATATATATATATGGTGGCCAAATCAATTTACATTCCCACAAACAGGGTTCCCTTTTTTCCACACCTCCTTCAGCATCTGTTATTTGTAGAAAAATCTTTTAAGTTTGATTAGATTCAATTTGTATATTTTTGCCTTTATTTCTTTTGCCTGGGAGACAGGTTGAAGAAAAATATTGCTATAATTTATGTCTGAGAAAGTTTTGACTGTTCTCTCTTCTGAGAGTTTCATGGTGTCAAGTCTTATATTTAGGTCTTTAAATCATTTTGAGTTGTGTATGGTATGAGACAGTGTTCTTATATCATTGGTTTACATATAGCTGTCCAGCTTTCTCAATATCATTTGCTAGAGAATTTTTCATAGTATATTCTCGTTCCCTTTGTTTTAGATTAATTGGCTGTAGGTGTGTAGGTTTAATGTTCTCAGGGCTCTCTGCTCTCTTTCATTGGTCTATACATCTATTTTTGTGCCAAAACTACACTGTTTTAATTACAGTGGCTTTTCAGTATAGTTTGAAGTCTGGGAGAGTTATCCCTCCTGCTTTGCTCTTTTTCCTGAGGATTGTTTGACAGTTTTGGGTCTTTTGTGGTTCCATATAAATTTTAGGATTATTTGTTCTAGTTCTGTGGAAAATGTCATGAGTATTTTCATAGGGATTGCATTAAATCTGTACACTGCTCTGTGTAGTATGACCACATAATGATATTCATTCTTCCGATTGAAGAGCATGGTATAGCTTTTCATTTCTTTGAATCATCTTCAATTTCCTTTATCAATGTTTTATAATTTGCAGTGTATTACCTCCTTGGTTAAGTTTATTCCTAAGTATTTTTGTGTGTGATTTTAAATAGTGTTTTTTGTTTGTTTGCTTGTTACCTTTTCTGATATTTCATAGTTAGTGTAAAGAAATGCAACAGATTTCTATATATTAACCTTGTATCCTGCTACCTTTCTGGATGCATTTATATAGAACAGGCTTATGGACTCTGTGGGAGAGGGAAAGGGTGGGAAGATTTGGGAGAATGGCATTGAAACATGTGAAATATCATGTATGAAACGAGATGCCAGTCCAGGTTCAATGCACGATGCTGGATGCTTGGGGCTGGTGCACTGGGACGACCCAGAGGGATGGTATGGGGAGGGAGGAGGGAGGAGGGTTCAGGATGGGGAACACATGAGAAATAAAGGAATAAAAAATTAAAAAAAAATAGTTTTTGTATGAAGAATTTAGGATTCTCTACATAGAGTATTTTGTCATCTTCAAATTAGGACAGTTTTACCTATTCCCTTTCCATTTGGATACCACGTATTTCTTTTCTTGTTTGATTGCTGTGGCTAGGGCCTCCAATACTATGTAGAAGAGAAGTGGTGAGAATGGGTATCCTTGCCATGTTCCTGAATATAATGAGAAGACTTCAGCTTTTCACCATTGAGTAGTATGTTGGCTGTGGGTTTGTTATAAAAGGCTTTTACTATGTTCTCTCTATATCCCCTTTGGTGAAGAGTTATTTTTACTATCAATGGATGTTGAATTATATCAGATGACTTTTTTTCTTTCTTTTTTTATTTTATTTTATTTTTAAATATTGTATTGGTTTTGCCAAACATAGAAATGAATCTGCCACAGGTATATATGTGTTCCCCATCCTGAACCCTCCTCCCTCCTCCCTCCCCATACCATCCCTCTGGGTCATCCCAGTGCACCAGCCCCAAGCATCCAGTATCGTGCATTGAACCTGGACTGGCGACTCATTTCATATATGATATTATATGTATTTCAATGCCATTCTCCCAAATCATCCCATCCTCTCCCTCTCCCACAGAGTCCAAAAGACTGTTCTATACATCAGTGTCTCTTTTGCTATCTTGTATACAGGGTTATTGTTACCATCTTTCTAAATTCCATATATATGCATTAGTATACTGTATTGGTGTTTTTCTTTCTGGCTTACTTCACTCTATATCAGATGATTTTTTTTTTGCATCTATTGAGACAATTTTGTGGTTCTCATATTTCTTTTCATCACTGTGGTGTATCACATTGATTGATTTACTTATGTTGAACTGGCTTTGTGACCCTGGAATGAGTCCAACTTGACTATGGTGTATGATCCTTTTAAGGGGCTGCACAAGATCACAGAGTAGAAGGACGTGTGCTCATCTCCTGCAAGATCTCCAAAAGTACAACTTGCTGCTGAACAAACATTGACAGGAGAATGTTGGATCCCACCATAAAAGGACACTCCCACATCCAAGGGCAAAGGAGAAGCCCCAGAAAGATGGTAGGAGGGGAAAAATTGCATTTAAAATCAAACCCTACACCTACCAGTAATGCTTAGAGGGCTCAAATAAAACTTTGTGTGCACCAGGACCCAGAGACCACACAGACTGAGCCAGAGAATCCTTTGAGTGTTTGAGTGTTTCCTGCAGAGATACAGGTCAGCAGTGGCCTTCCACAGGGGAAGGGACTCTGGGTGCAGCGGATCTGGGTCACACAACAAGTGGCATAAGCCCTCTTGGAGGAGGTTACCATTAATCCCACTATAGAGCCACCTAGCAGATGACCCACAAACTGTAGAACAATTATACCAAATAAATTCTTGCACTGCTAAGAAAGTTCTAGGACCCAGAACAGATTTCCCAACCTAGGTATCTGACAAAGAGACTGAGAACCCCCAGGGAATTGACTTTGGCGGCCAGGGGGATTTGATTACAGAACTTACACAGGACTGGTGAAACAGACTCTTGGAGGGCACAAACAAAAGTTTGTGCGCACCAGGAGAAACGAGCAGTGACCACACAAGAGACTGAACCAGACTTGCCTGTGAGTGTCCAGGGGATACGACACTGAAAGATGAACTTCCAGGTCAGTAGGTGCCCAATATGCTACTGGAGAAGAGCAGAGAAATTACTCCAGAAACAATGAAGGGACAGAGCCAAAGCAAAAATAACACCCAGTTGTTGATGTGACTGGTGATGGAAGTATGGTCTGATGCTGTAAAGAACAGTATTACATAAGAACCTGGAATGTTAGGTCCATGAATCAAGATAAATTAGAAGTAGTCAAACAGGAGATGGCAAGAGTGAACATTGACATTTTAGGAATAAGTGAACTATAATGGACTGGAATGGGAAAATTTAACTCAGATGACCATGATATCTACTACTGTGGGCAAGAATCTCTTGGAAGAAATGGAGTAGCCCTCATAGTCAACAAAAGAGTCCAAAATGCAGTACTTGGGTGCAATGTCTAAAATGACAGAATGATCTCTGTCTGTTTCCAAGGCAAACCATTCAATATCACAGTAATCCAAGTCTATGCTACAACCAGTAATGCTGAAGAAGTTGAAGTTAAATGGTTCTATAAAGACCTGCAGGGAAAAGGCTAGTAGAGTTTTGCCAAAAGAACGTACTGATCATAGCAAACACTCTCTTTCAACAATACAAGAGAAGACTCTACACATGGACATCACCTGATGGTCAATAGTGAAATCAGACTGATTATATTCTTTGCAGCCAAAGATGGAGAAGCTCTATACAGTCAGCAAAAACAAGACTGGGAGCTGACTATGGCTCAGATCGTGAACTCCTTATTGCCAAATTCAGACTTAAATTGAAGAAAGTAGGGAAAACCACTAGACCATTCAGGCATGACCTATATCATATCCCTTAGGATTATACAGTGGAAGTGACAAATAGATTCAAGGGATTAGATCTGACAGACAGAGTGCTTGATGAACTATGGACAAAGGTTCATGATATTGCACAGGAGGCAGTGATCAAGATCATTCCCAAGAAAAAGAAATGCAAAATGGCAAAATGGTTGTCTGAGGAGGCCTTACAAATAGTTGAGAAAAGAAGAGCAGAGAAAGGCAAAGGATAAAAGGAAAGATATCTTCATTTGAATGAAGAATTCCAAAGAAGAGCAAAGAGAGATAAGAAAGACTTCCTAGTTGAACAATGCAAAAAAAAAAAAAGAGGAAAACAATAGAATGGGAAAGACTAGAGATCTCTTCAAGAAAATTAGAGATATCAAGGGAATGTTTCATGTAGAGATGGGCACACTAAAGGAGAGAAACAGTATGGACCTAACAGAAGCAGAAGATATTAAGAAGAGGTGGCAAGAATACGCAGAAGAACTATATTAAAAAGCTCTTAATGACCCAGATAACCATGATGATATGATCACTCACCTAGAGCCAGACATCCTGGGGTGCAAAGCATCACTATGAAGTAAGCTAGTGGAGGTGATGGAATTCTAGCTCATCTATTTCAAATCCTAAAGGATGATGCTGTTAAAGTGCTACACTCAATGTGTCAGCAAATTTGGAAAACTCAGCAGTAGGCACAGGACTGGAAAAGATCAGTTTTCATTCCTATTCCAAAGAAGGGCAATACCAAAGAATGTTCAAACTACTGCACAATTGTACTCATCTCACATGGGGTCACTAAGAGCTGGACACGACTGAATGACTTCACTTTGACTTTTCACTTCCATGCATTGGAGAAGGAAATGGCAACCCACTCCAGTATTCTTGCCTAGAGAATCCCAGGGATGGGGGAGCCTGGTGGGCTGCTGTCTATGGGGTCACACAGAGTCAGACACGACTGAAATGACTTAGCAGCAGCAGCACATGCTATAAGATAATGCTCAAAATCCTTCAAGCTAGGCTTCAACAGTATGTGAACCGAGAACTTCCAGATCTTAAAGCTGGGTTTAGAAAAGGCAGAGGAACCAGAGATCAAATTACCAACATCTGTTGAATCATAGAAAAAGCTACTGAATTCCAGAGAAACATCTACTTCTGCTTCATTGACTACACTAAAGCCTTTGACTGTGTGGATCACAACAAATTGTGGAAAATTCTAAAAGAGATGGGAATATCAGACCACTTTACCTGCCTCCTGAGAAACCTGTATGCAGATCAAGAAGCAACAGTTAGAATCATACATGGAATAACAGACTGGTTCAAAATTTGGAAAGCAGTACGTTAGGCTGTATATTGTCACCATACTTATTTGACTTATATGCAGAGTGCTGCTGCTGCTGCTAAGTTGCTTCAGTCATGTCCGACTCTGTGTGACCCCAGAGACAGCAGCCCACCAGGTTCCCCCATCCCTGGGAGTCTCCAGGCAAGAACACTGGAGTGGCTTGCCATTTCCTTCTCCAATGCATGAAAGTGAAAAGTGAAAGTGAAGTTGCTCAGTCGTGTCCGACTCCTAGCGACCCCATGGACTGCAGCCTACCAGGCTCCTCCATCCATGGGATTTTCCAGGCAAGAGTACTGGAGTGGGGTGCCATTGCCTTCTCCTATATGTAGAGTACATCATGCAAAATGCTGGGCTGGATGAAGCACAAGCTGGAATCAAGATTCCCAGGAGAAATATCAATAATCTATGATATGCAGATGATGCCACTCTTAAGACAGAAAGTGAAGAGGAGCTAAAGAGCCTCTTGATGAAGGTGAAAGAAAAACGTGAAAAAATGGCTTAAACTTAACATTCAATTGTGCTTCCCAGGTGGCACAGTAGTAAAGAATCTGCCTGCCAATGCAGGAGACAGAGCAGATGTGGGTTCAATCCATGGGTCAGGAAGATCCATTGAAAGAAGAAATGGCAACCCATTTCGGTATTCTTCTCTGGAAAATTCCATGGACAGAGGAGCCTGGTGGGCTATTGTCTAGGGGGTCACAAAGAGACATGATTGAGCGATTGAGGATGCAACATTCAAAACACTGAGATCATGGAATTCAGTCCCATCACTTCATGGGGCAAAATAAATGGGGAAACAATGGAAGCAGTGCAGTGACAGACTTATTTTCTTGGGCTCCAAAATCACTGCAGATGGTGACCCCAGCCATGAAATGAAAAGATGCTTGCTCCTTGGAAGAAAAGCTATGACAACCCTAAACAGTGTATTAAAAATCAGAGACATCACTTTGTCGACAAATGTCTGTATAGTCAAAGCTATGATTTTTCCAGTAGTAACATATAGATGTGAGAGTTGGACCATAAAGAAGACTGAATGACAAAGAATTGATGCTTTCAAACTGTGGTGCTGGAGAAGACTCTTGTGAGTCCCTTGGACAGCAAGGAGATCAAATTAGTCAATCCTAAAGGAAATCAGTCCTGAATATTCATTGGAAGGACTGAGGCCTAAGCTGTAGCTTTAATATTTTGGCCACCTGATGTGAAGAGCTGACTCACTGAAAAGACCCTGAAGCTGGGAAAGGCTGAAGGCAGGAGGAGATGGGGATGACAGAGGACGAGATGGGTGGATGGCATCACTGACTTAATGGACATGAATTTCAGCAAGCTCTGTGAGATGGTGAAGGACAGGGAATCCTGGTGTGCTGCAGCCCATGGAGTTGCAGAGTCAGACACAACTGAATGATTGAAGAACAACAACGTGTATTATGTTTATTTCCTTTGTTTTTCACTTGTCTTTCTGTCTGCTGTTCTGATCTGTCTTCCAGCTCACTTAGTCATTTTTCCTTTGTTATTATTATTTAGCCTGCTATTCTGTTGTTTAGTCTGCTCTTCATTGTTTCTTGGTTGGTTTTTGTCTCAGCAATTGAATTGTCCAATTTTGATTAGTTCATAGTTTCTATTTCCTTTTTACTATGATCTGCTTTTCTTTCAATAATCTTTCTTAATCCCTTCATCATTTCTATTATCTCCTTTTTGAACTCTGGGTCTAGTACAGTAGTGAGGTCTGTTTCATTATTCTTTCAGGGGACTCCTCTCGTTCCTTTGATTGGAAGTATTTCCTTTGTTTTTTCATTTTACATGAATTTCTCTACTGTGGTCTTGAAGCAGTGTTTTAATGTGGTAGCATCCCTGTCTAGACTTCTGTGAGTGCAACATTTTTGGTGAAAGTTCTCCTTTTTTCTGCATACCAGCCATGTCTTTTTTCTGAGTGTGCCAGTTGCTATCCCCTTGACAGGGGATATGATTTGTACTGTGGTGTCCAGAGCCTGTGCTGGATGTGTGGGCAGAGCTTCCTCTGCCCTGCTGCTGTCACTGCCCTAGTGGGGATGGGGTCTTCTCCTAATTGTTGGACTATAAGCCCTGAGGTTTGGGTTCTATCAGGCATTGTTGCCCTTGAGTGTGTGCCCTGCTTCAAAGGAGGTGACTGTTGAAGCAAGTGAGGCCTCTGTGGTCATAGCAAACCTATGTGTTCCCCCTGCCAGTGTCTGCAGTTCTGCCCCAAAGCAGCTGAAGGTTGCATCCTTTCTCTGCTGTGTTTTTCCCAGACCTAGTTCAAGGCTGTGGTGTGGCATTTGCTGGGGTGAGGAAGAGCAAATTTTATATCTTTTATCTGATTCTTTTCTTGTAGCATAATATTTTCAAGATTCATCCATGCTTTTACATGTATCAGCATTTCATTCCTTTTTATGCTTCAATAATATTCCTTTGTATGGGCATGTCGCATTTTATTTATCTACTCATCAGTTGATGAACATTTGGGTTGTTTCTATTTTGTGGTTATGTGAATAATGCTCTTGTGAAAATATGTGTTCAACTTTTTGTGTGGAGATATCTTTTTATTTCTCCTGAGTATATACATATGAGTATATACTTGGAAAGCATATACTTGGAATTGTTGGCTCATATGGAAATTGTATGTTTAATTGTTTGAGGAACTGCCAAACTGTTTTCTGAAGAGGGTGCACCATTTTAGATTTCCACCAGCAGTGCACAAGGAATTCCAACCAATTTCTCCACATCTTCATCAAGATTTCTTATTATCTGTTATTTTGGTTATAATCATTTTAGTTGGTGTGAAGTGGTATCTTACTGTATTTTGATTTGCATTTCCTTGATGACTAATGATGTTGGGTAGCTTTTCACGTACTTATTGGCTATTTTTATGTTTTTATTGCAGAAATGCCAAATCAGGTTCTTTACCCATTTTTAGATTAAAAAAATATTTAGTTGTATACTTCTTCATATATTCTCATATAAAAATGTATAACATTGATGTATATAGTAAAACATATATTGATGATATAAGTACCTTAACAAGTATGTGATTTGAGAATTTTTTCTCCAGTTCTGTGAACTTTTTTATTTTTTGATGGTGTCCTTTAAAGCACAAAAGTCTTCAGTTTTGATGAAGTCCAACTTAATTTTTTCTTTTTTTTGCTCTCCATGTGCTCTCCATGCCTTGTATAAAAAATACAACTCTTTTAAGATGTATTTCTTAATAAAAATGAGTAAATTTATGTGAAAAATTCTGAGGTAATATGATCATGGATAAAAAGTAGTTTTTCAAGTGACAAAATAATTTGTACTATTTTAGGCTTTCTTTTAGGGTAATTTTTTCATGTTTCACTTAGGATTTTTGCCCATTTATGGGGGGAAGAATTATACAAATTACCATTTATTCAAATATTTACTATTATATATTATTTTTGTGGTTCCCATTTGGACAATTAACATTTCTGTTAAATTATCTAAATGATACTTTGTGTCATTTATTGTTTTTCTAACTTCTTATTTGTTCACAGGAAAGTAAAAAGAAGATAATTGACATTCAAAATTATAGTACCCAAACCTAACTCAAAATTAAAATTTAAGATTCATTTATTAGTTAATAATTGTTAATTATTATTTAATAATCATATTATTATTTCATTTGGCTGTGGTGGGGCTTGGTTGTTTCACAGGGCTTTCTCTGGTTGTGGTGAGTGGGGACTTCTTTCCTGTTGTGGGACGTGGGCTTCTCATTGTGGTGGCTTCTCTTGCTGCCGAGCATGGGGTCTCAGTGTGGGCTTCAGTAGCTGTGGCTCATGAGCTCTAGAGAGCAGGCTTAGTAGTTGTGGTGCTGGGCTCAGTTGCTTCGCAGCATGTGGGATCTTCCTGGACCAGCAATCAAGTGTCCCTTGCATTGTAATGCAGATTCTGGACCACCAAGGAAGTTGAACATTTGTTTTAAAAAAAGATGTGTAACATGTTTTAAGTAAAAATGATAGAACTGCCAAATATGTTTAGTACATTTCCATTTTTGTAAAAACATTATATAGATATTTGCTTGGAAATAAAGTCTAGATGGCTGTAAGAAGAAAATTAATAGTCACAGTTTTCATGTTTTGGGGAAAATTTTTGGTCTACTTTGCTCTCTAAAATAAACATATGCTATAAAAATAATGAGGAAAATATCGTCTAGCCTTTTCCATGCATATTTAAAATTAAATGTTTTACAAAATCACAACTGTATTCAATAATGTCTTGTGTATGTGCTCAGTTGCTCAGTTGTGTCTGACTCTTTGCAACCTCATGGACTGTAGACTGCCAGGCTCCTCTGTCCATGGAATTTCCCAAGCAAGAATACTGGAATGGGTTGCCATTTCCTCCTCCAGTGGATCTTCCCCACCCAGGGATCAAACCAGAGTCTCTTGCATCTCCTGCACTGGCAGGCGGATTCTTTATCACTGTGCCATCTGAGAAGGCCAGATGTCTTAAATCATGTTATTACCCTGCTTTTGTTTACTTTGTATAATATCATGCCACTGAATATTTGTACTGCTTGAATTATAATTCATGGGTCAGAGTCTCTTTATTTAGCTATTTCCCTAGTTTGACAGAATGATCTCTGTTTGTTTCCAAGGCAAACAATTCAATATCATAGTAATTCAAGTCTATGCCCCGACCAGTAACCCTGAAGAAGCTGAAGTTGAACAGTTCTATGAAGACCTACAACACCTTCGAGAACTAACACCCAAAAAAGATGTCCTTTTCATTATAGGGGACTGGAATGCAAAAGTAGGATGTCAAGAGATACCTGGAGTAATAGGCAAATTTGGCCTTGGAGTACAGAATGAAGCAGGACAAAGGCTAATAGAGTTCTGCCAAGAGAACACACTGGTCATAGCAAGCACCCTTTTCCAACAACAGAAGAGAAGACTTTACACATGGACATCACCAGATGGTTGACACCGAAATCAGATTGATTATATCCTTTGCAGCCAAAGATGGAGAAGCTCTATACAGTCAGCAAAAATAAGACCGGGAGCTGACTGTGGCTTGGATCATGAACTCCTTATTGCCAAATTCAGACTGAAGTTAAAAAAAGTGGAGAAAACCACTAGACCATTCAGGTATGACCTAGATCAAATCCCTTATGACTATACAGTGGAAGTGAGAAGTAGATTTAAGGGACTAGATCCGATAGACAGAGTGCCTGATGAATTATGGATGGAGGTTCATGACATTGTACAGGAGACAGGAATCAAGACCATCCCCAAGAAAAAGAAATACAAAAAAGCAAAATGGCTGTCTGAGGAGGCCTTACAAATAGCTGTGAAAAGATGGGAAGTGAAAAGCAAAGGAGAAAAGGAAGATATACCCCTTTGAATGCAGAGTTTCAAAGAATAGCCAGGAGAGATAAGAAAGCCTTCCTCAGTGATCAATGTAACGAAATACAGGAAAACAATAGAATGGAAGTTGGTGATGGACAGGAAAGCCTGGCATTCTGCAGTACATGGGGTTGCAAAGAGTCAGACATGACTGAGTGACTGAACTGAGCTGATAAAATGGGAAAGACTACAGAGATCTCTTCAAGAAAATTAGAGATACCAAGGGAACATTTCATGCAAAGATGGTCTCAAAAAAGGACGGAAATGGTAGGGATCTAACAGAAGCAGAAAATATTAAGAAGAGGTGGCAAGAATACACGGAAGAACTGTACCAAAAAGATCTTCATGACCCAGATAATCATGATAGTGTGATCACTCACCTAGAGCCAGACATCCTGGAATGTGAAGTCAAGTGGGCCTTAGAAAGCATCACTACGAACAAAGCTAGTGGAGGTGATGGAATTCCAGTTGAGCTATTTCAAATCCTGAAAGATGATGCTGTGAAAGTGCTGCACTCAATATGCCAGCAAATATAGAAAACTCAGCAGTGGCCACAAGACTGGAAAAGGTCAGTTTTCATTCCAATCCCAAAGAAAGGCAATGCCAAAGAATGCTCAAACTACTGCACAATTGCACTCATCTCACATGCTAGTAAAGTAATGCTCAAAATTCTCCAAGCCAGGCTTCAGCAATATGTGAATGGTGAACTTCCAGATGTTCAAGCTGGATTTAGAAAAGGCAGAGGAACCAGAGATCAAATTGCCAACATCCGCTGGATCATCGAAAAAGCAAGAGAGTTCCAGAAAAACATCTATTTCTGCTTTATTGACTATGCCAAAGCCTTTGACTGTGTGGATCACAATAAACTGTGGAAAATTCTGAAAGAGATGGGCATACCAGACCACTTGACCTGCCTCTTGAGAAACCTGTATGCTGGTCAGGAAGCAACAGTTAGAACTGGACATGGAACAACAGACTGGTTTCAAATAGGAAAAGGAGTACATCAAGGCTGTATATTGTCACCCCGCTTATTTAACTTATATGCAGACAGAGTACATCATGAGAAACTCTGGGCTGGAAGAAGCACAAGCTGGAATCAAGATTTCCAGAAGAAATATCAATAACCTCAGATATGCAGATGACACCACCCTTATGGCAGAAAGTGAAGAAGAACTGAAGAGCCTCTGATGAAAGTGAAAGAGGAGAGTGAAAAAGTTGGCTTAAAGCTCAACATTCAGAAAACTAAGATCATGGCATCTGGTCCCATTACTTCATGGCAAATAGATGGTGAAACAGTGGAAACAGTGGCTGACTTTATTTTTCTGGGCTCCAAAATCACTGCAGATGGTGACTGCAGCCATGAAATTAAAAGACGCCTACTCCTTGGAAGGAAAGTTATGACCAAGCGACACAGCATATTAAAAAGCAGAGACATCACTTTGCCAACAAAAGTCCGTCTAGTCAAGGCTATGGTTTTTCCAGTGGTCATGTATGGATGTGAAAGTTGGACCTAAAGGAAGCTGAGCATCGAAGAATTGATGCTTTTGAACTGTGGTGTTGGAGAAGACTCTTTGAGAGTCCCTTGGATTGCAAAGAAATCCAACCAGTCCATACTAAAGGAGATCAGTGCTGGTTGTTCATTGGAAGGACTGATGTAGAGGCTGTAACTCCAATACTTGCGCCACCTGGTGCAAAGAGCTGACTCATTGGAAAGGACCCTGATGCCGAAAGGTTGAGGGCAGGAGGAGAAGGGGATGACAGAGGATGAGATGGTTGGATGGCATCACCGACTCAACGGACATGGGTTTGGGTGGACTCCGGAAGTTGGTGATGAACAGGGAGGCTTGGCGTGCTGCAGTTTATGGGGTCGCAGTGAGTCGGACACAACTGAGTGACTGAACTGAACTGAACTGAATTAGTTTGAATGCCTCAGTTTTTGTTCACAATTTTTCATCACCAAAAAAAAAGCTGTGATTAGCATTTTGAAAGAGAAATTATTTTCTCCATGTCTGATTATTTCCATAGGGGAGATTTCTAAAGTAAGGGGTTACTGTGTCAAAAGATATGACTATTTTAGGATGTATTGTTCAATAAATTCCTTTGATGATATATTGATATGTGAAAGTACAATACTTTAAAACAACTTTATTATGCTATCTGTTCCATGAGAATCTTTCTTAGCCATTTGTTTATTTATTTTCTTGTTCTCTTTGTGGCAACACTCTAGAAAGCCTTATAGAACCACATAGAGGCAGATTTCTATCACCCATAACAAAATATCTAGAATAATTTCTTCTATCTCCACTCGTGGCAGGAGCTTCAACATCCTTTAGTGAATTAATCTTTCCAGTTTCAACAACTCAAAGCTACATAAATTTTAAGAGACTACAGCATAACCTCCGGAGAAGGCAATGGTACCCCACTCCAGTATTTTTGCCTGGAAAATCCATGGACAGAGAAGCCTGGTAGGCTGCAGTCCATGGGGTCGCTAAGAGTCGGGAACAACTGAGTGACTTCATTTTCACTTTTCACTTTCATGCACTGGAGAAGGAAATGGCAACCCACTTCAGTATTCTTGCCTGGAGAATCCCAGGGACGGGGAAGCCTGGTGGGCTGCCGTCTCTGGGGCTGCACAGAGTCGGACACGACTGAAGCGACTTAGCAGCAGTAGCACGGCATAACCTCAGATGGCTCAGTGATAAATCTGCTGGCCAATGTAGGAGACATAGAAGATGCAGGTTTGATCCCTGGGGTGGGAAGATCCCCTGGAGGAGGAAATGGCAACCCACTCCAGTATTCTTGCCTGGAGAATCCCATAGACAAAAAAGCCCCATGGGCTACAGTCCACGGGGTCGCAAAGAGTTGGACACGACTGAGTGACTGAGCATACACGCGCAGCACAACCATTCCTGCAGGAACCATGTGTTTACCAGACAATGCATATTTAAAATCTTCACATTTTCAAGGGATGTAAAGTTTGACCAATTTTTACAGAAATCAAATGATCCATTATAAGTCTTTAGTATTTTTGTTAATCTATTTTGAGTTGATTGCTTTTGCTACTTATTCCTGCCGCTTTTATTGAATTCCCACGCAGATCCATGAGGTCAGTGGCTATATCTCTCACTCACCAATATATCCCTAACACATAACCCAAGACATACTGGACAATACATACTTGGTTCAGCTAACATAACAATATGTATTTGTTGAATGGATGTGTTCTTCCCTCACTGATTTGAAACAACTTTAAAAATCATATTTGAAACAGTAATTCATTGCTGATCTTCGAGGTGGCTTTCCAAAAATACTCCTCACTGTTTGCAAGGCAAATAAAGGTGTAGAAAATAGGGAATGGGGAGGGGAAAACAAAGAAAATCACTAACAAATAAAAATTGAGGAGGCATGTACTTTCAAAATAAACCGGACTCACTGGCTTTAAAGATCTTTTCTAGCAGAAAAGCTTTTTTTCTGAATCACTTTTTCCATTTTTTAAAGAAAATATCACAACATTATCTATTAGGTACAATCTCCTATAAATGTTATGCTGTGCTTATACAGACTGTACCTTACCAGACTTGAAATTCAATTATTTTTGCTTTTGCATTCTTGATTCATTTTCTGAATCATGTTTGCAAATAAAACGGTATAGATTTATTCAGAATTATTACATTTAGTGGAATATTTAGGATCCATGGCCAGATCTATATGACACAAAGGATAGTTTATTCTTGGTCAATTAGAAGACAAACATATAATGATTAGTATGTCAGAAATACTGTTCATTCTTAGATTCACTATTAGTTCAGGCTACCACAGGCATAAACCTGAGCTGTAACTTTGTTTCTACTCAATGATACGAAAGTGTGTCCTTCACATGTTTTTACCTTTGTTCATTGCTTTTTGCTCTCTTAAGGATGAAGGCGTAGTCTTCCTCCCCTGACGTTCAACAGCTTTGTTCTATCTTTCGTTATAAACAATGAAACAAATGGACAACCTATGATTTGTCCGACCCTCAAGGTCGCATGTGGGATTCAGAGATTCAAAGCTACAATGCAACATAGACTGAAAAGAATGCCGCAAGTTGCAAAATGCTGTATCAAGAAATGTTAAACATCATGATAATTTTTGTGTTGAGTTTCCCCAACATTTTTTAAGTTGGAGTTTTGTTTCCTTGATTATACTCCTGATTTTGCAGTGTTCTTCTCTTGCTAGTCTAAATAATTTTTATCAGAGTCCCAGGTACAGGACCTAAAACATTTTTTTTTTTTTTGGTGTAGTAGCTAGACACATGTATATCTGGGTTTTTTTCTCTCTTTCTTTTCCTCTTTTGGTATGAGAAACACCATCCCTTCCTTCAAAAACAGAGTTGTATTTCCAACCTTTTCTCTTAATTTGATGCAACTGTACCAAGATTTTTATTAGCTTTTTCTCTGAGTGCCAACGAATTAATGTTTCAAAGTAACAAATGACACAGCCTAAATAAACTAAATCTTAGTACTGAAGGTTGCGGAGTCACCCAGATCGTTTTTATGGCAATGCTGGTTTGGAGTATTCTGCTCCTATGAGTCCTTTCGGCGGAAACGGTGATTCCTCTCCACTGGACAGCGAAGGATGGAATCTGGAGGTGAGGGGCAGAGGCACGCCTGCACTTCAAGACTGCCCACCTAAACCACCAAAGGCTCAGGTTCGGTTTAATTGGCAATTCCGCAAAGGGCTCTCTGCGCTTTTCGAGTGATTCAAATCACCTGTTCAAGGTCACGCCAAGAGTTACTGGCAGCAATCAGCAAGGTCGCGTAGAGCTGCGGAGTTCGCGGTCGGCCGGCTCTCGACAACTCAGCGGGCCCACCTGGTGGCCCGCAATCTGCGCAATCGCGGGGAGAACGCGCCCTCTCGCGACGACTTCTCGCCGCATCTGGGCCTGGCACAAGCGTCCCCCACTCCTGGCGGAGGCCCGCGGCGGCGGGGTCCGGCACCGGAAGGAGGAGGTGCGCGCGCGTGGGGGCGGGGCGCACCTATATAGGCCCCCCCCACGGCGTCGAGGGCGGGCCTGGGCAAGAGCGGCTGAGTCGGCGGTGTGCCTGGTGCCGCAGACGCCGCCTGCGAGGACAGGGAGGGGAGAGGGGGAAGGCGGGAGGAGGAGACACGAGTGCGGGGTGGCGCTGGTCCACCTCCGCAGCTCTCCTGGCTCCCGCCGGCTTTCGAAGGCGGGCCCGGGCTGCGGCAGCGGCGGCGGCGGCAGCGGCCTCGGCGGCCTGCGGAGGTGAAGCCAGGCTGCGGCTGCCTGAGTCGGCGCTGCGGGGGCAAGTGGCCGGCCGGCGAGGGTGGGCCGGGTTGGGCGACCGCTGCCTGGAGTGCAGGACGGCTCGGCATCCTTGGGGCGCGGCCCTGGCGGGCAGGTAGCCCGTGCGTCTTACGCAGATCGGCCTCCTAGAGGCACCTGCAGAAGTGGCCCCGGCCCGCTGCTTCGGCGACCGGACGACTGTGGGAGGGCGGGGGTCGCTGCCCTCGGGGGGCCGAGGGCCCTCCCGGTAGAAGCGCCTCTGGCGCGGGCCTTGCGGGGGCCTGGGGCCTGTTTTGTCCTTGCTCTGGGGATGCTCCTCAAGGGGAGTGGGGAGAACAGCGCTGATGCGCGGGGCTGGAGGGGGAGCGAGGGCCACGGTCGGGGCGGTGTAAGGCTCGCCAGGATGCGCCCTTAAACCGGTTGACTTGTGAGTGGTTATGGGTTAGTTTAAACAAAACTGAACACGAACTCGAAGAGGTCGCAGCTTGAGAGTACCTCGCTCCAGTGTCCAGTAGAGACGAGCTTGCCTTGTAGGCCCGAGAGCAATCAAAGGGAAGTTAGCATTCTTGTTCAAGAAGTTTCTCCGCACTTAGTCAAAGAGAGCTCTGAAAGAATTGTGTGTTTGGGATTTTCTTTTAAATGTGGTTGTTAGTGATTGGGGTTGGGGCTGGTGGTGAGAGATAATGTGAAGAGTTTCGAATGGCTGGCTGCCTTGTCCGGATGGGGAAGGCTTATTTTTTGTGTGTGTCATCACTTGACCATAGAAATTATTCAGAATGTGGGTCGCCCTCAGCTCTGAAGCCACTGTTTGATTAGCAGTTCTTCCTCCCTATGTGGGAAATTGAATTTCTGGAAACATCCCCCGTATTGTAGATTTTTGCCTATGCAAAGGCTCCAGTGCTTGGCACGAACTGCCTTCAAGATAGTGAAATGAAAGTACAGTATTTAAAACAACATTAAGTTTTGAGCTCACTTCTGTGGAAGAGAATTTTGTGGGGCGTGGGTCTAGACTTTAAAGGGAATTTAAAGCCTCTAGTCGTAATTTAGTTTTATTCCTAACTTTTTTTTTTTTCCCTTCCCTCTTTCAGCCTCATCTGTTTCAATGGTGCAACTCTCTTCATCTCCTTTTGGTTACCAGTCACCTTCAGGCCATTCAGAGGAGGGAAAACAGAGGACAATGAAGTCAGCCAAGCCCCAAGTGAACCACAGTCAGCATGGGGAAAGCCAGCGGGCGATGAGCCCCTTGCAGTCTGCCCTCAGCTCTGCTGCCTCTCCTTCCCAAGCATATGAGACATATATTGATAATGGACTCATATGCCTTAAACACAAAATTAGAAACATCGAGAAAAAGAAGGTAACTTTTTTCCCCCACCCAGCCCTGTATATACACCATGTTAAATTAGAGTTAAGGAACTTGCTTTTTTACTTTCTATCAGGGCTCCTAGATATTCTTCCTAAAGATTTCTTTCCTGAAGATTTAAGTAACCTTGAGATTTAGCTGGCTGAAAATGTACAAGTGGGCTAAATACTGACTGTATTAAACACTTTATATTTGATTTGCCAGAATAGCTGAATAAAAATATTCTTCATAGTAAAATTATTATGCATGCTACTGTTGAAATATTTGCAGAGGTAGCTACTTTAGCTCAGATTAATTCCTTGCATGTAGTATTAATATTTCTTTTCATAAATGAATAGTGTTCCTTTTTTTTTTAGCTTGTTTTCCTTGTGACTTTCTGCAGCATTTGATATTGCAGTATAACTGCTGCAGTCATTGGAAGCTTTAACGATGGCAGAGCCAGAAGATGTTTTAGCACTAATTTTTGTGTTGCTAGGTGATTGTTTCAGATTGGTTGGTGAAAGCATTGTAGGGAGCCTTGTAAAGATACGCAGGTTGTAACCAGCCTGATGTGACAGTAAATGCTGATGTAAAGATCCAGATCATTCCTCATTTCCTGAGTCATGTAGCCTGTGAAATGGTACTGCACATAGCTTTGTTGTGTCATGATTCTCTTTTGCTTGTGATAGTAGGTGAGTTACTATCTGGACCGAGGAACTTTTGAATATTTCTATGCCAAGATCTAGTTAAATCTAGGAAAGTTGCTTTTGATGCAGGAGGGTGAAGAGATTTTCAAGAGTTTGGTTGACCCTGTTCCTTTCCGTTCCCATTCCCCACCCCCCCCCACCCTCCCCAACACACACTCTAGGAAGATAGTGAAGAAGGGCCAGTTACTGGTAGCTTCTCTGTAGCCTTAGTTCTCACCAGTTGTCTTTTGAATGCATGCAGTTGATCATGAGCATGATAAGGTGAGTGTGCCTGGGTCAGCACAAATTCCCTGCCACTGTGGGAAGTTAGAGTCAGAGCAGGATCTGTTCTAAGCGGGATCTTTTGATAGACTCATAAATGTCTTACCCAGGTGGAGGAACTACATATATATGTGTAATATATGTATAATTATACTCTTCAGCTGAACTATAGTACCTCTTTAATTTTGAATACCAATCTGGTCAGTACTCATACATTTGTTTCAAGCTTCTGAGAAAGTATTTTAAAGCTATAAAGCAAACATAGAAGGTGCCTAAAATTGCTTTTAGAATACCATAAAGGGTCATGTCATTATTTGGACAATAAATGCAATTTATTTGTCATTTATTTACTTAAATATCAGATTTTTAAAAATGAAAGATGGCTTCAAGTTGAGGCTACTATAATTCTAGAAAAAAAATATATTACATTTTTGTACTTCCATTAGGAAGTTTCACTGGACAAATGCTCACATAGTTCAACAGGTAACCATTTAAGCAGGACTTTTCAGCCTCACAAACACTGTTGCCATTTTGTGCTGGATAGTTCTTTGTTGTGGGGGGCTGACCTTTGCACTGTAGGATGCACTGCAGCATTCTATAATGGCCTGGCCTCTACCCTCAGGATGCCAGTGGCACCCACCTCCTCCCTATCCCCTGAGTGGTGATAGCCAGAGATACCTCCAGACATTGTCATGTGTCCTTGGGGGACAAAATTGCCCCTGATTGAGCACCATTGGGTTAGGGGCATATGATTTATTTGTTAAATCCCGATGTGTCATGTAATCTAGTTACAGAGCCCATTAAGAGAAAAAGGGTTTATTACCACTTAACTTTTGTAATTCCAGACTAGTGTTGATTGTGTGTAATATTTTTTTTTCCTGACCGGAATTCATCTACAACTGCCTTTTATCTTGTACTAAAATGTTATTCTTATAGATTGGTAGTTTACTGCAAGAACTTTGTTCTCATGAGAAACAGTCTGGTATTTAGTTTGTTTCAGAATTTTGTATCAGATTGTGGTAGATACAAGTTTCTCTTTTGTAGCTCAAACTGGAAGATTACAAAGATCGCCTGAAAAATGGAGAGCATCTTAATCCAGACCAGTTGGTAAGTGGTTTCTGATCCTTTGGTCAGACTTATTTTCTTAATAAGACTCTAGATGAATTTGGGGGAGACCAAAGAACAGGAGGAGAAGGGGATGATAGAGGATAAAATGGTTGAATGGCATCACCGACACAATGGACATGGGTTTGGGTGGACTCCGGAAGTTGGTGATGGACAGGGAGGCCTGGCATCCTGTGGTTCATGGGGTCGCAAAGAGTCGGACATGACTGAGCTACTGAACTGAACTGAAAGATTTGATAGGCTAAAAAGGAAGAGTGAAAGTCCACTGGGTTTTTCCAAAGACTTTGTCTTCAGCTATCAGGTCTTATATCTTTGACTTTACTTTTGCACTAGTAGATAGTATATGGATGGGGGTGTGTGTTGTCAAATAAGAGTGAAGATGTAGATAATCACAAAGTGTTAATGTATGGATTTAATTAAACTTTCTCTAGAGCGGACTGAAGGAGAAGAGCAGGGAATCACCTAGCTTTCTACTATTTACTCACATATTCTAAACCTGATATCTCTCTGCTCTAAAATGTAAAAGAGTAACTGCTACAGCTTGCCTTAGTTTTCTCTAGCTGCTTCTCCTTAATTCCTTTGATGGTATCTCCCTGCTTTTCTATCCTGCATTGCTATGTTCCTTCTTAGGAGGCATGTTTATCTGATAGATATCAGGCCTTCAAATATTTACTGTTTATGAAAGTTAAAAATACTCTTTACGTTGCTCATGGTATAACTAGTAATTGCAAGTTTTATCTAATGGGATGAAGGATAGTTTTTACCATATGGAAAAATTTAAAAACGCTTTATTGATGTTTGCCTTTTTGATCTGATCACACTTCCTGGCTAAGACAGCACAAAATTAAAAGTTATTTGATCTAGCATGTGGATCTGTTGTCTTTTATGTTATTTAAAGTTTTTGGTTGTGAATTGCAGGTACTGGTATTCAAGGACTTTTTCCTTGCCATGTTGGCTCTTCTTCACTGACCTAGAATTTTTGTGATGTAGTGAATTACTGTTTTGCTGAGACACAGATTTGAATTGTCGAGTTCTGAGAATGATGTGCTCAGATGGCTGGTGAAAGGACTTAGCTGGACATTCAGCATTTCAACACGGTTTTGTTTTTAAGTAGTCCTGGTATGTTCACTAACTTTTAAAGTGATGAAACCTCTGTCTAAACACCCTTGGAGAAAGTGTTCTATTACATGTTTTTGTCTTTGGGGAAACATAGGGGATGGGAATGGGGAGGCTGGTGATTCTCACGGTAGCTCTCTAAGAAATGTTGAGGAGCTCCAGCCAGGTGAACTTTAATCTCACTAGTCTGAGATACACAAGCTACTACATGTTGCTTCTACAGTATTAACTTTGATTGCTTGAGTGATACCTGACAGTCTCCAAATTTATATTGTCAATAGAGCAGTTCTCTGAACTCTAGATTCCTCTGTCCAGTTGCCTTTTACTTCATTTTGCTCCGCAAAACCTGTTCTCCTTTAACCTCCACTATATCAGTTAACAGCCTGATTTACTAGAAGGATGGTATCACTCAAAACCTTGGAGAATTTCTCATTTTTCTCCTCATACCTCGTATCTAGCCCATCAGCAAGTGTGTGGTCAATTCCTCCTTCAAAATAAATTCAGAAACAGACCATTTCTCATAAATTCTGCGTCTGCCTTCCTGTTCCACACCACATCACCTTTCATCTGCATTACTGTAACAGCTCCCTTACAGGTTTTTCTGTTTCTGCTCTCCCTCCACGTCTGTTCTTAACACAGTAGCCACGGTGTGTGTGCCTGCGTGTTTACTCAGTCATGTCTGACTCTTTGCGACTCCATGGTTTCTAGCCAGCCAGGCTCCTCTGTCCCTGGGGTTCTTCAGGCAAAAAAACTGGAGCAGGTTGCCATTTCCTTCTCCAGGGGATCTTCCTGACCCAGGGATCAAACCTGCATTGGCAGGCAGGTTTTTTTTTTTTTTTTTTACCACTGAGCCACCTGGGAAACCCCAGTAGCCTCTGTTGCTGCTAAGTCTCTTCAGTCGTGTCCGACTCTGTGCGACCCCATAGATGGCAGCCCGCCAGGCTCCTCTGTCCCTGGGACTCTCCAGGCAAGAATACTGAAGTGGGTTGCCATTTCCTTCTCCAATGCATGAAAGTGAAAAGTGAAAGTGAAGTCATTCAGTCGTTCCCGACTCTTAGCGACCCCATGGACTGCAGCCTACCAGGCTCCTCCGTCCATGGGATTTTCCAGGCAAGAGTACTGGAGTGGGGTGCCATTGCCTTCTCCAAGTAGCCTCTGTAGTTCTGTTCAAAAACAAGTAGATATCAGTCCTCTCCTCAGAAGTCCCCCCCTATTGGTTCCCATCATGGTGCAGAATGTGATATATAGTAAAGTGTTAGTCGCTCATTCGTGTCCGACTCTTTGCGACCGCATGGACTGTAGCCTGCCAGGCTCCTCTGTCCATGGGATTCTCCAGGCAAGAATACTGGAGTGGGTAGCCATTCCCTTCCTCCAGGGGATCTTGCTAACCCAGGGATTGAACCCGGGTCTCCTGTATTGCAGGTGGATTCTTTACCATCTGAGCCACCAGTGAACCTCAGAATGGCCTGTAAGGCCTGCAAACAAATTATGCTGCCTATTTCCTTTTACATTTTCATTGCATTTCCTGCACTTCTCTCTTGCTGGCTTCATCCCAGCAACACAGGCCTTCTTCTGGTCCTCACATACCGCAGCCGCACTGCTACTTCAGGGTTTTGCTGTGCTCTTTTTACTGCCTGGGGTGCTTTTTCCCCAGATGTCTAAATGGCTCCATTCCCAACCTCCTTCACCTTTTTCTTTGAAGGTCATCTCAGTAAGGCCTGTCCTGATAACACTCCTTTGCTCCTTTCCTTGCTTTAATTTTTTTTAATAAAAGTGCTTCTCTGACAAACTAAAGTTTTATCTCTTCTTCCCTTGCAGTGTAAGTTCTGTTAAAGTAGAGATTTTGTCTGCTTACTGCTGTTTTCCTATTACTAGAATGGTTTATTGCATATGGTAGGTACTTAAATATTACATACAGATTTACTAAATATAAAATGATTGAATATTAGGTTTTTAGGTGTGATTATATAGTTAGTGGTACTTTTGAGAAATAACATCTCGTACAAGGAACATATACTTCAGGCAGAAATTTAGAAAATGCAAATAAGTCAGAAGAAAAAAAATCTATAATCTGAGCCCTCAGAGACCTGTTGTCAATAGTATAGTACTTAATTAAAAAGCCCTTAAGTTTAGTGTTTTAAAATTGGAAGTAATTCACATAGTTTAGAAATAGGAAATGTTAAAAAAGATGTTTTTTCTTTCACCCTGTCCTTCCTCTGTTCAGTACTCATCTTATAAAATAATGATTCTGATAGATTGCTTTGTATCTGTCCAAAGTTTCTTTAAGCCTGTATACAGCTTAGCTTAATATAGGTACTTTCGGTTTCTTTTTTTTTTTTTTGGCAGTTTTAGATTCACAGTAAATTTGAGCAAAAAGTGGAGAGAGTTCCTTGACCCCACACACGCACAGCCTTTTCCACTATCAGCGTTCCTTACCAGAGTGGTCCATTTGTTACAATTGAACCTATGTTGACACAGCATCATCACTCAAAGTCCATAGCTTACATTAGGGTTCAACCCTTGGTATTGTACATTCTGTGGGTTTTGACAAATATATAATGGCATGTATGCTGTCATGGTAACATACAGAATAGTTTCACTGCCTTAAAAATCCTCTGTGCTCTACCTCTTCATCCTTTTTTTTTTTTTTAATATGGTGTCTGTGTTTCCACAGTACTTTTAAATGATTTAAAAGTATTCATTTAAATTGCACATTTCTGTGATGTAGGTCCTATTGTCTTTATAAGTGCTTGAAAACTGAGATGAGAACAGTTAATGGGAAAATTGCTGGTAAATGAAAAGCTGGAGAAATGGAGGAAAAATGGAAGTTCAGTGTTATAAAAAACGAGTTGTTTGTAGAGCAGGAGGGTGCCTCTGTGTTGAAATCTTCTGAAAAGTTAACCAAAATGAGAGCTATACAAGATGCACAGGTTTAAAGGATGGGATTGACATCACTGACCTTCAGTTCAGTTCAGTCGCTCAGTCATGTCCGACTGTTTGCGACCCCATGAACCGCAGCATGCCAGGCCTCCCTGTCCATCACCAACTCCTGGAGTCCACCTAAACCCCTGTCCATTGAGTCAGTGATGCCATTCAACCATCTCTTCCTCTGTCGTCCCCTTCTCCTCCTGCCCCCAATCTTTCCCAGCATCAGGCCAGGACAGTTCTGGTGGAATGGTGGAAACAATCCAGGTTGATAAGGGCTGAAGAGGAAATGGAGACTGTGTAGACATTTTGAAATTTGTCTGAGACTTGAAGGAAGTGGTTGTCAGAAAGGCACTTTTTATTTTTCTTGTGTAGGTTGGGGGAGACTTGAACTTCAGTGCTGGTTTCAGCATCAACAGAGAGGAAGAGGCTTAAGGCATTAAAGAGAGAATCATAGATTAAGTTCTTCTGTGAATGCAGAGTTGAATAGGATCCAGGGCACAGGTGGAAGGATGTCTCTTCCACTGTATAAAAAAGGAGAGAAAGGAAGGGTGGATCCACATCTAATGATGGGAAGTTGAGTTAATATTATTTGGGAGCAGATATGAAGGGGTATTGGAGAAGGAAATGGCAGCCCACTCCAGTGTTCTTGCCTGGAAAATTGCCTGGCGGCGGGCTATAGTCCACAGGATCACAAAGAGTTGGACATGACTGAGTGCACACACACACACACACACACACACAAAGGGGTATTCCTTTGCAGTTTCACATCCCTTTGAGGACTGTTTACTATGGTTATGTTACCTGTGCATTCTTGGTTCTAATATTTGAACTGCCTGTTTTATTAAGAAATATGTAGTCCATACAAAATATTGCATATAAGTTACAGCACCTAATAAAGCAAGTGTCAGAACCCACTGCTGCTGCTGCTCAGTCGCTTCAGTCGTGTCCGACTCTGTGCGACCCCATAGACGGCAGCCCACCAGGCTCTGCTGTCCCTGGGATTCTCTAGACAAGAACACTGGAGTGGGGTGCCATTGCCTTCTCCAGTCAGAACCCACTACTTAGCTCAAATAGTATATTAGGAACACTATTGAAGGACCTTCCCTGAGCTCCTTCCTGTAACCTGACCTTGAACTTCCCCTGTTCATTCCCTTCCTTATGTTTGAAGAGAACTTACTGTCCTTAAATCTGTTAGGGTTACATTTTTTTTTTTTTTTTGAAACTTACAATAAATGTTATACTGTATATTCTGCAGCTTATCTTTTTTCATTCACTACATTTAAGATTTTTATATTGAGGCAAGTATTTCTATTTCATTTGCTTTTCTCTACTGGATAGTAGTCTATAAAGATGTATGTTTGAGTTGTTTGCTCTTATTTTTTGGTATTCTACTTTGATTGGTCTTACATGTAAGATAGAGGTGTAAGATTTCTTCAGGGTGTGTACTTATCATTGGGCTGTAGGGTATACCCATAGTTAACTTCCCAGTAAAAATGCCAAATTAGTTTCCTAAATTATTGTACCAATTTATGTTAAAACTATGTTATGTTATAGTACACAGTTCTGTTGCTCTATACCGTTACAAAGACTTAATAGTGTCTGATTATTTTAAAAACAGCTTTCTTAAGGTATTGTAAATATAACATTAACTCCTTGTAACTGCACAATTCAATAATTTATAGTAAATTTGTAGAGTTATACAACTGTTACAATTGAGTTTTATTTACTTTAAAAAATATTAATTATTTATTTTGGCTCCAGTGAGTCTTAGTTGTGACTTGTGGGAACTTCGTTGCAGCAAGTGGGTTTCTTAGTTGTGGCATGCATGAGGGATCTAGTTACCCAACCAGGGATCGAACTGGCCCCTGCATTGGGAGCGTGGGGTTTTACCTACTGGACAACCAGGGAGGTCCTAGCAGCGAGTTGTAGAACATTTCCATATCCTTTTCAAGTTCTCTTTTGTGCTGTTATTTGCTTTCTGTCTCTATAAATTTGTCTTTTCTGGATATTGCATAGAAAATTAAGTCTTGTATCTGTCTTCTTTGACTTACCATTATGTTTTTCAGGTTCGTTGCATGTTATAGCATGTATCAATAATTCATTTCTTTTTGTTGCTAGCCAGAATTCCTTTGTATGGTTATAACACATTTTGCTTATTCATTTACCAGTTGCTGGATATTTGGATTGTTTTTATCTGGGGCTATAATAAATAATGTGCTGTATAAATTTGTCTACAAGTCTTTAGGTGGGTATATGCTTTCATTTCTTTTGGGTAGATATTCAGAAGTGGAATATTACACTATTTTAACTGTAGAGGCTTTGTAATATGTCTTTATCTGATTAGATGAGTTCCCCATCTTGTTCTGTTTCATATTGGCCCTTTGTTCTTCCATGTAGATTTGAAGTAAAGTCCATAGAAACTTGCGCCTTCTCTAATTATTTACTTTCTTCATCTATGAAATTGAAAAGAAAAATTTGCCTCTTTAAATTTACAGGGAATTCCCTAGTGGTCCAGTGTTTGTGACTCTGCTTTCACTGCCAAGGGCCCAGGTTCAGTCCCTGGTCAGGGAACTGAGCTCTGGCAAGCCATATGGCATACCCTCCAAATTTGCAATATTTCTGTTATAATACTTAATTTGTTGTTATAGGTAATTATTGACAAGTTTTTCCTACCATAGTGTAAATTTCTTGAGGTTGCTTCATCTGTGACTCTCACTGTGCTACTTGTGTAATATATTTGTGTAGTGAATGAATATTGACAGAGGAATCCTGTAGGTTCAGTGTTCTTAAAACCCTCAGGCCTCTCTGACCTTAGACTTTTATGGATAGTCAACTTCATTTTTATTATTATGGTTCAGATTTCTAGCATAAAAGTTGAATTTTTGAATTTAACTTTATTTAACTTCTACTAAATACTTTCTCCTTACTTTTTTGAGTATGTGTAGTAAATGTGTACTTAGTCGTGTCTGACTCTTTGCAACCTCATGGGCTGAAGCCCGCCTGGCTCCTCTGTCCATGGAACTTTCCAGGCAAGAATACTGGAGTGGGTTGCTATTTCCTTCTCCAGGGAATCTTCCTGACCCAGGGATTAAACCTGCGTCTCTTGTGTCTCCTGCATTGGCAGGCGGAGTCTTTACTACTGTGCCACACTTGGGAAGCCCATGTGTAGTGAATGGCTAGTTTCTAAAGTGTTCAATCGCTTCTACTATTATCAAGGAGCACTTATTTTGACATATTGTACTTGGAAATTCACAGAATTGATGTTTTCTTATCTGGTTTGGTAGGAAGCAGTTGAGAAATATGAAGAAGTGCTACATAACTTAGAATTTGCCAAGGAGCTTCAGAAAACCTTTTCTGGACTGAGCCAAGATGTGAGTATGTTTTTTTTTTGCTTTTCTTAAAACCAGCTTAATTACTGACCTTGAAGAGAATGTTAGCTTCTGATAATGGTACTTGGTTATTGTTCATCTAATTCCTGCTGATTTTTTATTCTGGGAGGTGGGGTGGAGGATAGCTACTGAAGAACTCAATACAAATGTTATCTGAATACGAGACATTGTGAATAAAGTATTCATTATCAAATGTATATTATTTCACTATGGAATTATAGAAATCACTGAGAAGTGGAGTGAAAACTTTTTGACAGATTTGTTTATAAAGAAATGTGGGCTTGAAAATTTAAATAATACTGGCTTGTATGTTTAGCATTATTTGACATATGATGAAACATAGAATTGGGAGATCCTTCTTGAGAGCATGACAGTTATTACCAGGAAAATTTATGGTTCATAATTTAAATAGAGTTAAGTGTGGTCTCACTGATACAGTTTGAATTACTCTATATTGGCAATTCAAGTTTTTTTCTCCTATACATTTAACCAGTAATTAATATGAAGTCTTAAGCTTTCATTAATAGGTATTCTTCATTGTTTTAGAGTCTTAGTTTTAGAAAGATGGACCTTTAGAGATCCTGTTCTAACAACTGAGGAAATATTTTGGTGAATTCATTCTGGGGTAGGGAGAATGTCTCATAGGTTTTCTACTTTTCGGATACTTTATTGTATAGTGAATTAAAATTCTCTTCTCCATTCCCCTGGGATCAAAAACAAACAAAATACCACAAAATATCATTCTGAAGTTGATGACATCTACCATCTTAATCTTTGTATTATATAATTCTGAGTAGCTTTTTTCTGGATGTCTGACTTTTAAAAGGTAGTGTGAAATTTAAAATAGCCTAGTATAGAGATACTTCCTTCTGTTTTCTGAATACTTCTGTTAATGCAAGTCTAAGATGATATTAGATTTCATGGCATCTGATATCATGATATTAGATATTCATGGCCTCCAGTCCCATCACTTCATGGAAAATAGATGGGGAAATAAATAATGGAAACAGAGACTTTATTTTCGGGGGCTCCAAAATCATTGCAGATGGTGACTGTAGCCATAAAATTAAAAGTCGCTTGCTCCTTGGAAGAAATGCTATGACCAATCTAGACAGCATATTAAAAAGTAGAGACGTTACTTTGCCAACAAAGGTCTGTCTAGTCAAAGCTATGGTTTTTCCAGTAGTCATGTATGGATATGAGAGTTGGACCATAAAGGTGAGCACTGAAGAATTGATGTTTTTGAGCTGTGATGTTGGAGAAGATTCTTGAGAGTCCCTTGGACTGGAAGGAGATCCAACCAGTCAATCCTAAAGGAAATCAGTCCTGACTATTGATTGGAAGGACTGGTGCTGAAGCTGAAACTCCAGTAGTTTGGCCACCTCGTGCAAAGAACTGACTCATTGGAAAAGACCTTGATGCTGGGAAAGATTGAAGGCAGGAGGAGAAGGGGACTACAGAGGATGAGATGGTTGGATGGCATCACTGACTTGATGGACGTGAGTCTGAGTGAACTCCGGAAGTTGGTGATGGACAGGGAGGCCTGGCATGCTGCGATTCATGGGGTCACAAAGAGTCGGACATGACTGAGCGACTGAACTGAAGATGATACTAGCTTTGTTATCCATAGGGCACTTTAACTCATGTTCACTTTTTCATTACTTAATTTTAATACTTTCTGTTGGCTCCACATCTGTTAAGTATTTCTAGGCTATTTTATTATATTTATTTTTTTGGCTATACCATGTGGCATGTGGGATCTTAGTTCCCTAATCAGGGATGAAACCCATGTCCCCTGCATTGGAAGGGTGGAGTCTTAACAGCTCGGCTGCCAGGGAAGTTCCTCTAGATTATTTTATTATTTTAAAAACTTTTTATTGCTCTAGGCTATTTTCAGTACAGTGTTTTTAAGTCATTTTTTTTTTCTGATACATGTGATTGATTTATCCCTCTTCCAGTGTGTTGAGTTTATTTAGTTTTGGTCCATTGTGCTAAAAGAAAGATGTTTATGTTTACCTTCTGGTTAGAGGTTTGAAGTATATTTCTATAATACTTAATAATTTCTGTTAACTCTTTTCTCAGAGTTAACCCTATCAAATTTTAATTTTCTACCCAGGTGTTTTTTTTAGTGTATATTGTTCTTTTTAGGTTTAAATCTTGTTTTAAACATCATCCATGTGCCAGGCACTATGGAGTTTCACTATTTTTATAATGAAGTACCTTTCAGCCTATTGAGGAATTTTTTTTTTTTTTTTTTTAATGAAGTCTTTCTTTTGTTAGACCTCTGCTATGAGATAGCCTGTTTGCAGTTTGTGTAACATTTTCTTCTTTCCCTTCAAATCAGAGTTGGGAGCCTTCCAATTCAGTCCACATCTCTCTGTTTTTTTGATAAGAGCTTTGTCCTTTGATGGGGATTTATCATTCAGAGTCATGGTTCAGAAAATAAATTTTATGGTTTGGTACTATTGGTTGATGATAATCTACTTCATTTCTTTTTAACTGGTCCTCAACTGAAAGAAGATAAGTAACCTGACTTACTAGTTTCCACATAAATAAGGAGAAATAGGCTGCTGTTAGTGGTTTGCATGATATCTGATTATGACCTGGTTGTCATTCAGCTACTAAGTCGTTCTGATTCTTTGTGACCCTATGGACTACAGCATGCCAGGCTCCCCTGTCCTTCACTATCTCCCAGAGTTTGTTCAAACTCATGTCCATTGAGTCAATGTCATCCAACCATCTCATTCTCTGTCATCCCTTTCTCTTGTCTTCAGTCTTTCTCAGCACCAGGGTCTTTTCCAGTGAGTCAGCTCTTCACATCAGATGGGCAAAGTATTGGAACTTCAGCTTCATCATCAGTCCTTCTAATGAGTATTCAGGGTTGATTTTCTTTAGGATTGACTGGTTTGATCTTGCTGTCCAAGGGAATCTCAAGAGTCTTCTCCAGCACCACAGTTTGAAAGCATCAATTCTTTGATGCTCAGCCTTCTTTACGGTCCAACTCTCACATCTGTACATGGTGGTAGTTAACTCACTAAGTTGTGTCTGACTCTTGCAACCTCATGGACTGTAGCCTCCCAGGCTCCTCTGTCCATGGGGATTCTCCAGGCAAGAGTACTGAAGTGGGTTGCCATTTCCTTCTCCCACATCTGTACATGACTACTGGAAAAACCATACCTTTGACTGTATGGACCTTTGTTGGCAAAATTCTGTCTCTGCTTTTTAATACACTGCTTAGATTTGTCACAGCTTTTTCCTAGGAGATCTGGAAGACAACATATTTCTTACTTGATTAAATCAATAAATATTTGAGGTCCTGTCACATGTCAGAGTCTATGTTGGGTCCTAGTGATATACTGGTGAACAACAGAGATAGAGTCCCTGTCATCATGGAGCTGAGGCTAAGGGGGATGCAGTTCAAGAGAAAGATAAACATTTAATGCAATAGATACTTTGATAGGGGAGGTTCAGTGTGACCTGAGCAATAAGAACACCTAATCCAGCCCTGGGAGGTGGCTAAAGAGAGATCTGAGGTAATCATGTGATACAGTCCCAAAGTGTCCTCAGCACCTTTGTATTTTCTTATACCATCATGAGTTTGTTTCCAAGGGAATCCCACTGTCTTGGAGAGCTAGAATTACCACCTCTTTTGTCTTTCCCCCTCTCAAGCAGAAACTGAATTTGATAAGTGCTATTGAGGTCCATATTGAGGTCTTGGAAAAAGCTTTGCTGAGCCTCTGCCATCCTGGAGAAAATTCCCTTGTTCACATAACCCCCAACCAGTCTGTTTCTCACTCTCAACGTTTTATCTTCACCCATTGTCTCTTATTGGAGAAGGCAATGGCACCCCACTCCAGTACTCTTGCCTGGAAAATCCCATGGATGGAGGAGCCTGGTAGGCTGCAGTCCATGGGGTGGCTAAGAGTCGGACACGACTGAGCGACTTCACTTTCACTTTTCACTTTCATGCATTGGAGAAGGAAATGGCAACCCACTCCAGTGTTCTTGCCTGGAGAATCCCAGGGACGGGGGAGCCTGGTAGGCTACCGTCTGTGGGGTCACACAGAGTCGGACACGACTGAAGTGACTTAGCATAGCATAGCATAACCTTGTCTCTTATCCCTGGTAGTAGTGCAAGTCATAGTTGGCATTCATACCCTGTAGAAAGGAATTAATAATGCCATAATGAATCTTTTTCCTGAGGGTTTTTTTCTTTACCACCATCTTAGTTGATTAGGATTTATGAACATCTTTTTTGTAGAGTTTTGAATATTGATGCAGAATCAAAGTACTTTAATTAATTTATAGGAAAAATCGAAAGGATTTTTTTTTTCTGTTCCCTTAATTTTCATACCTTGGAGAATATCCAGTATGATGGAAACATTACAGACAGAAAAACAGTTATGGGGAGAAAAAACTGTTGAGGTTTCTCAGAGGAAATAGATGGTACTTTTTATTATTGGTATTTTATAAATGAGCAGTCACTTTTGGGACCCACATATTATGTCAGACTTTAAAGTATTATAGTTGTGACCTTTCGAGTAAACTCTAAGCTACTCAGACTATACATACACACATATTCATTTGAGGGAAAACTTACATTCTGCTAATTTTCCATATGTATTTTGTCAACTAAATATTGGAAGATACAGCTCTATCCAGACTGACAACATTTGAAAATATCTCTCAATTTTGCTTAAAAAATCCCTATGTGCTGTGGCTGTTTTTCTGGCATTTGTAAGACATTTTATTTCTGTTTGGTTTTCAATTCCTCATGTTTTAGCCAGTCATTTTTGGTTGGTTGAAAATTAGCCACTTTAGTTTAAATATACTTCCCCTGGAAAATGAGATAAAAAAAAAATAACCCCCAAATTAAACTGAAGCATTTTCTTAAAATACTTAGCCTAAAAAGGCTTGGTATACATGATATGGACAAGTAAAACCTTGGGATTAAATGGACATTAATGATAGATATTTTGCTTCTCATGGTGATAATAGAGGTACTGGATTCAGCCTGGAGTTGGGAGTCACATATTTGGACTTCCTCAGCTCTATTGCACCACTGACAAACCAGCTTAGTACCCGGTGATCTTGTCAGTTTCACAGTCAGTGTTAGAGATTTATCATCCAGTCCCACCTCTTTGGGATTAGACTTCTGTAGACTAATGGAAGGCTTTGCAGGTAGCACAGAGGTAAAGAATCCACCTGCCAATGCAGGAGACGCAAGAGATGTGGGTTCAATCCCTGGGTCAGGAAGATTCACTGGAGTAGGAAATGGCAGCCCACTGTAGTCTTCCTGGGAAAATCCCACGGACTGAGGAGTCTTGTGGGCCACAGTCCGTGGGTAGCAAAGGGCTGGACATGACTGAAGCGACTGAGCAGCACACACACAGCACAGACTATAGATTGCTAATATGGATTGTGGAGAGTTGCTCACTTTAATTAACATTTGTTTTAACAGCTACTTAAAGCGCAGAAGAAAGCCCAGAGAAGGGAGCACATGCTAAAACTTGAGGCTGAAAAGAAAAAGCTTCGCACTATACTTCAAGTTCAGTATGTATTACAGAACTTGATGCAGGAACATGTCCAGAAAGACTTCAAAGGGGGCTTGAATGGTGCAGTGTATTTGCCTTTAAAAGAACTTGACTACCTCATTAAATTTTCAAAACTGACCTGTCCTGAAAGAAATGAAAGTCTGAGGTAAGTTAATAAAAATGTTTTCCTAAAATAAGACACATGACACTTTAGCTTTTCAGTGTATATATTCAGCATTGGAAACATTGGCTGTCCAGGCTCTCACAAGGTTGATAGACTATCTAGTAGGAAAGTGAATTTGAATGGTATCATTAACCTGCTTCTTTATTGTAACACTGATCTTTAAAATGTCTGATAGTTTAGCCTTATACTGGTATTAACCATAATACTAATTAGTATACTCTTAAACATTTTTTTGTAATTATGTCAGACTGTTGTATGACTGAGAGTCTTTGCCTCCTTACTACTGTACCTAATTGGAGGTAAATGAAATTTAACTTGATCCGTATCACTCAGCTGTCAAAGTTAGAATTATTTAGTGTTCTTCTTTTGCTGTGAATAAATACTGAGGAATAAATTTAATAATTTAAAATAAAACCCCAGCAAATTGAGGCATCTCAATTTTTTTCTTCTACAGCTATCTATTTGCTGTTTTTGCTTAAATGGAATATGGAGTAAATCAGCTATTGAGCAGAGCTCTGTGCTTTTGATTTGTTAGATTCAGGTCGTTTCAATGCTGTGTTTGTTAGCCATGCAAAAGCAGAGTTAGTTTCAACTGTTACTAGAAATTACCCTATCAGTTCAGGAAGAAACCTTATAAAACTCTTTAATTACCTATATATAGCCATATATTTATTTATTTACTTATTCCTACCTGATAATCTACTCCACCATCATCGTCTATTTGGTTGCTTCCTTCTAATGCTTCACTTTGATAGATCCAGGGAATAAAGC
This sequence comes from Bos taurus, assembly GCF_002263795.3. NCBI lineage: Eukaryota > Metazoa > Chordata > Mammalia > Artiodactyla > Bovidae > Bos > Bos taurus. The sequence continues at coordinate 78,815,861 of NC_037332.1, forward strand.
TTACTTTAATATTTGAAATGTAAGTGAAACCTAATTTGAAAAATGAGCCGCTCTCTTTAAAGTCTGATGTAGCTCTTAATATTTCCAATCCACTGTTCTTTTATCTAGGATGTATACTTGGTAATGAATGATACCATATTGATTGCTTTAAACTCTTTTTGAGTCTATTCCTTAATAGCTGTATTTGGTAAAATCTTTATTTTAGTTGTTTTAAGGAAAAATGCTTATATATATGAAGTCCATAAATGGGCATTTAGTCATCTTTTATAAAATTTCAATTTTTTATTTCCAGAGAGTAGAAAAACACAAAATGAACACTGAATGTCTTAATTGTTGATGGGTTATATTGTATAAATTGGTCTGCTCCATGTGCCTCTAAAACCACTTTTTCTGCTGCTGCTTTTCCTCGTCAGCGTTGAAGACCAGATGGAGCAGTCATCCTTGTACTTTTGGGACCTTTTGGAAGGTAGTGAGAAAGCAGTGGTAGGAACAACATGTGAGTTTTCTCTACTCTGGGCTTATGCAATAAATACTAAACTTTATGTCTAGGAGTTTAGTATGATATCAAGGGCCAAAACTGTGTCAGTCCATCAGAACTTACATGTCTGACAATACTGGATTCATTGGCAGAATGATAGCTTTGTTTTGTTCTGTTAGAAGCAGCTCTTGTTTAATTGTACTCACTAAAATGGAACCTGTGGTGAGTTTTGAGTGGCAATTCACTATGATTTGGGAACAGAGCTATAGACTAGTGCTTGACCATTTTGGGATTCAGTTCTCTGTTCTGCGTGGTAGTACCCATTCTGTTCAGGAAACTTAAATCCACACATTGTTAATATCAAAGTTTATTTACCAGACCTGCTTAAAAAAATAGGAATGGTTTGGCTCCATAGTCTATGGAAACATTGTTGTCTACCGATCTGGAATTGATCTGGAGAGAAAGAGTCCTTTTGGCTTTGTAAGTAGGCTTTGACCAGATGACCAAGTACAAATGTCTGGACTTGAAGTACATAATTTTGTGTGCTAGTTTAAGATAATGAAAACTCACTGGAAGCTGGTAAACATTTTTGTTATTTCCTTTTAAAAAATATTTGAGTATGAATAACTCTCAATTTCTTAAGTCCTTTCAAATTTAAATCACAGGTATTTATTGCTTGGTTAGAATTCAAAGTGATACAAATACTTTGGAAACTAGTTTGTCAGTTTTTTTATAAAATTGTGTATACTTACTATATCACCAAGCAGTTACACTTCTAGTACCCAAGAGAATTGAAAACATACATCCCTTTAAGTACTTGTACACGAATGTTCATACCAGCTTATTCAGAACAGTCCCAAATTGAACCCAGTCCAGATGTACATCAGCTGATAATTAATAAACAAAATGTGATATATCCATACAGTGAAATCATTTCAGCAGTAAAAAAGGAATGAATTATTGATACTGTAGCAGCATGTGTGAATCTCAAAATAAATTATGCTGAATGAAAGAAGCCAGATAAAAAATGAATGCATAATGTATGATTTCATTTATATGAAATTCTAGAAAAGACATAATGTGAATGATAGCGGGTCAGTGGTTGTTAGGGAGTAGGGGGAAGAGATTGTTTATAAAAGGGAAATAAGGGAACTTTTTGAGTTGATTAAAATAGTCTATATTGTGGTTATGGTGGAAGTAACATGACTATTACATACCTGCTAAAACTGTACACTTAAAATGGGAATTTTGTTTCTTGTAAATTTTACCTCAAAGTTGATTTTAAAAGAAAGGTAATCTGTGTCATAGTATTCCTCTGAAAAGAATAGTAGACCCAAATCAAGTTTGAGAACTCTGCTTTATTTGGGAATTATGTTTTTAGTGGCTATCAAAAGTGAAATAGATTTTAGATCTGTTTATGATCTTTAATGTCATTTTAAGGTTTTTCTTGATTATCAAATGGTGATGTGGTAGGAGTGAAATACAGCATAATTCAAGAGTGAAATCTTAATCATGGAATTTTGTACTTTAAACATTCTTTAGAGATTGTCCAAGATAGGTTTTTCTAAAGATTATATTTGAGGAACTGTGTTATTTTACTTCTCCAAAGCCATAGTTACTTGGGGAAGGTAGAGTAATTGCTTATTGTGATGTCTTAGGGGTGGATGGGAAAATTCTATTTTCTCCCAGCTCAGGGAATAAATATGTGCTTTTTATGACACACTAGAGTCTTCAATTGGAATCTCTGATTTTTAGTCATTTTCCAAATGGTGGAAATGGAGGTCCAGAGAAACTTAAATGGCTTGCTAAACTTTGGGATTCTGACTTAAAATGTGTATTCCTTCAGTGTGAGGTAGTGATGGACTACGTATTCCCTTTTTGTAGCGCGGCCAGTCCGTAAGTATCCCCGGTGTGAAATGTTATAACGACATACAGCCAGGATAAAGCTACGTTAAGATTTCTATTTCACATAATTTTCCATGAACTGTTCAGCTATGTGATAACTAACTCTTAGTCACTTTTTGTTAGACAAACACATGAAAGATCTACTCTCTAAATTGCTGAACTCAGGCTATTTTGAAAGTATCCCAGTTCCAAAACATGCTAAGGAAAAAGAGGTATCATTGGAGGAAGAAATGCTAATAAAATCGGAGAAGAAAAAACAATTATTGAAGACTGAATCTGTTAAAGAGTCAGGTTTGTTGTGATCTCTGAAATTCTTTATAGTGGTTGCATTTTTAACACTTAACCAAATGAGTCAAGTCATTGTAAAATGATTGCTTTGTTTTAATTTTATTTTCTGCCTGCATAGAAATCTTTACTAGTCCCAGGATAAGCCTAGGTTTAGGAAACATGTCTAGGCTTTACTACCATGATTGGCAGAGTGAATCTCAATAGAAACTTTAGGGTATACTTTGTTACAAGAGAGTATACTGTTAAAATGAGGCATTTATGGAATTTGAAGGAATCTCTTCGTTAAACTATTAGGATCATTCTATTTAAAACTGTTAAAGTGTAAGTTATAGTAGAGTTCAATACTCTACTGTAGGCCAAGAATATAAATAATCTAAGGTTAACATACTGATCAAAGGAAAAAAATGCCAAAATCAGTTAAAGAAATATTTTTCAAAATTCTACTTTTCTTGGAGAAGAAATACTTTAAGTAAGTAACACGTTTACTAATGATTGTTGAGGCTGGAAAGAAATATTACTTCTAAGGAGGTAGTCCAAGCAGCTTTCTGGTAGCCACTAGCAAGATTCAAGTGTTTCTCATTTATACCTCATGACACCAGAGCTATAACTCTGTCTTGAAAGAAGCTGGTGTTTGTGGGTAAGGGGAGATAGTCCTATTCAGTCAGAAATCAGTTTGTAACTGCAGCTTGAATTCAGAAAACTGTCTTGAGTAAGGAGAGCAACTAGCTCCAACTAGCCTCAGCCCACATGCTTTTGACCAACACCCAATAGTGAGAATTACTTCTTCCATAAATATACTTAATTGCACCATCCTTTTTCTATTACCCTTCTGAAAATTGTTTCTTAAATGAATTATAGTGTAATCAGTCTAAAAACTTACGGTTTACCTGGTATTTATTTAATATTTCTTTTATTTTCTCAGAGTCTCTTATGGAACTGGCACAACCAGAGATACAACCACAAGAGGTAAAGTACTAAAAGGCGGTTTTCAGTCAACTTCGGGTTTTGAGACTTTCGGATAGTGTTGTGGTTAAAAACTGAGGCTCTGGATCTAGACTGCATAAGCTTGAATCCTGGCCTTGCCGCTTATTAGCTTTTTAGTGACTTTGGGCGAGCTACCTAGCTCAGCTGTGTCTGTTATTCTCCTGCACAAAATGGGGATAATGATAATGCCTGCCTTACATAGTTACTGTGAGGTTTGAAGGAGTTCACTTAAATTCTAAGTTACTTACACTTTGGCCTGGCATACAAGCTGCAAGTGTTAGCTGTTGCTGTTTTTGGCTCCTGTACTGGAATTTAAAGATGAGTAGGATTTTGCTCTTGCCAAAATTTACTCATATTGGTAACAGAAGAGGGTATTTGTTCTCTTTCTGAAGTGACATTTTAATTCATGGAGGCTGAAAATAATGGAAGAAGCAGAATTACAGTATGATTGATACATAATGGGAATAAAGAAAAGGTTGGTAATTCAGGGAACATAAGGCTTCAGAATAAAGAGAATAACTTTGTGTAGTTGAACTATCCTCTGCCTTAACATTTGAGGGAGTCAGGTGGTCCCAAAGGCGGCAGAGGCAGAATAACCTTGGTAAGAGAGCCTGAGTCAAGCAAATGTGGCACCAAGATGTGCACTGCTTACCAGTCTGAGGTGAGTCAAATGTAGATCGCTACTTTTGAAGTTTGTCTTTCTGTTAATTGAGGGGAAAGGAATGGACCAAAAAGGAGGAGACTCTCTTCAAGGAGGTTAAGGACAGAAATTTCCTGTTAGCACAGTGGTTCAGACCAGTGGACATAGGAGTTTAGTACTGCCCCCAAGGTCTACAAACTGACTTGAACACGTTTTCCCTCTGGTTTAGTTTCTTAACAGACGCTACATGACAGAAGTAGATTATTCAAGTAAACAAGATGAAGAGCAATCTTGGGAAGCAGATTATGCTAGAAAACCAAATCTCCCTAAATGTTGGGATATGCTTACTGAACCAGATGGGCAGGAGAAGAAACAGGAAACCTTCAAGTCCTGGGAGTCTTCTGTAAAGCACCAGGAGGTATCAAAGCCTGTGGTTTCCTTAGAACAGAGGAAACAAGAGATTCCAAAACTCAGGTCCACTCTGCAGGAAGAGCAGAAGAAGCAGGATGTCTCCAAAACCAAACCAACTCCTGGCCAGTGGAAGCAGGAAGCTTCCAAATCCAAACCAGGGTACATTCAAGAGGAACAGAAGAAGCAGGAAACACTGAAGCCTTGGCCAGTTCAGCCACAGAAAGAACAAGAGCCAAAGAAGCAAACGTCAAAGTCTTGGACACCATCTGTGCAGAGTGACCAGGACATCACCAAGTCATGGACCTCTCCCACGTGTGAAGAACAGGATTCAAGACATCCAGAGACTCCAAAATCCTGGGAAAACAATGTTGAGAGTCAGAAACATCCTTTAACACCACAATCACAGATTTCTCCAAAGTCCTGGGGAGTAGCTGCAGCAAGCCTCATACCAAATGACCAGCTCCTTCCCAGGAAGTTTAATACAGAATCCAAAGATGTGAGTTGATTTGTATCAGTCTGTTCCTGTCATTGTAGGCATAAATAGAGATTTGTGATACTGATAATTTAAAATTTCTCATTAGAAAAAAATCAGTAAAACCCATATTAATATATAAAGTATTTCACTTAACCCTTTAATGCATAGTTTGTTTTTCCTAGAAAATCGAAGCACTTAGTCTGTCTTTTGTGCTTAACCTGAAGTGAAATTTCTACAATTAGAAAATAATGTTTTAATGCTCAAATTTTAATGACATGATATGACATCAAAATAATGATAGTTCAGAGAAGACTATAATGTGAAGTGAGATATGTAAATGCATATCAAAAGGTGGGAGACCTTTTTCTGATGCAAGTTACATTTTTCTGTATTCTCTTCCTTCTCTTTCACTGACTTATAGTCATTCAATTAGCTTGTCCTCTTTGAATAAGGAACAAATGGACAGGAGAAGAAACAGGAATCTTTCATGTTCTGTTTCTGAAGATTAGTGCTTGGGGAGGGAGCTGGATTAGTTGTCTGTTTCTGTTTCAAAATAAAAATTTTCTGCAGATGAAAAGTATAGGTATTTACCATTCTATAATTAAGTTTTGGAGTATGAGATTTGGTTCAAATATGAGGCCTCATTCTGTTAATAATAAATAACTCATGCCAGTAATATAAGGCTTATAATGAATAATCCTTAGATACAGTGCTAGTTAGTCTTGTCTTTTATTAGAAGTTATTTACCACTATTTCAGTGCAGGCTTGTTGAAGACTTGTTATCACCTTGTTTGCTAAGAAGTGTGAACTCACTACCCTCCCAGTGTTCTCCATGTCCATCTCGTAGTGTTCCTGAACTTCCATGACATTTTAGCCAGAAGTGAAAGTGTTAGTTGCTCAGTCATGTCCGACTCCTCGCAACCCCATGGGCTAGCCCAATAGGCTCCTCTGTCCATGGGGTTTCCCAAGGCAAGAATGCTGGAGTGGATTACAATTTCCTTCTCCAGGGGATCTTCCTAACCTAGGGATCGAACCCAGATGTATTGAGGACCATATATCTTTGGTCCTTTAACAGTTTGAAGATTATTTTTGTATGTTGCACAGGGAACTGTACTCAATAGTTTTTAATAACCTATAAAGGAAAAGACTCTGAAAAAGAATGCGCACACATACATGTATAAAAAATGGAATCACTGTGGTGTACACCTGAAACTAACATGATACTGTATATCATAAATCAACTATACTTCAATTAAAAAGTGAGGGGGCAGAAAACATTTTGTTTAGGGAATTCAGATCACTGCATTTTATAAATTATGCCTGCCTCAATTCTACCTTTTGGGAAGAGAATTTTAGAGATATTTGTCTCCTTTTATTTTCCTTTCTTCCTCTTTAAGTGGTAATGTAATTTTAGCTTCATCCTGACCCTGCAGAAGATTGATAGCCTTATTTCACTAACCAGATATGATATGACAGTAATTTTAACAGGATAGCTATCAATATTTTGGGAAATTTATAAACCAAATTTAATACTTCAATAAAGTTGCTCAAAAAACACAGTTAAAAATTCCAGTAGGTATAACAGTGCTGAGCCTTGACCATAGGAAATATTGATACTCTGCTGTTTGTTGAATAGTATTTAAAATCAAGAGTGTTTAATTGTAAAGGTCAGAACTCATTTATTGTACCTTATGGCACAGACATCGTCATATTGAAGTTACAGGGTCTCTCAGTGAGTGCGTGCCTCTATCTGTATTGCAATCTCCACTGTCTTTATTTAATATGACTAAGTACAGTCAAGGGCAAAAAAGAGTTCAAAGACAAAAGACTAGATACATGAAATAAATCACCAAAGTTCATACTTTTCTCCTAAAAGAGCCTTTCATATATTTCCTTAGGGTCTATTAACTATTATTTTATGACGTTGTTGATGTAGCTTAGCTGTGTGATTTCTTAGTGAATTAGAAGGTGGAGAGGAGGAGCTGGTAGGGATTGGTTTGCTGATACCTGTAAGAAATAACCATAAACATGAGGTCTGTTTCAGCAATCTTAAGAAATATAGCTGGAGGGGGACCACATTCTAAACAACAGTAGCCCCGCCAAAGTATACTTACTTTATAACAAAATATAACAATGTATATATAACAAAATATAACAATATATAATAAAATATAACAAAATATAACAAAATATAACAATCCTAAACTCTAGGATATATGTGTATACATTTTTATACCTTAATGTCGCTGAAATCAGATATATATAACAAAATATAACAATATATAATAAAATATAACAAAATACAACAATCCTAAACTCTAGGATATATGTGTATACATTTTTATACCTTAATGTCTCTGAAATCAGATATATATTAAAAATGGGATATATAATTAATGTGATAGTAACTTTTTTCCTTGGAAAAACGTCATTGAGGTGTTTTATATTGTAGGCAGTGGCATCTTGTGGAGGACATAAGGTAACCGATGTCCACAATGAAAGAACTTTTTATCAAGGAAGTTCTGCTGTTATTGGCCTTCCTTTTAAAAAGATGATGATTAGCAACAGTTCCCATTAAAGTTGTACTGAAGGGGGAAACATTTAAAGTTTGTTTAAATTACTTAGAAGAGGCATTTATGTGGAAATTCTTTACCTGAGATAAACCTATAAGTGAACACTGCTATGTGTTTTGATTACATTAAAATGCAGTGATAAGCTAAGTTTCCTGAATCAAGCTGTTGAATTTGAACTTCACTCTTACACATTATGGGTTTATCTTGTAGGTGCCTAAGCCTATGCATCAGCCTGTAGGTTCTTCCTCTACCCTTCCAAAGGATCCAGTATTGAGGAAAGAAAAACTGCAGGATCTGATGACCCAGATTCAAGGAACTTGTAACTTTATGCAAGTATGAGTCATTATTAAGTGAATCTTAAATGCTAGTTATGGGGCTACTAGCTTCTGGTCTGAAGCATTAAATGAAGTCGTTAAGAGCATATATTCTGGTGTTCAGAATGAGTACAAATCTCAGCTCTGCCACTTGCTCACTCTGAGAGTTTAGGCAAGTTACTTAACTTTCTGCCTCAGTTTCTTTTTTGAAAAAAAAAATGAGGATAATAGTTCCTGTTCCTGTTTGTTGTGAGTAATGAAATGAATTAAACATGTAAGAAGCTTAAAGTGCTCAAATGATATTGCTGCTATAGCTCATTAGTAGTTTCTACTCAGACTGGGAGAACCTGTACTATGCTTGGTATTTGATAGATGCCATTGTGTGTAAATAATCATGACATTTATTGTCCTCAAAGAGTTTATATTTCATTTGTATGAGTTAAGTCAATAGTTAAATGTAAAATTGTGTTATACAAACACATGCAGAATTTCAAAATATTGTGATATTATTGAGCTAGGAAGTAGGCAAATAGAGATTTTTGTGTGTTAATAGTAAAAAGATCTTGCTTTGGAGTTAGACCTACATTTAAATCCACTTCTGCCAATTACCAGTTATATAATCTAACAAACTCCCAACCTTCTACTTTTTTTTTAACCTTCTACTTTTTTATTAAGTGAGGGAATTGCTTACTTCTTCAGATTATTTGATGATAAATAAAGAACCTAAAATGATCACTACAAGTGTGTAAGTTAAGTACTCAAAATGTTGGAAATATTTCTGGGATAACCAAGTTAGGCATATGGGAGAAGAGAATGGCTTGTTGTCATGAAAGTGTCTAAGAGCATGAGTTAGTTTAGTGGTTGAAATAAAATAATTAGAACTTCTCATTGGTTATGATAAAAATGAGGGCTCAGTCTATGCTAGGATTAATGTTTATGTTTAAACCTTAAAGTGAGGAGTTTTCCTAACTTGGCCTTAGAATTACTATTAGAATTTTAATACTTGATGGTCTTAAGGTTTGACAGTTACTTTAGATTTACTTTTAATTTCTTCTCCTAAAAGACTTAAGTTATTAACATCTTAGATAGTTATTAGATAAATTCCTATAGCTAATAAGCAGAGGTTTATGACAACATCATAAATAATTTAATGGTAATAGGTTTACCAACAAACGGTGGTCTTTGTTTCCACTCATTATTTAAAATCTTATCTTTAGGAATCTATTCTGGATTTTGACAAACCTTCAAGTGCAATTCCATCGTCACAGCCGCCTTCAGCTACTCCAGGTAGCCCAGTAGGTATGTCCTCATTCTTAAGACTTGTTATACCTACAGCTGTTTGTTCCAATTGTTTCTTTTATAAATAATTTTTCTCTTGACTTGCTTGACTCCTTTCAACTCTGTACATCTAGTGTTGAGGCTTTTGCATCCTGTGAGTGAAATTATATCAGTGGTATTTAGTGCAGTGCTTAACACTGATTAACACAGGACTGGAAAAGGTCAGTTTTCATTCTAATCCCAAAGAAAGGCAATGCCAAAGAATGCTCAAACTACCACACAATTGCACTCATCTCTCACACTAGTAAAGTAATGCTCAAAATTCTCCAAGCCAGGTTTCAACAGTACGTGAACTGTGAACTTCCAGATGTTCAAGCTGGATTTAGAAAAAGAGGAACCAGAGATCAAATTGCCAATATCCACTGGATCACTGAAAAAGCAAGAGAGTTCCAGAAAAACATCTATTTCTGCTTTATTGACTATGCCAAAGCCTTTGACTGTGTGGATCACCACAAACTGTGGAAAATTCTTAGAGATGGGAATACCAGGCCACCTGACCTGCCTCTTGAGAAATCTGTATGCAGGTCAGGAAGCAACAGTTAGAACTGGACATGGAACAACAGACTGGTTCCAAATAGGAAAAGTAGTATGTCAAGGCTGTATATTGTCACCCTGCTTATTTAACTTATATGCAGAGTACATCATGAGAAACACTGGGCTGGATGAAGCACAGGTTGGAATCAATATTGCTGGGAGAAATGTCAGTTACCTCAGATATGCATATGACACCACCATTATGGCAGAAAGCTAAGAAGAACTAAAGAGCCTCTTGATGAAAGTGAAAATGGAGAGTGAAAAAGTTGGCTTAAAGCTCAGCTTTCTGGAAAATTAGATCATGGCATCTGGTCCCATCACTTCATGGCAAATAGATGGGGAAACAATGGAAACAGTGACAGACATTGTTTTTTGGGGCTCCAATATCGCAGATGGTGACTGCAGCCATGAAATTAAAAGACGCTTACTCCTTGGAAGAAAAGTTATGACCAAGCAAAACAGCATATTAAAAAGCAGAGACATTACTTTACCCACAGAGGTCCATCTAGTCAAGGCTATGGTTTTTCCAGTAGTCATGTATGGATGTGAGAGTTGGACTATAAAGAAAGCTGAGCGCAGAAGAATTGATGCTTTTGAACTGTGGTTTTGGAAAAGACTCTTGAGAGTCCCTTGGACTTCAAGGAGATCCAACCAGTCCATCCAGAGGAAATCAGTCCTGAATATTCATTGAAAGGACTGGTATTGAAGCTGAAACTTCAATACTTTGGCCACATGATGTGAAGAACTGACTCATTGGAAAAGACCCTTTTGCTGGGAAAGATTGAAGGTGGGAGGAGAAGGGGACAACAGAGGATGAGATGGTTGGATGGCATCACCAACTTAGTGGATATGAGTTTGAGTAAACTCTGGGAGTTGATGATGAATGATGAACAGGGAGGCCTGGTGTGCTGTAGTCCATGGGGTTGCAAAGAGCCGGATACAACTGAGTGACTGAACTAAACTGACCGAACTGATTAACACTGCACCAACACTGGTTAATCTGAATCTGGTCTGACACTTCAGACTTCAGGCTTTTTGTTCTGCATTAGTTTATCTTAGGAGTGGAATGACATGATCAAAGCCATAGTTCAGCTATAGTAAGCAGTATACACCAACCAGAAGACTGGTGCTGTAATTCCTGGGTCGGGTAAGGAGAAGGAAGAGAGAGTAATTAATAAAAGTGAAGACATTAACAAGAACAAATCAAACTGAAACTATGTAATTGAAAAGTATGTTTAATTTACATGATCAAAGAGAAAAAAAATGAAGAGACAGATGACCGCCGCAAGGACTTATTTTGAAACTTGTAATTCATAGTATATCAGCTAATTACTGCTCATGATAGCTCAGATTTTATCTTCCAGATTACAGCACTGGTTTTTAAAAAGTCACAGTTCTTTTCTTTTAGAAGACTTGAAATGCTGCTTTTGTCCATTTAACCATAAAACATTATTAAATACCACAAATGGAACTAGGATGCTTTTTCTCTATAATCCTCTCTAACTTTTTAAAGCTCTAATAGAAGGGACTTGAGACCCAGTTCTTCTAGCTACTGCTTGGTTTTATAAAATATAAACTTTAGTTTCCATCCAGTTTTTAATGCATAAAGTTTTCTCTTCCCTCAGTAGTTTACTGTTGATTTCACTCTCTACAGCATCTACAGAACAGAATCTATCCAATCAAAGTGATTTTCTTCAAGAGCCATTACAGGTAACTTCTCCAGATTCATCTTTCATTTACTTTTCCAGGAGAAAGTCTTGCGTTGGTATGAACGGTCAGACTCACTGATTCTAATATTCCTAACTAAATTATTGAAAATGTTTTAAGGATATCTAGTTTTTTAGATCAAGTAAAATTGGTCCTCAAAAAATTCCCTAATGAACATGGGCAAGTCATCTGTTACAACAAAGAAGGAAATTTTAGTAAGGAAAGAGCAAGCCTGAAGAATTCAGAGATACTCTGGGAATCTTACTTTGCTGTTTAAGCTACCTAAGTTACTTAGTATATTGGCATAGTAAAGAGTCTAAAGAAAGAAATGAATTTTTCTTAATTCATGGTTAGTCCCTCACCCCACTCCCTGCTTTAGCTAAAGAATTCCACGTTATCTGTTCTAACTATTAGATTCTGTATGAGGCTTTCAGTCAATAAGTTAAGATTTTTTTTTTTTTGATAAACCAGTAGTCTAGTCTAATTGTTCTCACAGGCATGCCTCTGGGGTGGCTGCATCAGAATCATTTGGTCACTTTAATAAAAATACATATAGCTGACCCTTGAACAATATAAGTTTGACCTGCTCAGGTCCTCTTATATGTGTTTTTTTCTCCCACTAAGTCCATACAATACTACATATCTGAGGTTGGTTTAATCTGAAGGTGCGGGACCACAGGTATGGAGGGTTGACTGTAGGGTCTGAGCATCTCTCAATTTTGGTAGCACAGCGAGTCTTGGAACCAGTCCCTGTGGATAACTGAGAGAGGACTATATTGTTAGTTACCACCTTAGACCTGTAAGGTTGGCATTTCCAGGGGTGTTGTCTGTTCATCTATGTTTTTAGTCTGCTCCTTGGGTGAATCTGCACGTTGATTTTTTGGAACCACTGGCCTCCATCATCATGCTTACTCAGAAATACTTAAAACGAACTCTAGCTGGTGTACTTAAAGAGCAATAACTTGGAAGCAAAAACTGCCTTAACTTCTCAATAAATACTAATGTAAAGAATGCTTATCTTCTTTGTTAACCTCTTAACTAAAATTCAAAGTCTCTTAAAGCTTAACTATGAGGTGTGCCAAATTGCCTTAACTTAGTATCTGTGAATTTTTTGGCAGTTAACTTAGTTGTGTTCCCACAACAGCCAATAGCATTTATTTTGGGTGGTTGTCTCATTGTTTTAAAGAGGAGGCCAGAAGCAAGGCCTAGGTTTAAAACACTCCTGTTTTATAATAGTTTGGTCAGATCTAAATTATACCTATTTAAATATATAAAATGCTCTAAAGGATTTCAAAATTTTTTTCATAAGCCCTTTTCCATGAGACTTTTTAAACCTGGTCCCCATCTCCTTCCCAAGAAGCAGCAGCATATCATGATGAACTCTTGGAGAAGATGACTGAAACATAACTGCTCTGTTAGCATTGGGTAACCCATGTATTACTTGGGCTTCTGAGAACTGAATTGAAGCATTTAGATAAAAGGAGTGGATTCACTGACACTTCGGACCTTGTGATTGCTAGAATTTTATGGATTTCTGTTATATTCCAATACCTGTTATGCCATAGAATTCCTTCCTAGCTGCTTTCATAGTTTTTTTTTTTATTGGTTACAGTTGTCAGACTTAGTTCCTATATGCCTTCTCCCAATTTTTATTTTATACATATTAGCTTTAATTTTTGTTGGGATATTGGTGCCATTGTGATTTATATAGAGTTTATCCTTTTTATTTATACTTCTTCCTACTCCTTTAAGACACTGAGAGCACTTAGAGTAAAAGATAGTTGTCATGATTCTGGCAGACCCATGCTCAGAGCGTTAGTGTACCCTGGGCTCTTTGCCCAGGGAGCTTGCTGTTGAGTGCCTGATGGAAAATCTGGCCCCAGATTTCCAGGGCCAAGAATCTTGATAAATGAGGATGGGATTAGATGTGTAGCTTTGGTGACTAGGCCTGGAAAGGCGGTGTAGCTGGCTGCTTGGATTTGAATCTTAGCTCTACCCCTTAATTTTAGAATGATCTTGGGTAAATTATTTAACTTTCTTTGCTTCTGCCTGATTATGAATAAAATGGGAATAGTTGTACCTATTGCACAGGGTTATTGTTAGGAGTAAATATATTAATATGTATTGAAGTGTTAAGCATAGCAATTGGCACTGCTGAGTGTTCAATGAGAGTAATGTGTTGGGAAGGTCAGGGCCCATGTAATATAAAGTGAACAAATTGTGCCTTTTACAATTTTTTATATTTTCCTGTGTCTAGGCTGCTTCTTCTCCAGTTACTTGTAGCTCAAATGCTTGCTTGGTTACTACTGATCAGGCTTCTTCAGGATCTGAAACAGAGTTTATGACCTCAGAGACTCCTGAGGTAATAAGAGACCAATTGTCTTAATTTCATTTCTGACTTAAAGAATAGCAGAACCAGCTTAACATGTGAATTACAGGCATGATCAACTTAATGACTGAACATTTATACTTTACTAATGTTTGCTTTTTATTGATGTTGTAGTCCTGGAACTTACACAGGTAACTTTAACTTTATTGTGACTTTACCATATAAATAGACGTAATAGTGTATTAAATAGACTGAAAAGGCAAGTGTATTGCCTTTTCAGGTACAATAAATTATATCTGAAATGCTAATGTCAGAAGAATGAAAATTTCTAGGTAGGGGTAGGATTAACGATTAGTTCAAGTTTCTCATTATATTTATATTGAAGGACTCCTTAGGAGAAAAATCTTTTATACATATAACTGAAGACTCAATAACTTTATAGTGTTAATATTAGCACTGACTCAGTCAGAATGAGTTCCATTCTCTTTTCAGCTAATTTTGTCAAAGCATTTTGACAGTATTATGTTTGTGCTTTTGATAGTTTTTACTATGTTTGAGCAAATCCTTGAGATAGATATAGCATGATAGGTAGATTTTTAAAATTAATTTAGCAACTCAGGTTTTATTATTATTTCTTGGTTAACTATTATATAAGAATATGTATTCATTATATAAGAAAATAGTTTTTATGATGTTGATTTGGTCTAAATTTAAATTAAGTGTTCGCTACCTAATGAGTCACACCTGTCTGCTTCATTACCTCATTGGGATTGTTTTTTTCCTATCTTTTAAGTATTTGGCTTTATAATCTGTTGTATCAAGGAGTTGCTAATTCCCTTAGTTAAGAGTTATTTACATTAGCTCAGGTTTGGTTTTCTTTTTAAAGGCAGCTGACTAAGGAATCCACTACTAAGACTTTGAAACAGAAAAAAGTTAACACTGACTAAGCAACTCACCCAGGGTTTTTCTTAAACCTAATTCTTCTGTATAAGTTTGGAATAATATTAGATTCTGAACTAGAAAATATTACAGGGTTTGAAAGGGACTAGGTCCTCATAAAAAGTTCAACCCCTCGTCTCTTAGACTGATTAATAGTAAGATTCTCACTTAGTCAGCAAGCTGTGCAAAGCAAATACTAGTGTGCATGCTCAGCAATTGAGATTTGAAATTGTAAGCAAAAGCTATTCTTTTGCATTCCTATGTCCAAATGTCATCCTATAGGACTTGCTGACTTATGCCATCCTGGGGTTTAGTGTAAGTTAACTGCTTGTTGTATGGCAGGTGATTGGCTGATACTGCATTTCTCCTCCCTAGGCAGCAGTTTCCCCAAGCAAGCAACCGTCTTCACTAGCTTCTCCAAATCCTCCCATGTCAAAGGGCTCTGAACAGGGCTTCCAGTCACCTCCAGCAAGTAGTAGTTCAGTAACCATTAACACAGCACCCTTTCAAGCCATGCAGACAGTGAGTATAAAACATGAATGATGATTGCAGTTCATTATTCCATTTAAAAAGCTACTGTTTCTTTAATATTGGGTACTATGTGAAAAAGTTTGCCTTTTCTATTATTCTTATTTGGACTGATAGAATTTGTGTTTGTTCAATGGAAATATTGTTTGTGGAGGGAAGAGTGTTAAATCCAAAGCCTCAATAATTTTGAATGAATATTTTGTCAGGGCATTTACCCTTCTGAAAATTAGTGATAGGCAAAGCTGAGACCACCCATATTAAAGAAATGAAATGTAAGTGGGAAACAATTTTCTATAAATAGCTTAATAATACTAACAATTACTAATATCACAGTTCTGGTATTCCAAGGCATCAATACCCTGAAATACAGGACACATACTTGTGTGTTCTCTTATTGTTGAAACTTTCATTTGATTTCATCTTCATTTATCTCATGCTGGGTTTTGGAGAATTGTTCAAGACTTGTATGGTATTTTGAATTACAATCTACTTCCCTGGTGGCTCAGATGGTAAAGCGTCTGTCTACAATGCAGGAGACCTGGGTTCAATCCCTGGGTCGGGAACATTCCCTGGAGAAGGAAATGGCAACCCCCTCCAGTACTCTTGCCTAGACAATCCCATGGATGGAGGAGCCTGGTGCAGGCTACTGTCCATGGGGTTGCAAAGAGTCGGACATAACTGAGCAAGTTCACTTTCTTTCTTTCTACAAGTTGTAGTTTAAAACTTCTTAAGATTATATTACAACTAAGTTTGTATATTTATTCTCTAAACTTAGAATAAATATAAAACTTCTTTAGAAGAACACAAAGTCTTAGCCAATAAGTACTCTTCCTGATGATGCTTAATGTCCCACTTCATGTCCTTGTGAGTGACAGTAGTGAGATGAGGCCAGTGGAATGGCAGTGGGAAGCAGAAACAAGGCAGGGAGATGGGCTGGTGAATTCAGACACGTGAATTCACTAATCTTATTACTTCCTGCTTGGCCACCTAGAAAAAGCTCAGTGTCCTTGCTTTCCCTCTATGCCTGTCAATCCATCCTACACAGTTTTTTTTTAGTAAAAAAACAAAAATCCAAGCTACATTGGTTTTATTAAGTTTTTCTTATTCCTAATTAAAAGCAAATATTGTTCCATTATTAAATGAAATTGAATGTCTTTACCTGACACTCAGTAACTTTTGAAGCCTGGTATAACTTGCCAGCCTAGTCCCCGGGACTTGCCCTGTACATTCTTATCACAAATACTTCTTTTGCTCATGCCGGTCTGTCTTCTCTACCTGTTTGGTTCCTATTCAGTAGTACAAACTGGTTCTTATTTGTTCATTTACTCATTTATTCAACAAACAGGTAGTTACAAAGCCAGGCACTGTTCAACAATACCTGGGTTGTAACAATGGAGAATAGATGGGTCTTTGTGCTTAAGAAGCTTATACTTTATTATGGAGGTGGGAAGGCTAGAGAGAAAAATACTCATATATATATATTGTATCATATGTGTATTGAGGAAAAATGGAGCAGGATAAGGGGGCTCAAGAATAACAAAAGTGCTTTATTATACTCAGTGACCAGAGTCTGGTCAAATCACTGTCCTGCCACGTGGTAGAAATTCAGTACTGAATTTACAGGTTTTTTTCATTCATCCTCGGTTTCTGAAAAAGTACCCTCTTCCCCTATGAAGTTTTTATTCTCAATAAGCAGCATTATGATAATGTAATATCAGGAGAGTTAGTTTTTGAACTTGATTTAACTTCTGTCAGAAATCAAATAGGAATTTTTTTTTACTGTAGTAAAATGTACATAAAATTTACTGTTTTAACCATTTTAAAATGTATAATTCTGTGGCATTAAGTACATCCACAGTGTTGTACAGCCATCACCACTGTTTTTTTCCAGAACTTTTTCATTATCCCCTTCTTCTCCCTAGCCCCTGGTAACTTGTATTCTACTTTGTCTCTATGAGTTTGCCTATTTTTAGGAACCTCATATAAGTGGACTCATGATATTTGTCCTTTTTCTACCTGGTTTATTTCAGTTAGCATAGTATTTTCAAGGTTCATCCATCCCTGTTGTAGCATGGATCAGAATTTCATTCTTTTTTATGGTGAAATAACATTCCATTGTATGCATATATCACATTCTGTTTACCCTTCATCTGCTGATGGACACTTGGCTGTTTCCACCTTTTAGCTCTTATGAATAATACTGTGCACATAGGTGTGCACATCTCTCTTTGAATCTCTGCTTTCAGCTCTTTGGGTGTATGCCTAGAAGGGGAGTTGCCGGATCATACGCTAATTCTACATTTAGCTCTTTGAAGAACCACCATACTGTTCTCTACAGTCGGCTGTACCACTTGACGTTCCTATCAGCGTTGCATGAGGATTGTAATTTTACCCCACCCTCAGTTATACTTAGATTTTCTGTTTTTTTGTTTTGTTTGTGTTTAAGTAATAGTTGTCCTAACGGGTATGAAGTGGTATCTCATTGTGGTTTTGATTTATTTTTTTGTCTAGCGGCCAATGATGTTGGGCATCTTTTCATGTGCTTATTGGCCATTTATTGTCTTTGAAGAAATGTCTGTTCAAGTCCTTCGCTCATCAGACAGAAGTTTTTGAATGTTGCAGAGTTTGGCCGAATGTCATCCCTCATTACTTTCTATGAAACTTTGCAAGTGACTCAGTGTACTCTGTCTTTTAAGGTATTTAATGTTAATGCACCTCTGCCTCCACGGAAAGAACAAGAAATAAAAGAATCCCCTTATTCACCTGGCTACAATCAAAGTTTTACTACAGCAAGTACACAAACACCACCCCAGTGCCAACTGCCAGCTATACATGTAGAACAGACTGTCCTTTCTCAAGACACTGGTAAGATCTTTGTGTATATTTTGAAGACTTAGATGAGAGCTAATTAAATGGAAAGCAAGTCTGTAGTGACATTTGAGCAGTTCTTTCCTGACTAGTAAGCATTATCTTTTCTCCTGTTCAAGTGCTGAGAAATGCTTAATGCCTTGTCATTTCTTTAGTTAAGTTCACCTGTTACTTTTAACGTTTGTAGAGGTAGGACTTAGATGGCTGATTTAACCTTGGAGTAGGCTTTTTAAAAATCTGATTGCTTTGATTACCATCAGCAGTGGTAGAGGTGCATAAGACACTATCCAGCTGCTTTTATGAAGGCTTTGAAATCATTGTTAACTCTGTGTTATCACAGAGAGATGGCTATCTGACCATTTCTCTTTTCATCTCTCTTGAAATAGAGCATTGATTAATGTGAAGATACATATTTAACTTATTATGCTTATTCCACTCTTTGCTTAGAGATGGGAGGCCCTTTTGGTCTTTCATGCTATTATAATAGGTACATGAAAGAGTAGGCAACTTTGTAGTCATTTCCCAATCATAAGAAGCATTTGTAGATTTTTAATGTTGGTATTTCAGACCCCTGTTGGGTTTTCTAAAACTTAAGCCTAAGTAAACAAATTGAGCATTCTGAGTACTTGGTTAATTGCAAGGGGTGGTGAATGTAAATCCCTGGACCTAGCCACAGATACCTCCTTCTTTTCTCAAAACCTGTGCTGTGAAAACATAGGACGGGCGATGTACATAAAGGATATTGTTTGTCATATGCCTTTTCAATTAAAGTATTAATAAAAGTTCACTTTCTTTTTCTCCATGAGGTGAAATATTTAGCCTTTATTTTTCCTTTGTGGTAAAAATATACATAACATAAAATTCATCATTTTACACATTTTTTAAGTGTATAGGTTTTATGGCATTAAACAATCCAAGTTATTGTGTGGCCCACACCACCATTCATCTCTAGAAATTTTTCATCTTCTCTATTTAACATAACTCCCCATTTCCCTTTCCTTCCAGCCCCTGGCAGCCAGCATTCTACTCTATGAATTTGCTCTAAGTACTTATCTTATATAAATGGAATCATACAATATCTGTTCTTTTGTAACTGACCTATTCCATTTACCATAATGTCTTCAAGATTTATCCATGTTATATTGTAGAGTGTGTCAGAATTTTCTTTCTAGGGCTGAATAATATTTTATTACTTAAACATCTCTATATATACACATGCCATATCTATGGCACCTATTTTTTTTTAAAAGGGAGAAAGTTGTATTAAAGGTTTGCTCTACACTGACTTCTAAGTGTAAAGAATATTAAATTTTTATTACCGTTTAACTCTTGGACTCTAAAACTGTTTCCTTAAGCAGCAAGTTTTCCCGATGGAACTATTCAAGTAAGCAATGGTAGCCTTGCCTTTTACCCAGCACAGACGAATGTATTTCCCAGACCCTCTCAACCATTTGTCAATAGCCGGGGATCTGTTAGAGGATGTACTCGTGGTGGGAGATTACTAACCAATTCGTATCGGTCCCCTGGTGGTTATAAAGGTATGCTCTGAATAAAATTTAATTATACTGAATTATTTTGTCTATATATTTACTTGACTCAAGCTGTTTTTACTTTACCTTGTTCCTTTTTGTTGTTTCTGTTTATAATGTAGTAGAGAATTCCCTATTTCTGCAAAATAGATTATTTCTAATATATCTTTTGTCTATAACAGAGGAACTTTTTGTATGAAAAACAGATTGATCCTGTGACTTACTGAAGTAAAAGGTTGAACATTTTGTTTTTTCCAGGAATTAATTTTGGTTTTCATATTTGAATAATTTCTTTCTTTTGTTAATGGACCTGGCTGGCTCAAAACATGTTATAGTTAAGACAATGCCCATTTCCTAGTTTTTTTGTCAGAGTATACCACAGATGATAACTTTGAGAGTATAATAATGATACTCTTTTAAGTTAGATATGGTTCCAAATATTCTAGTCACTACATGATATTGGCAAAAGTATGCTAGACCAAGGCTTTAACCACCATCCTTTCCCAACCCCATCTGTATCCCAGCAATAGTAAAATTCTACAGTTGGCTTATTTGAAGTCTGTGATATTTTTATAAATGTGTGTTTTATTGTGGAAATAAAGAGTTTTCTTAAGGCATAAATCTAGTGATGGCTTTATAAGATCAGTTTAACTTTTTAAGTGGTATAGAACAGACTATTTAAATTAGTGTAATTTTGCCCATAATTTTAATGTAAGTTGTTTATTTACTAGGTTTTGATAATTATAGAGGACCTCCTTCAATTTCCAATGGAAATTATAGCCAGCTACAGTTCCAAGCTAGAGAGTATCCTGGAACACCTTATTCCCAAAGGGTAAGAATAATTGTCATAATTGAACAATTGATGTGAAGTGCAGTTGATGTGAAGCTAGTGATTAACCTATAGCAGAGTCTTTTACTACTATGGAGAGTTGAGTTGGGAGCTTTTCTAATAACCCAAGTAGGATACATGACAACTGCCTGTTACATGGAACTTAGGAGGTCTTAAGTGTATTAGTTGCTGAGTCGTGTCTGACTCTTTGCAACCCCATGGACTATAGCCTGCCACGCTCCTCCGTCCATGGGATTCTCCAGGCAAGATCTCCACTATCCAAGAGTGGATAGTCATTTCTTCCTCCAGGGGATCTTCCTGACTCAGGGATCGAACCTGGGCCTTCTCCATTGCAGGCAGATTGTTTACCGTGTGAGCCACTAGGGAAGCACAGGAAGTGTTACGGTCTTGATTAAATTTGCATTAACTCATTTACTTCACCACTCTATAAGGGAAACTGGAGTTCAGAAACAAGTAACTTGTATAAGGACATTCAGCAAATAAATGGTAGAAATTATATGCAAGTTTAACTCCATAGCCCATAGGCTTTACTATATTGTCTACAGTTTAGCTTTTCTAGATAATCAAGTATAAGAAAGTCTTTTTGTTAAAAGTTTAATTTTTTGGTTAATTCTTTATTTGAATAGTTCAGATATTCTTCACTGTATGTGGTAAAAGATTGATAGGAAGATGTTAGACTTTCCACTTTAACAGTCCTTGGAAACTCCTTATCTCTGATTATACCTGGATATGAATTTATACTACATTAGCATTTTAAGTTTTGAAGCTTTACAAGCCTTCAGTTATATATGTGGCATTTTACTGAGTTCTGTTGTTAATATACAAAGGATCTATACTTGAAGCACTTACAGTTACATGAGGTAAGATAGATGTCTGTACAGAGGCAGTATGGAAGAACACACTTTGGAGAACACACCATGTCACCTGAATGACTTGAGTTTGACCCCGGATCTCACCACTCCTCTCATTGTGTGATCTTTGACATGTTATATAAACTTTTTGAGCTCTAGTTCCTTAATCTTTTTTTTTTTTTTTAAGTCACTCAGTCGTGTCTGACTCTTTGTGACCCCCATGGACTGTAGCCTACCAGGCTTCTCCATCTATGGGATTTTCCAGGCAAGAGTACTGGAGTGGGTTGCCATTTCCTTCTCCATAGTTCCTTATCTTTTAGATGGAGACTCATCAGTTTGAGTTACTTATATCTGAAGTGTTGAGGATTACTCTGAGAGAGTCTTAGGATTAAATGAAGTGATGGACATAAGTGCTTTGTATGAAAATGCCAGGCATGTATCAAGGATTCAAATACTATTATTACTTGATTGTCAATACTGTGTGTGAAGAGAATATGTTGACTAAAACTAACTTCAATAATAGCACATGTGTTCTCAGTACCAGTATTCTAGTATTTTTTGGTGCTGTTTTCGCTTTCTTATTGAGGAAACATAAGATATCAATGATAGTAGTGTTCTTGGGAAGAGGATGAGGAGTTTGGGGTAGGAATATTATTTTTATTATGTATTTTCTTGTCCTATTGAAACTTTTTATTACACGTTAATAATTAATGACACCGTTAATTATTCTTTTCATGACTTGTACGGGGGGCTTTTATCATACTTGGGAGTCAGTTTGAAATGTTGTCTTTTGGACATTTTTTGGTAAGGATTCCAGGAAATAATATGTTCATGTGTTATAATTCTTACCAATTTCCCTGTCAAAACAAAACCCTTAACACAGTTAATAGTTGTCATCACCCTTTGGTTTATAAATAGAGAGACTGAATTAGTCTGTATTTTTGCTTTATTATGTCCTTTTGTATTGAGATGAGGCACAGAGGACCAGGCCATATTTCTGAATTTCCCTCATAACCTAGTATTGTGTCTTTTATGTAGTGTTATCTAAATGCTTTCCTGTTTTTGCAAGTGTTAACATATCTAACCTGTCAGGTTAATTAACAGATGAAGATATATGTTACTATGACCCTTATTTTGTTTTTCTTGGTGTCATCTGAGCCCCTTTGGTTGGTTGTTGGAGAAGGCCAGATCAAAAGCTCAGAGGACTTAGTCTTACAGATTTATTTGCTAGTAACTATTTTGCATTTTTTTGTGCTGAGGTAAATACTATGTGTTCATTTTAGGATAATTTCCAGCAGTGTTACAAGCGAGGAGGGACATCTGCTGGTCCTCGGGCAAATTCGAGAGGTAAGGATAATTAACTGAGGAATTTATTTACCCAAAACGTACCTCTAGATCTTTCTTTATTCTCTGTCAAGTTCTCCCCAAAGTATGTTGTTTTCAACATTTATCTTTTGAGGTTTTTGGTTTGCTTAAATGCAGTTCTGTAGACCCAAGGGAGATATACTGGACTACTAGAAAGGCTGTGGAGATCATTCGTCACTCTTAAGTGTATGTGGGTGTTGTGTATTTTTTAAATTTGCTTGGCACCAGAGCATAATTTAACCTTAGGTGCATATTCACTATACCAACTTGGTATAGTTTTGGGTGCTGTTTCAGGATGGTGGTTGTGGAATAATGGGCACTCCTAGATACTCTAGTGCCCCTTAGTACATTGACAGATAGGAATAAACAGTGGTTAAGACGCCATGACTTGAATAAAAGCAAAATACTGTAATACTTCTTAAAATGTGAAGGTACAATTAAAAGACTCAGTGTAACTGAGAAAATCAAGAATGAAGATTAACTTTGTCACAAGAAAAAAGAAGCTTTTTCTTTTAAGAAAGTAGCCACTATTCACATTATCTTTGCCTTCTATCTGAGCAGTGTTTTTGTATACTACTGAAAACATTAAAATTTTATGAAATCACATTAACTTAGAAATAAAGATAAGCATTTATTATGGAACTTAGTACCATAACAAAATGTTTGAATGTCTAGTTCCAAAAGTTGCTTCTTTTATGTAATCTCAGTTTTCTTGAGTCCTTCTCTGTTAAATAACTTGGAGATTTATCACTGAGGAATTAATAACTCAGAAATATGGGCGAAAGATAAAGAATAGACTGTTCATTCACATCTGGGTTTTACACTTTGCCCGCTGTAACTAGTGTTAAGTTATCCAACTTTTGGGGGGCCTCATTTTCTTAATATTAAAAAATAAAGCTACTGGACAAAATCATCTAGGTCCTTTCTGGCTTTAGAATAGTACTATACAAACCTATTGTCAGAGAAATCTAGAAAAGTATACTGTAGCTCTACTTTATTGCTTTTTAAAAAACTTACTATAAAATGCATTTTTATCTGTGTTTCAGTAGCCGACTAATGTTAAATATTGTGTTCAAAGCTAACTGCTTCATTATGAGAAACTCACTGTTGCTAATAAAACAGCAGGGTGGAGTGATTCTTCTCAGGTGAGCAGCCCAGAAAGAGACAACGAAACCTTTAACAGTGGTGACTCTGGACAAGGAGACTCCCGTAGCATGACCCCTGTGGATGTGCCAGTGACAAACCCAGCAGCCACCATACTGCCAGTACACGTGTACCCCCTGCCTCAGCAGATGCGCGTTGCCTTCTCAGCAGCCAGAACCTCTAATCTCGCCCCTGGGACTTTAGACCAACCTATTGTGTTTGATCTTCTTCTGAACAACTTGGGAGAAACTTTTGATCTTCAGCTTGGTAGATTTAATTGCCCAGTGAATGGCACTTATGTTTTCATTTTTCATATGCTAAAGCTGGCAGTGAATGTGCCACTGTATGTCAACCTCATGAAGAATGAAGAGGTCTTGGTATCTGCCTATGCCAATGATGGTGCTCCAGACCACGAAACTGCTAGCAATCACGCAATTCTTCAGCTCTTCCAGGGAGACCAGATATGGTTACGTTTGCACAGAGGAGCAATTTATGGAAGTAGCTGGAAATATTCTACATTTTCAGGCTATCTGCTTTACCAAGATTGAAAGTCAGTACAGAATCGACAGTGAAAGGATATGGTGTTCTAATTAGTGGGAATAAGGAAAAGTAGTTCTTGCCCTTGTGACTGATTGGTTAAGGAAAATGTTTTCATTCCTAGGAGGAGGAGGAGATCCTTACTTTTTGTTTTCCTCCTCATGGTGAAAAATTTCAAGCTGAATGACAATTAGCACTAATCTGGCACTTTATAAATTGTGATGTAGCCTCGCTAGTCAAGCTGTGAATGTATATTGTTTGCACTTAATCCTTAACTGTATTAATGTTCAGCTTACTAAACTAACTGCCTCACGTTCAGGCAAATTATAATGCCTTGTTGTGCCTCAATAAAAAAGTTACCTGCATCTTCAGTGTTCTTATTTGATTAAACATTTAGTTAAGAGGTAAGATGTTTAGTTTTTAGTGTTCATCACTGATAACTCTTGGATGGGAATCTTCATGGGTTCATACTGTTTATTTTATTTATTTATTCTTTTTTTTTTTTTTTACTTTACAATATTGTATTGGTTTTGCCATACATCAACATGCATCCGCCACAGGTGTACACGTGTTCCCAATCCCAATCATACTGTTTATTTTAAAATAAGCCTTTTATTTATGAGAGCTCCTTTGAGTTACTTTTCTGTTGTTATACATACCATTCATCAAAGTATTTCATCTGTTTTCCACTGCCTAAATCACATATTCTCCTTGAAGTTATTTTGTAGTAGAGTGTGTTATCCTTTATTTAGCTGTCTTCAAGTTCCTACCATATGAATACAAAATAGAGCAGGAGATACATAGATAATACTACTGGTCCACTGTCAATAAGGCTTATGCTTTTTTGTGGATTCTTAATTTGAGTAGGTAAAATATTTAGTCATCAAAAAGCACACATCGGTCTGTGGTCAGGCAGTGCTGTGTTGGAGTGCTGCTTTTGCCACTTAGTAACTGATCTTGGGCAAGTTATACATCTTAAGATTTTTTAAAAGACCATTTCCCAAGATGTAAAATGGGCATGATAGATCAGCCTCATAGGGCAGTTGTGAAGTTCAGCTAAACAGTTTAATGCATCTAAAAGACTTAACACAATAACTGGCACTTAAGCATTTAATAAACGTTAGGTGCTGTAATTGTGTTTTTGTCATTCTGAAAGCTTGCAGGTTCTGCGTGTGTATATACTGTCTTGCATGCAGTATAGCCAGAGTTCAATGTCCATCTGGGCATACATCATCACAGATCTTGATTTGTTTGTAAATGCTTCTCACTAATAGGAACTTGATAATGTTTCTCAGTGACTTTAAAGAATAGTTTTTTAAAATAAACATTTTGATTGCATATGCTAAGGGCTTATTAAGGGTCAGAGAAATGGCATTCTTACTTTGCAACCAAGCAAGTCACTTGCTGAGGTAGAAAGATCTTGTTCTGATCCTTCACTCACTCTGTTGTTAAATAATCTCAGGAAGATGGTGTAAGAGCATTAAATCATTATGGTTAATATTTTTGAGCTAGGTGTGGTGTTAAATGTTAGTATAGTGCTCTCAAGATAGAGGATGTAATGTGATTCACTATTTAACAGAACTTTTCAACACATGATGTACTTTGTGAGTTAAAGATATCAGTATTCTAGTTAGTTCATGGCTTTTATGTCCAGAGCACAAACTGAAAAGCATACAGGGAAGCCCAAGAATACTGGAGTGGGTAGTCTATTCCTTCTCCAGTGAATCTTCCCAACCCAGGAATTGAACTGAGGTCTTCTGCATTGCAAGCGGATTCTTTACCAACTGACCTATGAGGGAAGCCCCTGTATAGGAAAGCAGAAATACGATTAAATGATTGAGTGGAAAACTTGATGTTTAATAACAGTTGATCAAGTTCAGTGAGGCCTTTCTCAGTCCTTTTTAGCCACTATTTTCTGCTGCATTAGGGTCTTCAGTTTAGTTTTTTATCCAGCACCCAATCAATGTTTATTTAAAATATTGTGAATGACTTTATATTTTTTAAGATAAGTGTCCAACAAGAAGAGATTCATTACCTAGGATATCCCCTCATGAAACTCATGTTTTAGGAGAGTATTTTAAATGAAATACTATTTTTCTAAGTATAAAGATAATGAACTAGAAAATTAATAATTCTTAGACTTAAGGAATGGATGAACAAGATCTTTCATTCTGAAGCACTATAACTTTTGAAGATACAGTTCTTCTGGAATCTTTTAGTAAAAGTCCAGATGTCTTTACAGAAAGATGTACGTAAGCAGATTTTAGATACCTTTGCAAAAGATGGTGGGGATCCATAGATATGCAAAAGCACATTTAGGGACCTTGTATAAGGAACTTATATTTTACTGAGAGGATCTTGTGGGTATGACAGGTGGAAAGGCATTCCATAAAGTTACAATATATCTCTGAATATATAGATTGTTACTTGTCTTACTGGAGATAGAGATAGGGGAGGTGGTTTTTCTAGGAGATAGAGATAGGGGAGGTGGTTTTTCTATTTTCTATAGATTTTCTATAAATTTGCCTTGAGGTTTTTTTTTTTTCCCACTTGAAATCTTTTAGTCTTTTGTTAAATGAATTTCCCCTTAAGAATTGTGAGCAACTGACTCCTATCTCCTCTAAAGTTATTTAGGGAGTAAATGCAGGTATTTAAAGCAGGAAATATTTTTGAGAGGTTTGTTCACTTGCCTCCCATACCAAGTATCTTGTCAACCATTCCGTTTTTAAATTGAAACTTTCTAAACTCCACCCTGGAGGCTCAGTGGTAAAGAAACCTCCTGCAATGTAGGAAATGTGGGTTCAGTCCCTGGGTGGGAAGATCCCCTCAAGAGGGGAATGGCTACCCACTCCAGTGTTCTTGCCTGGAGAATTCCATGGACAGAGAAGCCTGGTGGGCTACAGTCTAAGGGGTAGCAAAGAGCGACATGACTGAATGACTGAGCATGCTTGCGCACATACACAAACTCTGTGATAGCTACAATTTTACAGTGCTTTGACATCACATCCTGTGTTTTTATACTTTAATCTTCCCTGTTTGCAAAATTTTCTTTCTTATTGACTGATGTTCTATTGTGATCTTTGTGATGATACTTTATATATTTTATAAGGTGAAATTTTTGGCATGTAGACTAAAGGTTTTTTCACATGAATTCCACTCTGCTCCCATGACAAACACTTTATTTTGATGAAAGATTTTTGAGTTGTTTCTCTAGGTCCTCCACTTGGTAATGTATCTCAGGGGTATTTTTAATTGTCACTTCAATGATTAGGTCAATACCTTTAATCCTCACTTTTCAGCTTTTGGCGAGTGTTGACAAACTGATAGGGACAGCTCACTTGCTACCACAGCAAGATGCTGAATGCCAGATGATAAAATAGTTACCCGTTTTAAGTATCAGGAAGCCTTGGGCTCACTAATTGTAAGTTTTGTAAGCATTATTATTTTATTTCAAGGGCTTTATGCTTTGAAATAAGTGATTAATTTAGTCTTTCAAATAGCTGGCTTATCTGATTTGTACCTGACTCGGGGGCTACAAAGATGAATGCTCAGACACATCAGTAACAGTTTTATCCATTTCATCTGCTGAGAGCAAATCTCTGAGTTATTTCTCTGATTTCTATCACACTTCTGTTTTTCCTGATCTGTATCTGGAAATCTGACTATTCCAAAGTTAAACCTCATTGGACTGGTTATTTAATCTTCTCATCTTTTCTCTTGTTTCTAAGTTTCACTTCCTGGAAGATTTCCTTGATTTTGTCTTCTGACATTTTTACAGAGTTTTAAATTTCTGGTATGTTAAATTTTTAAGTATACTTCTGTTATCTTGAATGTTCCTTACATGTGTAGTCTATTCGTTTTAAGATTGCATTATTGTCTAATTCTGAGGATAGTTTTTCTCTCTAAGTTTTCTTCCCTTTGTAGTCTGTTTCCTACACTTTCTGTTTGTCCTAATCTCTTATCTGGGGTGTTACATTTGATCAGAATCTTGTGATTATTGGTTGAGTATTCATATTTAAGAAGTGGTACCTAAAAGTGAGTGGAAGCTTTGAATGCAGAGCTGGGGCTTCTTGACTTTTGAGTTCATAGTATCATGATTTTTGTGGAGAGGACACCAGTGTGGAAGTAGGGAGGAGTTGTCTAACACTGAAGCTGTAAAAGATGGATAAATTTGACATGTAGAATTTATACCTCTTAAAGTTCTGTTAGGGAAAATAATGTCAAAAGACAAATGACTGCCTGCAGGAGGAGAAAATCAAGAAAAAGATGGCCAGCAGAATTGAACACTCAGTTCATATGTACTTTAAAAAAATCAGTAAGCATATTGTAAAGTTTTAAAGTGCATCTTGTGGAAAGCATGTGGGAAAACAGGCACGCATACTGTAGATGATAATAAAATGAGTACTTTTTGGAAAGATAAAGTATATGCTTTCTGACGCCGAAATTCCAGTACTAGTAATTTACAAATAGTTTTGGAATTACACTGAGATACAGCATTAATTATAACAGCAAAAACTGGAGAAACAACCTAGATGTCCATCAGTAGGAATTGGTTAAGTCAGAAAAGACTATCCTGCAGTGTGTGCAATGTCATTTGTGTAAAATTTCTGAAAGAAAGTATATGTGGTTGAATTTTTTTTTCCTAGTAGTATGTACAAAATGTGATAGTGTTGGCTCTCAGGAAAAGGGGTTGGTTAGTAGGTATTTTTCATTCTGCATATTACTATAGAACTTTAAATGTACTTGTCACTTTTTTGTTAAAAACTAAAGATAAAATGTTAGATTGCTGTGGTACTTACCCTGTCTTGTTTTTGCTTGGATAGAGCTTGAGGGTCTGCTTTAATTATCATTAAGCCTGGGATAACACATGGAAGAATTTTACTATAAAAACCTTTCACCTTTCACTAATATTTGTATTTCACTTAATGATTTAGAGTACTCTGATTTGTGTAATCTTATTTGATCTTCATAGTGGTCCTGGTGAGGCAGATACTTTTTTAGGAGATAAGAAAATTGGGACAGTTGGAGACTGACTTTGTAAGGCCACTAGCAGAAGTGCCCCAGCCAGGCTTTGAGTCCAAGTACAGTGGCAGCCATTCCTATTGTTCGTGTTGCTCTTCTTTAGTTCTCAGGTGTGGTTTCCTCGTATTTTCCATTGCTTTTCTTTTTCTTTTCTTTTTGCACACAGTTATTTTAGAGGTACTACTCAGCTTTTACTAGGGCAGACTAAACACTGTGAACTGGATACACTGAACCTGGTTGAGGCTGTCATAAGTTATCATTTTTCATATGTCCTGAATTTGAACAGGATGACTCCATTTCCAAAGTGAAATGTGGAAAGTCTGAGGAAATGAAGAAACAGAAGATTTTGAGGAAAAAAACTGATTTGAAAGTACAAATTTCATCTTCAGCCTTAGTTAATACCACTCTTTTTAGTTTCTCTGCCTCCCACCACTACTATCATTTTAGTTTCTTGGAGATGGAAATTTCTGGCTTCTGATCCAAAACTTCCTAACCCTCTATTGCTGCTGCTGCTAAGTCGCTTCAGTTGTGTCCGACTCTGTGCGACCCCATAGACAGCAGCCCACCAGGCTCCCCCGTCCCTGGGATTCTCCAGGCAAGAACACTGGAGTGGGTTGCCATTTCCTTCTCCAATGCATGAAAGTGAAAAGTGAAAGTGAAGTCGCTCAGTCGTGTCCCACTCTTAGCAACCCCATGGACTGCTGCCTACCAGGCTCCTCTGTCCATGGGATTTTCCAGGCAAGAGTACTGGAGTGGGGTACCATTGCCTTCTCCGAACCCTTTATTACTTTAGCTTATAAATACTGATTTCTTATCAGTGTTATCAGTATCAGGTTGGATGGCATCATCGACTCAATGGACATGTCCAAACTCCAGGGTATGGTGAAGGACAGGGAAGTCTGGCGTGTTGTCCACGGAGTCACAAAGAGTCAGACATGACTAAGTGACTAAACAACAACAATAGATTTTTTTGTTTAAAAAAAATTCTTCTTTAACTGAGAGGTCTGTCAGATTCTTCTAAAAAACTCTACTCACGGCTTTTGGTTACATGCGACAGTTCAAAGGAGAGTACCATGCCACTGACTTTATTATACTAACAATACTGAAGATCTTACATTTATGAGACGTATGTAAGTACTGTTGCCTGTATTTCAGGTGCTATGACGTAGAGTTCAGCCAATAGAGACCCTTTTGAAGTAGAGGCATTTAGTCAAAAAATTTATCATACTCACAGATCATTTGAATGATTTAAGATTAAGAGATCATGTAACTTACAGATAGAGATTTTTGTGCATTGGGTTTTAACTCCCATTTTTGTCTTTACCATATGGATGAGATTCAATCCTGCTAACATAGACTTGCTGCTAACATAGCAGATGAGCTGCTGCCAACAGATGGGGAGGACAGCTGTGTGATATTCCATTTAGATGACTGAAATGTTAAATCTTAAAAAAAGGCCACAGTGGTAGTGCTTGGAGTGAAAATTGCTTTCCATAACTTGAGCTGTAATCATGCCAGTTATCCTCTATAGCTGTATTTCTAGGATGATGTCATCTACTTCTATGCTGTCAACTAACTTACATACACAGATGACTCACGGTTCTCTTTACTCCTTCTTGTAACCACCTCCCCGCACCCCGTCTCCCCGTCATAACTTCCTCTTTCTCACCCAGCTATTCTGTTGTGAGATCCAGATGTCAATTTCCAGATGTCACTGGAAATCTACCTGTATAACCCATAAGCACCTCTAGTTCAACATGTCCAAAGACAAATTCATCTTTCCTCCAGAATATAGAACTCTTCCCATTTTCCCAAAGGTCATCAAATCTTGATGCTCTATAATCATTTTTGACTTCCTTTTTGTTACTTTGTGGATATAATCAGTCACAAATTTCTGTTGCGCCAATGAAATCACAAATTTCTGTTGTTTCTGTGAAATGTCTCGTATCTGTCCTATCTTCTTTATTCTTACTGTGTATATCCTGTTTCAGATGCCTTCTCTCTCACACATTCACTTATTTATTCATTCAACCAATATTTACTAATTGCTTATTATGTGTCAGGCATAGTATGGAACTATGTCTCATTTATCAAAGGATGAATAAGGTCTCTCCTCTCCTTAATAGAATACAATGATAATAATTAATACTGAGCATTAGCATGGGCAATGTACTTACCTTATTCAGTCTTCACAGTAGCTTTTGGAAACAGATGAGCAAACAGGCCCAGAAAGGTGAGGCAATAAGCAAACTACAATGAGAAAATACAGCTCACTCAAATTCTATCTTAAGATGAATATGTTAATTTATACAGACATACTCTCATATTGTACATAGTAGTAAAAAAGAGGGAACTCATAAACAGTGAACCATTATAAGCTAAAGATATAGTTTAGGGAAAGCTACTTTAAAACACTTGTAAAGAAATAGGTGTTTATGGGGTTTTTTTGGTGTGTTTTATTTTTGTTGTCTCAGAATTTGACAGCATTATTTTTTAGTAACTTGACTTCACTGCATCTTTTCAAAGCATACACAGTTTTCATGGGAACATCATCTCTTTATTTAATTATATATTTTGTAACTTAAAATTATTTTGAGATAATTGTAGATTCTCATGTAGTTGTAAGAAATAATACAGATGGATCCTGTGTACCCTTTATTCAGTTTCCTTCAAAAGTAACATCTTGCAAAACTGTGATGCAATATCACAACTAGGATAATGAGGTTGATGCAGTTAAGACACAGATTATTTCCATTTGCACAGCAATCCCTCATGTTGCCCTTCCATATTAACATACACTTCCCTCTTGTAGCCATCCCCACTTGAATCCCTCAGAAGCCCCGATCTGTTTTTAATTATTTTATGAATGTCTGTGCGCACCAGGACCCAGGAGAAAGGAGCAGTGACCCCACAAGAGACTGACCCAGACTTGCCTGTGAGTGTCCAGGAGTCTCCTGCGGAGTCATGGGTCAGGCAGTGCCCTACTACAGGGTTGGGGGCACTGAGTGCAGCAGTGCCTGGCATGGGATCTTTTGAAAGAGGTCACCATTTTCTTCATTACCTCCACCATAGTTTGGTCTTAGGTCAAAGAATAGGGAGGAAACACAGCCCCACCCAACAAAGAAAATTGGATTAAAGATTTACTGAGCATGCGCCCCCCGCCCCCCACCCCCACCATCAGAACAAGACCCAGTTTCCCCCACAGACAGTCTCTTGTCCATAAGGCCCTTATCCTTATGAGGGCAGACAGAATGAAAATCACAATCACAGACAACTAATCAAACTGATCACATGGACCACAGCCTTGTCTTAATGAAACTAGGAGCCATGCTGTGTAGGGCCACCCAAGATGTATGGGTCATGGTGGAGACATCTGACAAAATGTGGTCCATTGGAGAACAGAATGGCAAACCACTTCAGTATTCTTGCCTTGAGAATCTCATGAATAGTATTAAAAGGCAAAAAGATAACAAAATTGAAAGATGAACTCCCCAGGTCAGTAGGTGCCCAATATGCTATGGAGAAGAGTAGAGAAATAACTCCAAAACAATGAAGAGAGAGAGCCAAAGCAAAAACAATGCCCAGTTGTTGATGTGACTGGTGATGGAAGTAAAGTCCGATGTTGTAAAGAACAACACTACATAGGAATCTGGAATATTAGGTCCATGAATCAAGGTAAATGGAAATGGTCTAACAGGAGATGGAAAGAGTGAACATTGACATTTTAGGAATCAGTGAACTAAAATGGACTGGAATGGATGAATTTAACTCAGATGACCATGATATCTACTACTGTGGGCAAGAATCCTTTGGAAGAAATGGAGTTAGCGCTCATAATCAACAAAAGAGTCCTAAATGCAGTTCTTGGGTGCAGTCTCAAAAACTGCAGAATGATCTCTGCCTGTTTCCAAGGCAAACCACTCAATGTCACAGTAATCCAAGTCTATGCCCCAACCAGTAATGCTGAAGAAGCTGAAGTTGAACAGTTCAATGAAGACCTACAGGACCTTCTAGAACTAACACCCAAAAAAGATGTCCTTTTCATCATAGGGGACTGGAATTCAAAAGTAGGAAGTCAAGAGATCCCTTGAGTAACAGGCAAATTTGGCCTTGGAGTACAAAATGAGCAGGTCAAAGGCTAACAGACTTTTGCCAAGAGAATGCAGTGGTGATAGCAAACACCCTCTTCCAACAACACAAGAGAAGACTCTACACATGGACATCACCAGATGGTCAACACTGAAATCAGATTGATTATATTCTTTGCAGCCAAAGATGGAGAAGCTCTATACAGTCAGCAAAAACAAGACTGGGAGCTGACTGTGGCTCAGATCATGAACTCCTTATTGCCAAATTCAGACTTAAATTGAAGAAAGTAGGGAAAACCACTAGAGCACTCAGGTATGACCTAAATCATACCCCTTATGATTATACAGTGGAAATGGCAAATAAATTCAAGGGATTAGATATGATAGTGTCTGAAGAACTATGGACTGAAGTTTGTGACATGTACACGCAGCGATCAAGACCATTCCCAAGAAAAAGAAATTCAAAAAGGTAACATGGTTGTCTGAGGAGGCCTTACAAATAGATGAGAAAAGAAGAGAAGCTAAAGGCAAAGGAGAAAAGAAAAGATATACCTATTTGAATGCAGAGTTCCAGTAAGGAGTAGATAAAAGGAGAGATAAAAAAGCCTTCCTCAGTGATCAGTGCAAAGGAATAGAAGAAAACAGTAAGGAGAGATAAAAAAACCTTCCTGAGTGATCAGTGCAAAGAAATAGAAGAAACCAATAGAATAGGAAAGACTAAAGATCTCTTCAAGAAAATTAGAGATAACAAAGCAGCATTTCATGCAAAGATGGGCACAGTAAAGAAAAGAAATGGTATGGACCTAACAGAAACAAGATATTAAGAAGAGATGGCAAGAATACACAGAACTATACAAAAAGATCTTCATGATCCAGATTAGCACGATGGTGTGATCACCCACTTAGAGCCAGACATACTGGAATGTGATGTCAAGTGGGCCATAGGAAGCATTACTACGAACAAAGGTAGTGGAGGTGATGGAATTCTAGTTGAGCTATTTCAAATCCTAATAGATGATGCTGTGAAAGTGTCGCACTCAACGTGTCAGCAAATTTGGAAAACTCAGCAATGGCCACAGGACTGGAAAAGGTCAGTTTTCATTCCAATCCCAAAGAAAGGCAATGCCAAAGAATGCTCAAACTACTGCACAATTGCACTCATCTCATATGCTAGCAAAGAAATGCTCAAAATTCTCCACGTCAGGCTTCAGCAGTACTTGACCCGTGAACTTCCAGATGTTCAAGCTGGATTTAGAAAAGACAGAGGAACCAGAGATCAAATTGTCAGCATCCGTTGGATCATTGAAAGAGCAGGAGAGTTTCAGAAAAACATCTACTTCTGCTTTATTGACTATGCCAAAGCTTTTGACTGTGTGGATCACGACAAACTGTGGAAAATTCAAGAGATGGGAAT
Source organism: Bos taurus (assembly GCF_002263795.3). Taxonomy (NCBI): domain Eukaryota; kingdom Metazoa; phylum Chordata; class Mammalia; order Artiodactyla; family Bovidae; genus Bos; species Bos taurus. The sequence goes on from NC_037332.1 coordinate 78,850,971, forward strand.
ACCAGACCACCTGACCTGCCTCCTGAGAAATCTGTATGTAGGTCAAGAAGCAATAGTTAGAACTGGATGTGGAACAACAGACTGGTTCCAAATAGGGAAAGAGTATGTCAAGGCTGTATATTGTCACCCTGCTTATTTAACTTCTATGCAGAGTACATCATACAAAATGCCAGGCTGGAGGAAGCACATGCTGGAAAGATTGCTGGGAGAAATATCAATAACCTCAGATATGCAGAGGATACCACCCTTATGGCAGAAAGGGAAGAAGAACTAAAGAGCCTCTTGATGATAGTGAAAGAGGAGTGAAAAATTTGGCTTAAAACTCAACATTCAGAAAACTAAGATCATGGCTTCCGGTCCCATCACTTTATGGCAAATAATGGAAACAATGGAAACAGTGAGAGACTTTATTTTCTTGGGCTCCAAAATCACTGCAGATGGTGACTGCAGCCATGAAATTAAAAGATGCTTGCGCCTTGGAAGAAAAGCTATGACCGACCTAGATAGCATATTAAAAAGCAGAGACATTACTTTGCCAACCAAAGTCCATCTAGTCAAACCTATGGTTTTTCCAGTCGTCATATATGGATGTGAGATTTGGAGTATAAAGAAAGCTGAGCACCAAAGAATTGATGCTTTTGAACTGTAGTGTTGGAGAAGACTCTTGAGAATCCCTTGGATTGCAAGGAGATCCAACCAGTCCATCCTAAAGGAGATCAGTCCTGGGTGTTCACTGGAAGGACTGATGCTGAAGCTGAAACTCCACTACTTGGGCCACCTGATGTGAACTGACTCATTTGAAAAGATCCTGAAGCTGGTAAAGATTGAAGGCGGGAGGAGAAGGGGACGACAGAGGATGAGATGATTGGATGCATCACCAACTCGATGGGCATGAGTTTGAGCAAGCTCCGGGAGTTGGTCAAGGACAGGGAAGCCTGATGTGCTGTAGTCCATGGGGTCGCAAGGAGTCGGGCCCTACTGAGGGACTAAACTGAATTGAACTGATATTTAAAAAATATATAAATATCAAAGAGTATGTAACCTTTTGGGATTGGCTTTTTTTCACTTGTCATAATTCTCATCTAGGATTCATCGAGTATGTTGTTGCCTGTTTTATTCCTTTCAACTGCTCAGTAGTATTCCCATGGTATAAATGTGCCAGATTGTTTAGCCACTGTTTTCCAGAGAGGCTGTACCATTTAAAACTCCAGCCAACAATGTATGAGTGATCCAGTTTCTCTGTATTCTCAGTAGTATTTAGTTGTGTTATACAAAGATACCATATATATATGTATATATGTATGTATATATATATGTGTGTGTGTGTGTGTGTGTGTGTGTGTATACACACAGTACAGTGTTGGATACCAGTGAGAGGTTTTAAGATGAGAACTAAAACTGTATCTTGCATATATCAAGTGCACATACCTTAGATAGTAACTAAGGGATTAGTGTTCACTTTTTGTTGGCAGTTTTAGTGGTAGAAATGAAGGCAGAAGCCTAGGAATAACCGATTGAAGCAAAGTAAGGAAGCGGAGACAAGGAATGAATACCATTCTTTGGAAAAGGATGAACAATAGAGAGTATTATTGCAAAAAAGAGTGTTTTTAACCGGGGGAGATGTTTTTAGGCTGAGGTTGAATCAGTGGAGAGAAAGAGGTTGAAAATAGAGGAAAAATGTTTCACAAATTTTCAACCATAAGTGTAATAATACTCAATTCATTTTAATGAAAAATATATAGAATAGAGATTTGTGGAGCAAGGTCCCAGGGGAATGGGAGATTAGGTTCAGATTGGAGGCAAGGAGGTGTAAAGCAGGGTAAAATGAAAGTGAAGTTGCTCAGTCATGTCTGACTCTTTGCGACCCCATGGACTGTACCCTGCCAGGCTCCTCCGTCCATGGCATTTTCCGGGCAGGAATACTGGAGTGGGTTGCCATTTCCTTCTCCAGGGGACATTCCCCACCCAGGGACTGAACCTGGGTCTCCTGCACTGCAGGCAGACTCTTAACTGTTTGAGTACCAGGGAAACCTGGTAAACAGGCTTAAAGCAGGGAAACAGATTAATTTGTGTTTCAGTGATTGAGCCTGGTGATTTTGTTCATCTTTGCAGGGCTCTGTGGAAAGAGGGAATTTGATAAGAGTCTTGAGGGTTGGAACAGTTGCTGAAGTGATGCTGAGCAAAGGAAAGGAACAGGATTTTGGGGCCTAAGGAAGGAACACACATTTGTAACAGTAACAGTTTTCACATTGGGTCAAGGGTAGACTTGAGAAAGGATGGAAAAGTGATTGTGTTGGAAAATAGGTGTAAAGTAATTAAGGGAGACAGAGACGGAAGAGAAGGTCTTAAACTGAAAAGAAGATATTGGAGTTAAGATTCCAGAGGTCAAGGAGTTTTAGATTCATGAAGTCCAAGAAAGTAGGATAAGGAAATAGTGTGAAGATGAAAGGCACTATGTTTCATAAGACCTTGAGTGGTAAGGAGTTTGTAGTTTGTATTTTATCTTGATATCGATGAGAAGTCATCAAGGAAGGAACATGACAGTATTAATCTGTAAGAAACACTACTCTATGGAAGTTCAGAGAATGGGCAAAACTGGAAGCAACCAGAGACATATTAGGCACTTTTGCACCCAGCTGCAGGATGTGATCCCATTTACAGCCCCTGTAGAGGGGAAAGCGATCAGGCTGCTAAGTTTTCTACCACAAAATTTCTACCTTCTTGATTGAACCCAGTTAATGGAACCATTTTGTTTCAATTATCTGCTCTGGGAAAGATCACACCTCTTCAGATGTATTTTGCCCACAATCATCTTTACAAGTGTAATTAAACTTTTTCAGAGTAACCTCAGGAACAACTAGCTCCTTAATATTTTTATGCCACTGAAATTTGGGGGCCAGATATGGCCACAGTGGGTGGAGACAGCATGACGTTTCTTGCCTTTCACTACTTTTCTGAGAAGATTTGGAAAATTTTCAGAAACTTTCAGTTCAGTTCAGTCGCTCAGTCACGTCCGACTCTTTGTGACCTCATGAATCGCGGCACACCAGGCCTCCCTGTCCATCACCAACTCCCGGAGTTCACTCAGACTCATGTCCATCGAGTCAGTGATGCCATCCAGCCATCTCATCCTCTGTTGTCCCCTTCTCCTCCTGCCCCCAATCCCTCCCAGCATCAGAGTCTTTTCCAATGAGTCAACTCTTCGCATGAGGTGGCCAAAGTACTGGAGTTTCAGCTTTAGCATGATTCCTTCCAAAGAAATCCCAGGGCTGATCTCCTTCAGAATGGACTGGTTGGATCTCCTTGCAGTCCAAGGGACTCTCAAGAGTCTTCTCCAACACCACAGTTCAAAAGCATCAATTCTTTGGCGCTCAGCCTTCTTCACCGTCCAACTCTCACATTCATACATGACCAGAGGAAAAACCATAGCCTTGACTAGACGGACCTTTGTGGGCAAAGTAATGTCTCTGCTTTTCAATATGCTATCTAGGTTGGTCATAACTTTCCTTCCAAGGAGTAAGCGTCTTTTAATTTCATGGCTGCAGTCACCATCTGCAGTGATTTTGGAGCCCAGAAAAATAAAGTCTGACACTGTTTCCACTGTTTCCCCATCTATTTCCCATGAAGTGATGGGACCGGATGCCATGGTCTTCGTTTTCTGAATGTTGAACTTTAAGCCAACTTTTTCACTTTCCACTTTCACTTTCATCAAGAGGCTTTTGAGTTCCTCTTCACTTTCTGCCATAAGGGTGGTGTCATCTGCATATCTGAAGTTATTGATATTTCTCCCGGAAATCTTGATTCCAGCTTGTATTTCTTCCAGTCCAGAGTTTCTCATGATGTACTCTGCATATGAGTTAAATAAGCAGGGTGACAATATACAGCCTTGACTAGGCATATAGTTTCTCTGATCTGGAACAGTTACTTTATGTATATTTGTTTATATTTTTCTCTTCTATCACATTGTGAGTTCTTTCATAGTAACCTGCATTGAATTAATTTTGTTATGTGGTACCTAAGTATCTTGGTACTCTGGCTGAAAAATACCTGTGGCGGATTCATTTTGATATTTGGCAAAACTAATACAATTATGTAAAGTTTAAAAATAGAATTAAAAAAAAAAAACATTCAGGATGTGAGTGAGTAACTGAATGAACGAATGATGGCTCCCACAGAGACAGCTTTGTGCTAGTGGTAAAGAACCCGCCTGCCAATGTAGAAGACATAGGAGATGAGGGTTCAATCCTTGGGTAGGGAAGATTCCCTTGGAGGAGGGCGTGGCAACCCACGCCAGTATTCTTGCCTGGAGAATCCCAATGACAGAGGAGCCTTGTGGGTACAGTCCATAGGGTCGCACAGAGTCGGACACGACTGAAGCGACTTAGCACGCACGCAGATGATCTCAGTTGTAATACCCAAAGAATTTTCAGACTAATAAATAGTGCCATTCCACCCATATACGCTTAATTTGGAAGCAACTGTAAAGAGACACCTTGCGAGCTCGGTTCTCCCAAAGGGAAATGACAGGAAGTTCTTTGCCGTAGGGCAGCACGACGACCGCCTGTTGGAGCTAGTGAGCCGGTTTCCCTGCTGGAAAGAAGCCGAGACCACTTTCCGTACAGCAGCATGGTGGCCGCTAGAGGGGGCGGCCATAGCAGCATGCCCTGGGGAAGAGGCCGCCGTAAAGGAGGCGCCGTTTCCTCTTCTTACTTCTCCCGCCTCCCACCGGCTGTCGTAAAAGGGTGAATGGAGAGCGAGTTGTGGGGGGTAGAAAGGGAGGACAAGGGGCGCGGAGTCAGAGTGGCGCAGCAAGTGGCTGCAGGTGGCGACGGTGGCGGGGGGTGAGGAGTGAGGTAGTTCAGGGGTCGCGGCGGAGGAGGCTGAGAGGGTCAAAAGAAAAACTAAAGCGGCAGTCTGGCCTACTGGTCCGGGGGCCGCGGAGCCCCCGCCTGGGGAGATGGACCTCAACCGGATCATCCAGGCGCTGAAGGGCACCATCGACCCGAAGCTGCGGATTGCGGCCGAGAATGAACTCAACCAGGTGAGGAGCGGGCCCTCCGCCGCCTCGCCGGGCTCTCCCTCTTCGGCGCCCCTGATCTCCACCCCCACCCGGGCCCCGACCCGGGACCCCGGACCCCGGATCTCAACGCGTCTCTCGGCCGGTTCCGTCCCCGCCCCCGCCGCCGGGTCCGGCGGTACCTACTCCTTGGATCTTTTCTCAACGGCTCACGCACCTGTTGGCCACCTTTGCATCTTTCCCTGTCGTTTTTCTTCCCAGTGCAGTTTGTTCAGCTCGCCTGGTCCGCAGAAAGAAGCTTTAGCAAGCTTTGCTAGTGTTTTCGGGATGTGATTTCTTTTCCTTAAGTACGCCGAGTTGGTGGGAAAATCCACTTAAAATTAAAATCTGAGTTCTTTTTTTCTGCAGACCCAGACCTTTTTAGGTGTTGCTGTGGGAAACCCTGTCCATTCGCCTGCTTCTGTGGGTTTGGCAGGACCGTTTAGACCCTGAGTGGCAGAGTTTGTTGGAGCGCTGGGGAAATGCTGGCGGAAGAGTGCTTTGGGAAGAATAGACAGTTTTTATGGTGGTGGTGCTTTGCAAAAGCCACGCCGAATAGTAAGAGTTTGTAGAGGTTTTCTAAAAAACGGTAAAATGTGTGAGACTTTCTTTTATCCCCCTTCCTTTATTCTTGCTAACTAGCTTTGACCTTGTTCCAGTGATATTACCGACATTGGCAAATTGAATGATCCCAAACTCTAGGTTGTATTTTCCTCCTCCCCTGTAAGAATGAATCATAAACTTATCACTACAAAGTACGAAGTAAGGTCTACCCCCAGGATAGAGTGACAGGTTTGAGGTTGCAGTAATCCTTAACATGTAAAGGAATATACCTGAATTAGTGGTTCTCAAAGTGCTGCCCAGAATGAGCAACGTCAACATCATTTGGGAACTTGTTGGAAATGCAAATTATGGGGCTTCACTCTAGACTTAAGGAATTAGAACCTCTGGGGATGGGGCCCAGTTGTGTTTTAATTAACTAGCTAGGTGATTCGGTGCTTCCTACTTTTAAAGTGTGACAATGACTGTCTTAAATAAGTGTGTCCTAGGTTTTCCCTGGATGGAATTGACTTTGAAGTGCAGATATCGGTTGTGAATCTTTGAAAGGGATTGTTTAAATGGGAAATCTGGGTGGAGTTAAGTGTGAATCCAGGATGAGAGAGTGAAAATAACTGACTCTGGAGGGAAGGTTGAGTTCAACTGACACCTAAAGGGAGTGTATTGGTGCTTCAAAGAGAAAAGGACTCTCTCTCAGAATAGGGGAAAGTTAAGGTCAGTACCTGTCCCAGGCTTTGCAGGGTAAAAGTACTACGTGTTGCTTAGTTGGAAGAGTAGTAATCCAGGCGTTGGTTAGGAGGAACAAAGCAAGAGCTGAACTTGCATTCTGCTAGTTGAACAGGGGAGTTGGCCTGTTTATGACCCCCTTCTCTTCACAATGTGGCCAGATGTTATTTTGATAGTGTGGACAGGGATCATATCTTTTTTTCTCTTGTTGTACTGCTCTGCTCTGTGAGCCTATGCTTGTATTGTTTCTGAGTCATCAGTATGTTAAGTGCAGCTGACTTTATAGAAGTGGAAAGGGAAGGTGGAGAACCTGCAGAACTGCAAGAGGTATTTAGGACCCCGTACCCTTTTCTTCGTGGTGTGTGCATGCCTAGTTGGCTCAGTCTTGTCCAACTCTTTGCCACCCTATGGACTGTAACCCACCAGGCTCCTCTGTCCATGGGATTCTCCAGGCAAGAATACTGGAGTGGGTTGCCATGCCTCCTCCAGGGGATCTTCCCAGGGATCAAAACAGTGTCTCTTAGGTCTCCTGCATTGGCCGGTCGGTTCTTCACCACTAGTGCCGCCTGGGAAGCCCCTTTGTTCCTGATATTTCAACCCAAATCCATACCAACCTAACTCTGCCTTGCCCCATATCCACCCAACTCACTATAGACCACAACTACCTCTGCAACTTTCTAAAAGTAGCTTATTGCTGTGTCACTCATTTAGCATTTATATTTAGTACAATATAGTGCTTTGGATTGTAATATGCTCTAAGTATTCTTTTCAATTGTAAGTAGAAGACCAAAGTATAATGTTGCATAACCTTTTAATAAATATGGTTTTAATGTCGCGTTTTGTATGCTTTATCCTTTACCACCACTGTAACATCCTTCTTTGTTGGATAAACCAGTGAGTAACCTACCACAAGGGATTAGGGTCCAGCTCATTTATTTTAGTGACTGAACAACAAGAGTAAATTTTTGAATTATTTTGTAATTGTTGTTCCTTTCATCCTCTATAAACTGCAGAATCTTAAATTTTTGTATATGAAGTAAATTCTTTATCTATAATTGAAACCACTAAGTTGTGTCTGACTCTTTGTGATCCCAAGGACTGCAGCATGCCAGGCTTCCCTGTCCTTCACTGTCTCCCAGAGTTGCCCAAATTCATGTCCATTGAGTCGGTGATGCCATCTGACCATCTCATTCTCTGCCACCCTCTTCTCCTTGTACCTTCTTCAGTCTTTTCCAGTGAGTCTCTTGAGGCTCTTCTCATCAGGTGGCCAAAGTATTGGAGCTTCAGCTTCAGTCCTTCCAATGAATATGAAAAGAACCACTATTTTTAAGATGCCAATTTTCTCCATTTTTTTGGTTAAACATTTATCTCAATGAATGTTATTATAAATAATAGGAAAGGTGATAAATTTAGGAATAGGAGTGGTGTGCATGAATCTAGTGGTGCACTGAAAGAGATGCCAGCATAGATCCAGGGTCTAGGGAGGAGGTAAGCGGAACAGACTCCTTGTGACGTTGTCTGGCTTAGTCTCAGTGAGAATTTATGAGTCTTTTCTGGGAATGTCAGCAGGCATGGCCAAGTGTAAGCTCTGGGAATGTGGCAGGCCTGTAATGTGGTCCAGGTACTAGACATCTGGAGGGAATATGATCAGAAGGAATAGGCTGCTTGCTCGCTCGCTCTCTTTTTTTGCATCTATAGTCGCCATGGCCAAACTCAGGAGTAGGTCAGAGTAAAACATGTCTGTGGGGAGAAATGGCCCAGACAGTAGGCACTTCATCAGTGCAGGCTTGCTTGGGTGCTGCTAAGTTTAAAAGATGCTCTGGCAGCAGAGGGCAGCTGGTGACAGAGCTCTCAACCCTGTCTCCTGAAGTACATATACTGCTGCAATCTGGACTGGCTTGTGCAGAGCCATTGTTCATTTTCTCTGTTGGATCTTCCATTTTCTGTAGCCCATGTTTTCTTTTCATCAAAAGTACTAGCAAAATTGAAGCACAAATAAGCTGGAAAGAAACACTTGTATAAGTCACTCGCCTGGAAAACTGCATTGACAGAGGAGCCTGGCGGGCTGCAGTCTAATGGGGTTGCAGAGTCAGACATGACTTAGCGACTGAGCACAATGTATGAGTCAAATAAAAATTTGAAATTTTAAATTCATAAAATAGCTCCTAGAAGTTACTAAGAATAAAACAAATATTCCTTTTACAGAAGAGTGAGGGGAATAAAGAATTTGTGGAAGAAAACAAATAGCCAACTGACAGGAAAAAAAATTCAAGCTAGAATAAGTGTAATTTAAAGTATGAATAAGGATGAAAAGTTTGGAGGAATGATAATGCTAATCTCTATATTAGATAGATGGGTACACATATAATCTACTGTGGGAAGCATAAATTGCTACACCCTTTCTGGAGAACATTTTGACAATATATATCTAAAAAAACATAAAAGTGTTCTTACTCTTTTATTCATCGATTTATTCTAAGAAATTTTTTTGTATTTTATTAATCTTTATTTTGCTTTGGAGAGTTTCTTTTCTTTTGAAAGTTATTCTTTTGTTTGGATAGGAATGTATTCAGGAACAGGTGCTGACAGTTATTCACTTGTATTGCCCTATTTTTAATAAAACATTTCTTTGTAATTTCAGTCTTACAAGATTATCAATTTTGCCCCCAGTCTACTTCGGATTATAGTGTCTGAGCATGTGGAATTCCCAGTGCGCCAGGCAGGTGAGTTGGTTTTTTCATTCCTTTCTAAGATTATTTATGGGTAAAACTAGAACTAGAGTTTTATTTCATTTCTAAATATCTGCTTTCTTTGAAAACATAGGAAACATACATGAGGTATTTCTCATGGCTTGAAAACTGACTCTCTTTTTCCCTGGAAATTTAGAGGTTCATATGGAGCTCTTAAATCTCCCATAGCTTTTTCTGTCCTCTTCCCCCTTCTAGCTATTAATGCAGTCCCTTTTCCCTATAACTTTGGCATTTTTCCTCTTAGCTTATTCAGGTTTAGTAGCTTTATCTCCCTAATTTTTAATGATTCCTGGTGCCTTTGCCTTTAGACCCATAGATTAACACCATGAATTTGTGTATATGAATTTGGCTCCATTCCATGTGTCAGATCATGGAGGGGGAAGGTTTGCACAGGTGTTCCTAACCGCATGATGGGAAGCAGAACTTTTGTTATAAACATGAACTTTGCTTTTGGGTCTGTGGATCTTAGGGTAGTTCCTTGATTTTTTTTTTATTATTCTTCTTCCTTTTTTAAATGAACTGGTCATTAGAAACCAGAAGGTTAAAAATGGAGCATGAAGAGTCCTGGAAAGAAAATAATTTCAAGTGAAGGGGATCAAATGACAGTAGCTAATTTATATGATTGAAGTGACATACACTCATAAATAAATTTGGCAATATAGAAAAATACACAGAATAAAGTAAAAAAATTACCCTACGTTCATTACTCAGAAATGACTCATCATTAGGTGCCCATTACTCTGTGCATGTGTTCAGATAGAAATAGATGAACACTTTTATAGAAATGGAATTATACTCTACATGCTGATAAAAGTATTTAGTTTTACTTGAACATAACAGAATAAAGTAGGGAATCATTAAATTTTGGAAACATATGTATGATTTCCTAAATGATCCCTTTGTGGTTAAATTATCTTATGGAAAAGATAAGTTTCTTATGAAAAAACTATGGAAAAACATTCATGGTGGAATTATTTTTACTTTAATAAGGTTTATGAGACTTCAGTGTAAGTTTTTTGAAATCACAATTCTCAGTTTAATGTTTGTTTTATAAAATAGGGCTGTTTTGAAACCACATTTTGCTAAATGGAACTTACTTTAATAACTTAAGTGTTTATAGGGCCATTGTGAATTTGCTATAAAGCTTTGCAATAGAAATAGTATTTTTAAGGATCTTAAAGCAGTTTATTAAATTAATAAGTCTTATTTGTATGACATACAACTATTTCAAAAAAACAGAATTTATATTATTAGATTGCTCTTGAACCTTCCCCGAGAGATAGCTACTATCAACTTTGGTGCATGGTTCTCTAATTCTTTTTCTTTTTCTGTAGATATGCTGATTTTAAAAAGTAATAAAAATCTGTTTGCACTACACATGCTATTTTGTAATTTCCTTTTTTTTTTCATTTAACCATATACCCTTGGGAGATCATTCCATGTCAGTGCACATATGTATACTTCATTCTTTGTAACACTTATTTAGTATTTCTTTTTTTTAAAAGAGAAAGTATATTTCTGAGATTTCCATACTCCCATTCCTCTATATATTCTTTTTTTAAAAACATTTATTTTTGTTTGGAGGATAATTGCTTTACAATGTTGAGTTGGTTTCTGCTGTACAATAACATGAGTCAACTGTAAGTATACATATATTCTCTTGAACCTCCCTCCCACCCCTTCCCCACCCCACCCTTCTACGGTACACCCTTCTACAGAGCACTGGGCTGCGCTTCCTGTGTTACAGCAACTTCCCACTAGCTATCTGCTTTATACGTGGTAATGTGTATATTTCAGTGCTACTCTCAGTTTGTCCCATCCTCTCCTGTATTTCTTTGGATTAGAACTACCATAGTGTATTTAAGCAATCTGATACTGGTGGGCATGTCCCTTATTGCCCCTTTTTATTGTTTTTGTTAGAGGCAACGCTAAAATGAACATCTTTGAACACATATCTCTGGATACTAGTGGAGATATTTTCACAGGATGAAACAAACGGAAATGCTAAGTTAATGATATTAACAGCATTAACATTTACAGTTTTGAATCTTGTCACCAAGTTGCATTTGCTTACTTTTTCTATCTACAGTGCATTAGAATGCTGGGTTTCCCATATCCTCACCAGTTCTATACAACTTTGAATCTTAATGACGTAGGTAATTAAGTTTTAATATAAAATGTAATTAGCATTTAAAAGCAATTTTTATTTATAATTTATGTAGATTTTAAATCTGTTAGCCACAGGACAGAGTTTCTCTTGGTTGTTGATCATGTCCTAATTCATTAGGACAACTTTTTACTTTACAGCATCCATTTTATTATACAGTCTGTGTATATACTGTGTAGAAGTCTACATTATAACTATCCTAAATTTAAGTGCCATTTATAAATTTTCTCTTCTGTTTAACCTATTATTAGAATACAAAGGTACCCCAAGAATCATGGTGACCCTCAGACAATTTATCATTTTAGCATGACATTTAAAACAGAATGTTGTGATCTTTGATTTTAAAAAATCAGCCTGTTCATAAAAGTTATGCTATAATATTAAGTGGAAAGACATGGTTCTGTGAAATATTCAGTTCTTGGTATTTTTTGCTTATGGGCAATTAATATTCTTGGCATTATCAGTAAAGCTTGTTAGTGAGTGTCCTTTATTACTTTACTGGTAAGAAATAGGAAATAAATGTAATATTTTGATATTGGCAAGCTAAACAAGATAAATTTGGATGTTTGCTCCACTGTTTTGCTTTTGATTGGTAAGCTTAGTAGCGTTATCAAGGTGGTAACTTCAGTGTTTCAGATTACAGAACCTAGAAATTAACAGGAAGTTGCTTGATTAGTCCAGAAGCACTCCAAGATGCTCTTTTGTTAAAATTCATGGGTCTTATTTGTAGGAAACTCTTACTCAGAATCTATTTAATCTTGTTTTAGATATAATTTACAAACTTCATTACCTTATTTCTTAGCCTTTAACAGATTAATAACAAGAGTGAGAAGGGGAGAAGGGCTACCAAATTACTATGAAAAATTGTAGAAAAACTCAGAAATATCAACTCAAAAAGCATAGATTCCACTTCACTAAGTTTAATTGCATCCTTTCCACTTTGATGTTATAGAACCCAGTTGATCTGTGTGGTGGTGGTGGCTCTGGGTCCAGAACATAGAGCGTACGTGATGATTCATTGTGTTTCAAAAGGGGAGAAATGCATGTATGTTTTAAAGTTAATTTCAAACTTAAGATGCTGAAGTTATAAGTAGATTTTGCAGAAAAACAAATTTTAATACTTAATTTCTTATGAATGAATTAAGATATTTGTATTTACTTAGCTCTGGCATATGGTTAGACAGACATTTGAATTAAATGATTAAAGGGATATTTTTAGATAATTGATAGTTTCAGTTATTTTTGGTATTTTCCCTTCATTATCTTTAGTAATCCATGATTATAAGCATAATTAATATTCTATTTTCAAATTATTACATTAAGTTCAGTTTTATTTTAACTAATTGCATGTTTCTTGCAATCTATACAGTTTGTCAGTGTCTTTTATATAGTCCGTCTCTTATGGTGTCCCAGAATAAAAATATTTTTAGTTATAAAATTAATCGCATTTAATGAATAAACTATGAATAGGTCCATGATTTTACCATGTTTGTATCTTTGCTGTCTGAAAGTGGCTTTTTATTTTCAAGACTAGTTCTGTAGGGATTAAAATGGCATTGTGATTTTTCTTTTTGCAAAGATTAATCTCATGAAATCAGTCTGAACTGCTGACAGGTTGGACCATATTCTTAGATCATTTATTCATTTTTTCCAACAGTTTGTGTATTTTTATTGCCGATGATGGTTACATAATAAAATAAGTATACTGGGGTAAATGATGGTACTTAGTCCAGAGCCTATGTGGTCTGACTTAAAAAAAGATAAAAACCCAAACTCTCACACATAGACACATTTCTCTCTCTCTCTCTCTCCTGCATCTCTCCCTTCCCTTTTCTCTCCCTTCCCACCCCACCACCCGCCCCTCCCCCCGCTTTTTCCCTTTCCCTCTCTCTTTCACTGTCTCAAATAATTTTTGTTTTTATTCTAAAAAATGAAAGTCTTAGGTGAAATTGTCTTTTTCAGACCTTTGTTGAATCAAAACTAATGAAAGAGGAGCTTATAGGATATCAGGTTCATAATTTCACTGGATTTCTGTTGTATTACAGCCAATGTAGAGCATGTTTTGGTTTAGTCTTTGTGGTATAATGCTTTTATGAGCCAGTTTAGCTTATGTTAAAATTGAGATGAAGGGAGGAGTGGGGAAGAAGGGAGAGGAGAAACTTAAGGGAAGACAGTTATAATGCTTTGCAGGTCATCTCTCTTTATTTTTATATTTTATGTATAGATAAGAATATGACATTATAAAAACATATATATTCCCAGTGCTCAGCTGGGTTGGTGAGAAAGCTTTGCATTCCCTGTCAGAACTCTGTAGCAGTATATTAGCTTCTTTCAGAAGTCTTTTGTTAAATGTTACTGCTGCTGCTGCTAAGTCGCTTCAGTCGTGTCCGACTCTGTGCAACTCCATAGATGGCAGCCCACCAGGCTCCCCTGTCCCTGGGATTCTCCAGGCAAGGACACTGAGTGGGTTGCCATTTCCTTCTCTAATGCGTGAAAGTGAAAAGTGAAAGTGAAGTCGTTCAGTCGTGTCCGACTCTTAGCGACCTCATGGACGGCAGCCTGCCAGGCTCCTCGGTCCATGGGATTTTCCAGGCAAGAGTACTGGAGTGGGTTGCTATTGCCTTCTCCCTGTTAAATGTTGAAGGTAATTAAAAAAAGGAACCAAATCATTGATGATTGTACTTTGATAGAAATAAACAGATAAGAGATTTCCCGAGATTTTCCAAAAATATTTGAAAGCTAATGTTCTTTTCTCTATTGTTATATTTGCAAGTGGCAAATATTTCTGAAGGGTTAGATAATAATTACCAATACTATAAAAAGCATACAAATTTCAAAATGGTAGTGTGGGATAATAATACCCAGTGAAAGAAAGACAGAAAAAGCAATCTATGTGAAGGGCTGTAGAATTTCACCTGTTGTCAGTTCAATATTGGGCATTATGAACAGTATGACTCTCATGATCTGAAAATTTTTTAGTAGAGTTGCATTTAGACCATTTTGTATTTAGTATATAGGTACATACTTGAGTTCCTAGGTCATTTTTCTGTCATGTAAACTCTGGAGCTTTATTTAATGAGATGTTTTCTGCTTAGATTTACTTTACTAGCTAAAGAGAAACTTTAAATTCATATTCATTTTCCCTTCTCCATTTGGCTATTTATAAGATTTTCCATTTTTGCTGGGTGTCATATTTAGCATTAAAGGGTTTAGCTTTTCATGCTCTGCAAGGCTAAATGAAAGCCATCTTTTCAATACTGCTACATTAGCTTTTTTTCCCCCTCTAATTTAGCTGCCATTTACTTGAAGAACATGGTGACACAGTACTGGCCGGATCGAGAACCTCCGCCAGGAGAAGCAATATTCCCATTCAACATTCATGAAAACGATCGCCAGCAAATACGTGATAATATTGTGGAAGGAATAATTCGGTCTCCAGATTTAGTGAGGTACATTATACTAAATCTGTGTGCTTTGTGGGAAGCACAGACTATGTGGATGGGGGAGATTAGTATAATCACCAGCCTCAAGTTTGTTTTTTAGAAGAGATACAAAGTAATAAAGATGGTCACTCTAAGAATACAGTTTTAATTATTTGTTTTTGCATTTGTAATTCTTTGCTTATATATATATATAGAGAGAGAGAGAGGTTTTTTTTTTTTTTTTTGGCTGCATCATGTGGCATGTGGGATCTTAGTTCCCCAACCAGGGATCAAACCCATGCCCCCTGCAGTGGGAAAGGAGGAATCTTAACCACTGGACCACCAGAAAGTCCCTGCCTCAAAATATTTTGGAAAGGATTTAGTTGCTATAAGTAGCCACAAAAAGAGTTAAAGCAAACATGTAACTAAAATTGTTGTGTAGATCCCTGTATGTAAATAACCTATGTTCTCAGTTAGAGCCTTTGACTTTTCACTATTTGCTTTTCTTTTCCCTGATACAAGGAAATTGACTTCTGGGGGTTATAACTTAGCACTTTTGTAATACTCTACCTATCTTTTTATTCATTTTTGTGAGCTGAGCATCTGTTCCTTTGAAGAAGATAGGATGGAGAAAGTATAAACTAGAAGCATCTCTGGTTTTTTAAATTTAGATTAGCTGCTGTAGAGTCCAGCTGACTTTCTACGGTGATGGAAATCTTCTGTATCCATACTGTCTGATCCTTAGTCATGTGGCATAGAAGCCAGTGGAGTACTTGAAATATGGCTAGTGTACCTGAGGAACTGAATTTCTAAATTAATTATATAACTGGTGGCTGCCCTTATTGGATAGCACAACTATAGAGTCAAAAAAATTATGCAGTCTTAAAATAGGAAAAACAAATTCTTTTCAACATGAGAGAGTGATTAGGTTTCTTTAGAAAAGGCAGGAGGGAAATAGATGAATCTGAGGTAGGGAAATGAAATGAACTTCAAGAGAGTAGATATAACTTTATCCCTGAGTGTGACAAGCATTGAACTCCTCTTTGTGCAGTTGTTTCATTAAGAGAAGAAAGGAGGTGTTCTGGTGAAAGAAAATAGTCTTTATTCTTGTTGGTTGCCCACATGCCCGTCTGGCACTGGCTTCCCTGTGGTACCATCATGTGTCCATTTCTTGGCAAAATCTTTACATTTTAAATCTCTCTGAATCTTGCAAGCAATGCTTCTACACAGTAATATATGAAAGGATGGCTGTTCATAGACATCCTTTGCTTGGCTTGGAATGAGAAAGGATTAAGAGGGTCAACCTGAAGATGAAATTAAAAAAATGAAAAGTTTCAGTTTTATTGAATACAGATATGATCTGTTGGTTGTTTAGGAACAGCTGCTGGTTGTATAGGAGGTTATCTTTATCTTTATTATGAGACAGTTCTTTGTGGCTTTGTTTCTTTTATGTCCTGAAGGCTTAACTGTAACCACTCTTAAATATTCTCAAAGTTTATTTAAAAGTACTGCAAAGGATCTTTTGCAGATAGATTTGGAGACACAAGGAAAAGGCATTATTTTGTTTGTTTCATTTCAGTGAATTCAAGTTATTGGCTGTTGAACTGAGTATGTATCTTTTTCTTGGCATGGTGGAATCCTAATTTAGCTTGATTCACTTTCTGACCATTTGCAAGTGACCATGTAAGGACACACTGAGAGTCTGTAGGAGAGACAGTTTTTTTCCCTCACTTTCTTTTCAGTTGTGACTGGGATCCAGTTGAGGAAATGATTACTTACCTAAGTGTTATGAGATCACATCTTTTATCACTTAACTTCGTGGTTTTATTGAAGATACTTCTTTTTTTTTTTTTTTTCTGTTTAGTGTCTTGCCTGTTTCTTTTTTCTACGTTTCTTTGGAAATAGCTCTTAACATTCCCCTCCAGGAATTTCCAGCTAGTACTTGGTACTTTGTATAAAATTTAGGATCTAAGGAAGCTTTGATAGGTGCAAAATACTGCATGGCTAGAATTGCTGATGACTCTGATTCCAGACTTTGGCTCACGGAGATGCTTCCCACTGTTACTAGGCTTCCGTTTTACTTACTGTGACCATTTTTAGGTTAAGTTTGTCTAGTTGAAATAATAAAATACTTTTTTGTTTTGTTTCCCTGTAGGATATGATAACCAAAATACAAAATATGACAAGGTGGGAAATTTTATAAGAGCTGGGGTTGATTCATTGTCTTTTTTTTTTGTAGAATTTTTTATGAATTTATTAAATTTTTTTTTTTTTTACAAAGCTTATCTTTAGGATAAGACCATTTGAAAGATCTGATACATTTTAGGCAATCACTCATTCTGTTTATTTTCAGTAAGTTTGAGTTACTAAGGAGGTGTTTTTTTAATAGGACCACTCTTTTTCTTATCACCCAAGATAAATAACTATATAATGTAGATAAATAGGAATCAAAGTGCTTTTGTGTACAGTACTAGAGGTCTTTGAAGCCTGATATTTATAACTACTTAGATTGTGGACTTTTTTCCCCCACCTTATAGAGTCCAGTTAACAATGTGTCTCCGTGCCATCATTAAATACGATTTCCCTGGTCACTGGCCAGCGGTAGTCGACAAGATAGACTATTACTTGCAATCACAGAGCAGTGGAAGCTGGCTTGGCAGTTTGTTATGTCTATATCAACTGGTGAAGACATATGAGTAAGTTGATTTCTATTGGCTGAAGATACCAGCCTTGTGTTACTTAGAAAGAATTACATTGCATAGAGGGGCCTGCTGTGGGTGTTGTGCAGAATCAGGTTAGTTTGGGAAATGTTGGATTAAACACAAATGTGGTAATTTACTACAGTTTTTCAAAGAATCTTTAATCTGCTAATGTGTTAATCTTTCAGGCAGTGCTTCTCAAACTAATTTGTTAGTTTCAGAGGACCATTTATTTAACAGCTTTCCTTGGAAATTTTGATGGAGAGGTACCTTAACATTTGTCTTCAAGTGAGCACATTATTAAGTAAACCAAACATTTACCTTTTTGGATGCAAGGTAGAAAATGTTCAAGTTTCTTTGCTAATGAGTGTCGTTTCTATAAGAATTGCTTGGAAAGTGTGGGACTAGTGTCACGTTTAATAGCATTGCTTTCTAGTTTCGAATTGCTGCTCCTGCATACAAAGTTCTGTAGTCCTCCTTTTAAAATGATTTTTAGAGGATATTTTAGACTTACACCTATTAAAGTGATCTAAGAGCACATAAATTTGTAAACCATTTTAACTTCTCAATATACGGTATAGACAACTGTGTTTTCCACCACATTATTTGTTGTATAATAGGAATATCTATTTAAGCTGGCATATCAGCCTGTATTTTGTGGCAAGAATTGTGGTATGATGAAAATTAATCTAAGTATTAGAAAAATTGATTTAGGAAAGTTGCAAAGCTGTTTTTGATTATTTTGAATTAGTCCAACTCTTGAAAGATTTTAGGTATTCTGCCTGAAACAGGGATGTGCTCTTTTAAAGTTTCTCTCAGGTTTATTCTAACAATCCAAAGTGAAATGTAATACAGTGTTTGGAAAGTTACCATTTTAGTTTTATATAGTTTAGAAATACTGTTTTTCATTCATTGTTTATAGCTCTTTTGTGGGGGGAGAAATTATTGTTCTCTTGTTTTGTCTTTGCTCATGTAGATATAAGAAAGCAGAGGAAAGAGAACCTCTTATAGCAGCAATGCAAATATTTCTGCCTCGTATTCAGCAACAAATCATGCAGCTTCTTCCTGATTCCTCACATTATTCTGTATTAATACAGAAACAGATTCTGAAAATCTTTTATGCACTTGTGCAGGTAAGTTTCTATAGCAGAAGACAAATTTGATGCCATGTATTTCTGCCTGGCACATCGAAAGTGCTCAGTAAGTGCCAGTTATTGTTTATTGTTGAAAATTACATATTATATATTCTCACATGTATTTCTTAAAAAATAAATCCTTATGAGAGAACAGACTTAGAGAGGTCAACTTAATTGTCCAAGGTTATCTGAGTGGCAGAGCTGAGATTCAGTGGCCATATGTCTTTCACCCCAGTGTCTGAAGTCTGAGTATGGAAGAAACAAGGCAGTTAACTGTCCTAAAACCTGATGATTTGACTAATCTGTCCATAGCGTTCTGCCTGTAGATTAGTTATCATTATAGGAGAAGAGAAAGGAAAAGAAGAGAGTTCTTTTTTTATTGAGAAATCATATTGATGGTAGTTTGTTTACATTTGACCCAATTTAAAGCTAACAAATGAGATTGAGTGACTCGTTTACCTTCATTTAAAAATTTTCTTTTTCTTAATTGAAAGCTATAATGAACATTAATATGGAATGTTTTAAATATAAACATATTTAAAATTTAATCCTCGAAAGGCTTGGGTAAGATAGTTAGATCTGGGTGGAGAAAGAATAATTGCTGTTAGTTTAAACTATTTGAGTGATGAATGGATTAAAGCTTTATTTCATGCTTTCTTGTTAACTTAGTCATGGCAAGAGGGTAGTTTCATCAAGCTAGAGAGTCAGGATAGTTTGATTTTGTTCTTGGCTTCTATCTGACTGAAGTACTTTTATATTGTTCTAGAATATTTCACTTCAATAAGGATTTATATTTTTAGCCTCACCTTTTAAACTTTTAATAGAGACAGTCCAGGGAGGATATTTGTGTTTTTTTCAGCTTTGCCTTTTTTGAGGGAGTGGGAAGGGGAAAGGAGGCACCTCTGAGAAAAGAGAAGAAACTAGAATACTAAGAATACACCTTTTTTTCTTTTTTTTAAAAGTAATAAACTAGGAAGATGTATGATGCTTTTGTTTTTGTTTTTCTGTTCAGAAATCTTTCTCAGGAGCATCACTTTGGGGCAAACATTTTTTATTCAGTGAGATGTCTTGCTATTAGACATAGTAATATCCCATTTATTCAGAGCCAGACTTTCCTTTCCCACTGGGAGAAGCATAGCCAGGAACTGTAAGTAAGACAGAGGATGATGAAATAGTTTTCTTAAAGTCTCTACTTCTACTTAGTTTGCTAAGAGAGCAAAAATCTAATTTTTTTTTTCTTAACATGTATGTGCTAAAAACCTAAGAAATCTGGGAAAAAAAAACCCTCATCATTTTAAACCATTTCAGTAATTTATTATGTGCTGATATAGTAATACACTTCAGTGAGGAATCCTGGAAGCAAAAATTTAGAAGGCTTCAAGTGGCATAGTTCCAGTGTTTATGTAAGTAAAGAGTGATTGTCTATAAAGGAAAAGGCAGAAAAATTTATGTTATAAAAAGTATGATATAATGAAATTGATTTTGTGTAAGCATTTATTAAATATTTATTGTGTACAGGGCTCTTGAATATTTTATACATATTTCAGAACTCATTTGTCCAGAAGTGAACTCATTATTATCTTTCCCCTAACCCTGAGCCTGCTGCTCCTCTTTGCTCCATCTTAAAACCAACTGACTGCCCACTGCATTTAGAATAAAGTGTTAATTTCTTCACATGTCCTATAAAACCTTTCATCTCTCGCCTCATCTTATACTATATTTAGCTTTAGCTTTGTTCTTTACACTCCAGCCATATGGAAATTCTTTTAGCTTCATGAGCAGGTCACGTCCTCTTGTCACTGCTGAGCCTTTAAGGCACCGTGCGGCCTGAGCACCCTCCTTCCCCTTTCTGCCCTGGTCCATTTGTGCTCCTTCTCCATGTCTCGGCTTGCGTATCACTTCTTCCACAGAAGTTGTCTCTTCTATTAGCAGGCTGCGTTTACATGGTCCTCATGGGTGCTTTTACCAACATTGTAATGCTTTTATCTGTCCTGTTTATCACACCATATTGTAATTCTTATTTAAATGTTTCTCCCCCCTCAATTAGAATGTAAGCTTTACTTATTATATCCTTAGCATGTAGCAGGTTTTGGAATGCATGGATGCAGAGGTGCTAAGCCTCATCTCCTGTAGCTCAGGGTGTAGTAGGGAAGGGAGTTGTACACTGTAACATAGTGTAGTGGACTGTGACATCATGCCACAGTGTAGACAAAATTAATTGAAAAAAGTGTTTCTTGAAGGAAAGATTTTCATTAAAGTCATTAAATTGGGTTTGCATCACAAAAAGATAATTATGGGAGGAGAAATTAAGGAAACATCCCTATTTACAACTGCATCAGAAATAATAAAATGCTTTGGAATAAAGTTATCCAAGGATGTAAAAGGCCTATATTCTGAAAGCTATAAACATTGATGAATGAGTTTGAAAACAGTACAAAGAAATGGAAAGATATTTTGTGTTCTTGGATTGGAATAATTAATACTGTTAAAATGTCCATACTATCCAAACAGTCTATAGATTTACTGAAATCTGTATCAAAATATTGATGACATTTTTCACAGAATTGCCAAAGCAACCTTGAGAAAAAAGAACAAACTTGGAGATATCACGCTCCCTGACTTCAGACTACACTACAAATACACAATAATCAAAACAGTATCATACTGGCACAAAAACAAGCTTATAGATCAATGGAACAGAACAGAGAACTCAGAAGTAAACCCATGCACATACAGTCAGTTAATCCACAAAAAAGGAAGCAAGAATATATAGTGGAGAAAAGACAGTCCCTTCAGTAAGTGGTGCTGGGAAAACTGGACAGTCATATGTAAATGAATGAGGACATTTCCTCATATCATATACAAAAATGAAGTCAAAATGGGTTAAAAACCTAAATGTAAGACCTGGAAACCATAAAACTAGAAGAAAAAACAGGTAGCACATTTTGACATAAATCATAGCAATATTTTTTTTGGATTTGTTTCCTAAGACAAGGAAATAAAAACAAAAACAAATTGGACCTAATTAAGCTTAAAAGCTTTTGCACAGCAGAGGAAACCATTGACAAAACAAAAAGACAGACTACTAAATGGGAGAAGATATTTGCAAATGATATTAGCAATAAGGGGTTAATATCCAAAATATATAAACAGCTCATATAGCTCAATAACGAACAACGAAAACCCAATTAAAAATGAACAACAACAACGAAAACCCAATTAAAAAATGGGCAGAAGACTTGAATAGACACTTATCCAAACAAGAAATATAGAGAGCCAACAAGCACTTGAAAAGATGCTCAACATTGCTAATCACCAGAGAAATGTAAATCAAAGCCATAATGAGATACCACTTCATTTCAGAATACCTATCATGAAAAAATCTTCAAATAACAAATGTTGACAAGGATGTGGAGAAAGGGGAATCTTCATACACTTTTAGTGGGAATGTAAATTGGTACAGCCATTATGAAAAACTATATGGCATTTCCTCAAAGAACAAAAAATAGGACTGCCATATGATCAGCAATTCTACTGCTAGGTATATATCTGGAAAAAATGAAAACACTAATTCAAAAGATATATACACCCCAGTGTTGGTAACAGTATTATTCACAATAGCCATATTATGGAAGCAACTTAAGTGTCCATCAATAAATTAATGAATGAAGATGTTGTATGTTTATGTACATGCATGTACATACAATGGAATATTACTCAGCCATAAAAAAGAATGAAATTCTGCCATTTGCAGCAATGTGGATGGACCTAGAGTGTTTTACACTTAGAGAAATGTCAGGCAAAGAAGGCAAATACTGTTATCACTTATATGTGGAATCGAAAAAATAAACAAGTGTTTGTAACAAAACAGAAACAGATACATAGATTCAGAGAATAAACTAGTGATTAACAGGAGAGGGAAGTGGGGAGGGTCAAGATGCATATGGGATTAAGAGATATTAACTACTGTGTATAAAATAAATGAGTAACAAGGATGTATTGTACAGTGAAATATAGCCATTATTTTGTAATAACTTTAAATGGAATATGTCTATT
This sequence comes from Bos taurus, assembly GCF_002263795.3. Classification (NCBI taxonomy): domain Eukaryota; kingdom Metazoa; phylum Chordata; class Mammalia; order Artiodactyla; family Bovidae; genus Bos; species Bos taurus. The sequence continues at coordinate 78,873,541 of NC_037332.1, forward strand.
AAATTGTGAAGTTACTTGTATACCTGAAAATAATATAATATTTTAAATGAACTACATTTCAAAAATAAAAAGATAATGATAAAAGGTAATGGAAGTATTGACTAATGTTGCTGTAAAAGTAATTTAACAATATATATGTGTATCAAATGATCATGTTGTATACCTTAAACTTACATAGTGTTATATATCAATTCTATCTCAATAAAACTGGAAAGGTGAAGTTTGACACCCAAAGTGGTAAATGGTAAAAAATCACTTATCTAGAGTCTCATGCTGATTAAATGACCTCTTTCTGTATTATTTTTATTATTTTTTACTTAAAAATGTACCAGGGACTTCGTTGGAGGTCCAGTGGTTAACACTCCATGCTCCCAATGCAGGGGGCATGGGTTTGACCCGTAGCTGGGGAACTAAAAGCCTGGATGATGCACAGCATGGCTGAAAATAAAGGAGGAGCTCAGAGAAATAATTTATAGCATGTATATTTTCTAGATTTTAAAAATTTAACTTACACACATATGCTTATAGAGCTGTTTTAAGTTAAATTTTAGGTTGAATCATCTGAAATTACTATTTTCATGGTCAAATGTTAGCCATTTCATGTATTTCAACCTTTCTATATAGATAAGTTGCAGATTTTTTAGAGGGGAGGAATTATTGTCTGATATTGTTTCCTTTGTTTTCAGTATGCATTGCCTCTTCAACTGGTGAATAACCAAACCATGACAGCGTGGATGGAGATCTTCCGAACTATTATTGACAGGACTGTTCCTCCTGTAAGAAAGGGCTGCTGTTTCTAAGAATTGGAAAAAGTTGGATTTGGGTTATTTGTGGTAGACTGATTATTATCCCAGCCAGCTATTTGAGGAAAAAAAAATTACTGTAATAAAAACAATTTATGATACATACTCAGCTATAGAAAATTCGGATAAACAAAATTAATAAAATAACTGTTTAATCCTCTAAAAATAGCCATTTTTAAAACTTGATAATCATTCTCTTTTTTTCTCTGCATTCATATACAACATATTTTTTCCTACAGAAAATACTATAAAATCTTTATAGGAAGAAGTGATTGAAAAGGCTATACTGACAAAATCTTATTAAAAAGTGATTAAAAAGGGTATACAGAGAAAGAAGCATTAATGAAATCCGTCAGGAAGAACAATTATATTTTATTATATTTGTAAGAATGATATATATAGATAGTTGTGTGCATGCGTGTGTGCTCAGTCATGTCTGACTCTTGTGACCCATGGACTGTAGTCCACCAGGCTTCTCTGTCCATGGGATTTCCCAGGCAAGAATACTGGAGTGGGTACTGTTTTGATATTAATTTTCACTTAAAATTTCTTAGAAATATTTTATACGATTTTGAATTTTTTTGTATGGTACATTTTTGCTTAATGCTTCATTTGCTAGATATTTAGCTTGTTATAGGTTTAACTATAAGGATGTAGTTACATTTCTATGCACATACATGCTTATTTTGTTTTGATAACCTCCTTGCTGTTTTAAGGCCTTGACAGATCTTTAGCTAATTAGTAAATTAATTAATAGAAGTAGAGCTGACTCACAATCTTATATTAGTTTCAGGTGTTTGGCATAGTGATTCAGTATTTTTATAGATTATATTCTATTAAAAGTTAGTAGAAAGTAATGGCTATAATTTTCTACTTTGACAGATCTTGAAAACAGCTTTCCAGAAACAGTGTTTGGCTTATACTTTAATAAGCAGTGACTGATACTGTTTTGTTAAATTCTGTGTTTGCCAGTTTGATAGGTGAAAGATGGTGTCTCATTTTTATCTGCAATAGATGTGATACTATATTTCATCTATCAAAATAACTCGAATAACTAATCAGGTTAACTAACTTAAAATATATTAAAATTTAAAAATTATATATAAAATTATATTAAATATATTAAAATATATTAAAATATAAAATTATAAAAATTATAAAATATTTAAAATTTTGAGTTTGTCTCCTGATGTTGTCTCCAGATGTCTCAATATTCCTTCCTTTGTCTATATCTTGTGACAAATTATGTTGAGGTTTAGTTTATACACATGAATGCACAGAAATTAATGAACAGTTCAGTGAATTTTGACAGACTGACACTTGTGTTACTGTCTCCCAGATCAAGATACAGAACTTTTTGGTATCCCAGAGAGTTTCCTTGAGGGATATGGTGCTTTGTATTTTGTTTTCTACTTATTTGGGCCTTTTAAAGACAGGAGATAAATGTGAACAGTAGCACTAGTTAGTTGAAGTTTTGCTTGTTTAATTCCTACCTAGCAATCTGTAAAGTAAGAACTTGGATTTGTATGGCAATCTGAATTCATATTTAATATTGCTTAATTCATATCAACATTTATTCTGCCTTTGTTAGTCACACAAACCCTTTCACTGTAGGAATTTTATCTGGGTGTTTTGTCCTCCTAGGAGACTCTGCAGATTGATGAGGATGATAGACCAGAACTAGTCTGGTGGAAATGCAAGAAGTGGGCACTACACATTGTAGCTCGTCTCTTTGAACGGTAATTCTGGTTATTAGATTCACCATCTGTGGTTAGTATCTCAGTATTGGATATAGTAAAATTGAATAGGTCCCCTTGATGCTGTATGGTATTTGATCATTTTTCTTTAGAGGGCAAAAAGTTATCCTGTGCTTGTTTTAAATCAGGTTTCACTGTGATCCTTGGCTTTGAGATCATAATGAGGTGAACAGTCTTCGCTGGGTCTTTCTAGTCTCTGTAAAAAAGGATGGAGAGATGATATTTCTGTCTGAAATTTTAAGTATGGCCTGCAGTCTAAGTGCTGCTTGTCATAATATCATTTTGGGGCTTGTGAATAAAAGGGAAAGTGTTAGTTTTCTGCCCCAATAAAATGTATCTATCAAAACGTATTTAAACTAATGAGCATGTTTTGTTTACAAAATTCTCAATATTTAAACATTTTCTCTTTGTGTTTTAAGATATGGAAGCCCAGGAAATGTCACAAAAGAATACTTTGAATTTTCTGAATTCTTTTTGAAAACTTATGCAGTGGGAATTCAACAGGTAATAAACTTAACATTTAAAAAATAAAAGGATGGTTACTACTGAAAGTAGTTAAAGTCACTTCTATCATTTAAAAGTAGATTATAAAATATTAATTAATACATTACCTATTTTTAAGGATGAAATGGCAGATCTGGGAATCTAATGCAATGCAGTCAGTTGTAGAAGCAAATGTACTAGGGTACCTACTGCAAGAATTCCCCTCCCAAGCAAACAAGTATGTTGACTGATACTTGTACAGCAGTCACCAGTATTAGATCATGTTCTTCAGTTAACTTTCTGACCTCATATCAGTTTCTTACCCGCTATTTCTTGAAGCCTGCACATCTTTGTTTTAAGTTTTCATATAGGAAGATTTAGGTAATAGGAATTGATCTATTTCAAGAGGAGTTGAACTCAAAAGTTGACATTCAGCTGAGAGCTTACACATTTTTGTGGAAGTTTGGGAACTTTTCTATACAGTGAAAATTAGGAACTCTTAAGAAATACTCCAAGTTGATTTTAATGTTTACAAACTCTTTGTGACCCCACGGTCTGGAGCATGCCAGGCCTCCCTGTCTATCACTAACTCCTGGAGCTTGTTCAAACTCCATGTCCATTGAGTCAGTGATGCCATCCAACCATCTCATCCTCTATCATCCCCTTCTCCTCCCGCCTTCAATCTTTCCTAGCATCAGGGTCTTTTCCATTGAGTCGGTTCTTCGCATCAGGTGGCCAAAGTATTGGAGTTTCAGCTTCAACCTCAGTCCTTCAAATGAATATTCAGGACTGATTTCCTCTAGGATTGACTGGTTTGATCTCCTTGCTGTCCAAGGGACTCTCTAGAGTCTTCTCTGACAACACAGTTTAAAAGCATACGTTCTTCAGTGCTCAGCTTTCTTTATGGTCCAACTCTCACATCCTTATATGACTACTGGAAAAGCCATAGCTTTGACTAGATGGGACCTTTGTTGGCAAAGCAATGTCTCTGCTTTTCAATATGATGTCTAGGTTTGTCATAGCTTTTCTTCCAAGGAGTGTGCATGCGTGCTAAGTTGCTTCAGTCATGTCTGACTCTTTGTGACCCTGTGGGCCATAACCCACCAGGCTTCTCTGTCCAAGGGATTCTCCAGGCAAGAAAACTGGAGTGAGTTGCCATGCCCTGCTCCAGGTGATCTTCCCAATCCAGGGATTGAACCCGCATCTTTTATGTCTCCTGCATTGGCAAGCGGGTTCTTCACCACTTGAGCCACCTGGGAAGTCCTTCCAAGGAGCAAGTGTCTTTTAATTTCACATCTGCAGTCACCATCTGCAGTGATTTTGGAGCCCAAGAAAATACAGTCTGTCACTATTTTCATTGTTTCCCCATCTGTGTCATGAAGTGATGGGACTGGATATCATGATCTTAGTTTTTTGAATTTTGAGTTTTAAGCCAGATTTTTCACTCTCCTCCTTCACCCTCCTCAAGAGGCTCTTTAGTTCCTCTTTGTTTTCTGCCCTTAAGGGCAGTTTGTATTCCATTAGACAGTTTGTATGTCAAATCCTAAAAGATAATGCTGTTAAAGTGCTGCACTCAATATGTCAGCAAATTTGGAAAACACAGCACTGGCCACAGGACAGGAACAGGTCAGTTTTCATTCCAATCCCAAAGTAAGGCAGTACCAAAGAGTATTCAAACTACTGGACAACTGCACTCATTTTGCATGCTAGCAAAGTAGTGCTCAAAATTCTCCAAGTGAGGCTTCAGTAGTACGTGAACCGAGAACTTACAGATGTTCAAACTGGATTTAGAAAAGACAGAGGAACCAGAGAGCAAATTGCCAACATCCATTGGATCATCTTAAAAGCAAGAGAGTTCCAAAAAAACATCTACTTCTGCTTTATTGACTACGCCAAAGTCTTTGACTGTGTGGATCACAACAAACTGGAAAACTCTTCAAGAGATCGGAATACCAGACCACCTTACCTGCCCCCTGAGAAACCTGTGTGCAGGTAAAGAAGCAACAGTTAGAACCGGACATGGAACAATGGACTGGTTCCCAGTTGGGAAAGGAGTACGTCAAGGCTATATATTGTCAACCGCTTATTTAACTTATACGTAGAGTACATCATGTGAAATGCCGGGCAGGATGAAACACAAACTGGAAACAAGATTGCTGGGAGAAATATCAGTAACCTCAGATATACAGATGACACCCTTATGGCAGAAAGTTAAGAAGAACTAAAGAGCCTCTTGATGAAAGTGAAGGAGAGAGTGAAAAAGCTGGTTTAAAACTCAATGATAAAAAATGAAGATCATGGCATCCTGTCCCATCACTTCATGGCAAATAGAGTGGGGAAAAATGAAACAGCACCAGACTTTATTTTCTTGGGCTCCAAAATCACTGCAGATGGTGACTGCAACCATGAAATTAAAAGACACTTGCTCCTTGGAAGGAAAGCTGTGATGAACCTAGACAGCATATCAAAAAGCAGAGACATTACTTGGCCAATAATGGTCCATCTACTTAAAGCTATGGTTTTTCCAGTAGTCACGTAAGGATGTGAGAGTTGGACCATAAGAAAGCTGGGCACTGAAGAATTGATGCTTTTGAACTGTGGTGTTGGAGAAGACTCTTGAGAGTCCCTTGGACTGCAAGGAGATCCAACCAGTCAATCCTAAAGGAAATCAGTCCTGAATATTCATTGGAAGGA